>NC_053155.1:306847272-307159772 GCF_016835505.1 Polypterus senegalus
CATTGCCAATTAACACTTGGTATTAACGCTTACACAAGACACACCTACACCATTGCCCAAGTAACACTCGGTACTTAAGACAATATGCCTACATCATTGCAGATTAATACTTGATATTAACGCTTACACAAGACCTGCCTACACCATTGCCGATTATCACTTGGTACTAACGCTTACACAAGACATGCCTACACTGTTGCCAATCAACACTCGGTACTAACACTTGCACAAGACACGCCTATACCATTGCCCGATTAACGCTTGGTACTAACACACAAGACATGCCTACACTATTGCCAATTAACACTCGTACTAACACTGTTAGCACTTTTTCAGCTCAAGTAAACCTCAGTCTAGCGCTCATGCGAGACGTGTCTACACCATTGCCCCGTGACACTCAGGACTAACACGTTTAGCTCTGGTTTTACAGCCTGATTGACACTCTGGTCTAATGCTAAGGAGGTTAAAGAATATTTGAAAATTGGCACAAACTCACAGTACCTAAAGGAACCCCACAAAGACGTGAGGTGGACATATCAAAAATGACTAAACACCACCCAGACACTGACTGTCTGATTGGCACTGAGTACCCCTAACCACCTTGCTACCCACATTTTTCTACTTGGCTGCATTGTGTGTGGTTAAAAAATACTTTAATGCTGAAACATCTGTGCATGAATGTTGAATACAGACGGATGAAAGTTTAGTTGCTAAAAATAAGCTTCTCCTTTCCCTTAATGTAATTACATCAAACTCAAGTGTTTTGTGAAACATTTAACAAGATTAACAGATCAGCCACTGTTCCACTTCAACTCATTATGTTAGATCAAAAGATAAAACGTACTCCTTGCCAGAGCAGTCATTGGCAGATCTCCTCCTAAGCTAATGCTGTCAGTCTAAACAAACCCATTTGCTGAATTGAAATACGCACAATCCCAACTGCCTGTCACTTGTGCTCTTTCTACAAGGTTGAATGTACAGTAAATGCTGGCCCTTCTCACTTTTTCATTTCCAAAATATGACTTATAATTCTGAGACGGCTGTGGTCATGACTCAAAACAAGTGATACGATATTAGAAATCCAGGGAGACAGCCAAACAATTTTTGCATGCCACAGAGGGCGAGGAGCTGCCATTGTTATTATAGTGAGCAAAGTCAAAACATCCAGTCTGAAGTTTCAGCAGATCAACATTAAGTTTATTGTCATGCATTGTCACATTTTGAGCTGTCGTCACCATCCACTGCAGTGCTGGGTGACCCTGAAATCAGCAGGTGCTCCAAAATAATGCTATGCAGATACAGAAGTCGGTGAGAAAGGATGGGGACAGGTAGTGATGAGCAAAAACAGGCAAGTTTTGATTCGCATAGAAAATGGTACAAAACAAACACTAAAACCTGTTTCCATGAATTTGACAGTTAGGCTAGAACCTCGATCTGGGATTTAATTGAAAACATATGACATGATGCGTACTGGTGAGGCCAAAAATGTTCATAGAGGTAGCATGGAAGCTATCGTGGTTGTTGTATTTCTTACAATAAACTGCTTGAGGAGGTGGCATAGCAGAAATGGAAAGGACAGCTGTGACATCAGCTGAGCATCACACCATTGGAAGACGTGATGGCAAAATGCAATTGCAAACTGTGAGCCTCACTAAAGGAATTTTGTTTCCTAAAGTCTTATTTACCCTTTGATGTTCACCCAGGTTCTTTTCTGCAGTTGCCTCATGCATGTTATACATCACACACCAGTAAATCAGTTCCAATAATGTCTCTCGTTGACATCAATCATAGCCAAGAGGTGCAGTGCTTTATTTCAAAATATGACATGCTGCATATTTTTCACTCAAAGTCGCACTAAAGCATCACCACTGTGCACATTATGGGTGTTTTCTCCACAGTAAATCGTCACTACATGGTAAGCTGTGGCCTGCCACCCCCCTGCTGTTACCTAGCAACCGCCTTAACCTAGTTCAACCATGTGCATACTTCTGGGAATTTAAATTTTAATGGAACATTTTTATTTACATACTAAAAGACCACAGACACGTACAGAATTAATGTATGAAAATGCAACTAAACAGGAGCCATGCGCCTTTCTTCCTGGTATGAATGGCACAAATTTCATTAGAAGCGAATTGTAATTCGTTTCCTGAATTTTGGTGAATCAAAACTCACAGTTTCACTGTAAATTCAATTCCACATGAGTTGTTTTCACTCATCACTACCCGGAGGTTTTCCACAGATATCTGAGGAAGTGAATACATTGATGTGATTTCTTAAAATACTCCGTCTAGAATGATACTTTTTAAATATGTTACTTACCTCATCAAGTTTGTAGCAATGGCTGAGCAGAACTTTTAACCTCATGTTTTCATGTAAAACAGGGATAGCAAAGTATTTATCTATTATGTAGTGGATTTCATATCTATCTATCTATCTATCTATCTATCTATCTATCTATCTATCTATCTATCTATCTATCTATCTATCTATCTATCTATTTTCACACACGTGCACATGGGTTGCAGCTAAATAGACAAGAAGAAGGTAATTCCACGCCAGGTCAGGGGATAGTGGGATGCACTAAACCTTCCTCTTTTATCTCTGCAGACCGGGCATGGGAAATTCTGCCTCACTCAGGCCCGAGGACTTCACTTCCATTTCCAGGCCTCAATGACATCATTTCCACCTGCCTACCTTAAATACAAGACAACCTCCTCTGTAACTTCAGATCTATCTATCAATCATATAGTGATTTACATATCTACCTCTCTATAGATAGAGTTTTTTTTATATGTTCTGTATTATTTGCTATATCAGCAATCTTGGCATTATATGTGCTAGGTAATAATGGCTACTCACTCAAACACTGGTGCCTGGAGGAAGTAAATGCATTGACGAGATTCCTTAAAATACTAATGTCTAAAATGCTATTTTTAAAATATGTTACTTACGCGATCTAAATTGTAGCATTGGCTGAGAATTTTAAATCTCATCTATCTATCGTATAATGTCTTTAGTATCTATCTATCTATCTATCTATCTATCTATCTATCTATCTATCTATCTATCTATCTATCTATCTATTGTGAAGCCACCAGGGCGTGTACAGCTGCCCCTACCCCGGACACACACAGGCAGTACACCGGTTTAACACAACACCTGATTATTTACAGTTTAAAGTGCACAATCACCAGCACCAATAAACAGTGCCTTCTTGGCACCGGTCCATCCGCCTCCACTCCTCCTCAGGCTTTGTCTTCTTCTTCCCGACTCTGGCCATTCAATGGAGTGAGGCAGCTCCTCCTATTCAGGTCCTGGGAGTCTTCCAGGTGGCTCATCAGTTTTACCTGCAATCAATCCCAGGTGCTCTGGAGGTCCTGTATAGGGCTCTGCAGATCCCCCGGAGGGCCCCACAGAACCCAGCACGGTTTTACCAAACTCCTGTTCCTGACATGCTCTGTAGGAATCTGTGGTGCCACCGACACCCAGGTGGTATGCCATCTAGTGTCCAAGGAGAAGTATTGCCTCACCAATGCCCTCTCCTGGTCCTTCCACTCTGTTGCGTCCTCGGCCAGGTAGTGGCTATCTATCTATCTATCTATCTATCTATCTATCTATCTATCTATCTATCTATCTATCTATCTATCTATCTATCTATCTATCTATCTATTATTCAGTGCCTTTGACTCTATCTATCTATCTATCTATCTATTATATAGTGCCTGTCTATCTATCTATCTATCTATCTATCTATCTATCTATCTATCTATCTATCTATCTATCTATCTATCTATCTATCTATCTATCTATCTATCTATCTATCTATCATCACACAAGTGCACATGGGTTGCAGCTAAATAGACAAGTAAGAGGAAGGTAATTCCACGCCAGGTCAGGGGATAGTGGGGTGCACTAAACCTTCCTCTTTTATCTCTGCAGACTGGGCATGGGAAATTCTGCCTCATTCAGGCCCGAGGACTTCACTTATAGGTTCCAGGCCTCAATGACATAATTTCATACCAATCTATCAGCACCTTCAAATTATAATTTTATTTATTCTGCTCATCAAGGTAAAGATATGCCACAATTTAGTAAATGTTTTCTGTTTAAACTACAAAGATACTAATTCTGGTACTTTTGCTCCTTTCTAGTATCTTGTCATAGTTATTCAGGGAGTGTTGCAGTCTATTAACCTTTTAGAGACCTCCAAATTATAATGTGTCTTTTATCAGGGAATTCTTTAACTTAGAATCTATAATAGTATCAGATTATGATTGCTAATTGTAGGCAATTTCAGTTTTCATATGGATAACCAGTGTGACCCTAAAGCAAGAGAATTTATTAAATTACTGCACTCTACTGATCTTACTCAGCACGTGAGACAACCTATACACATGGAAGGACTCATGATGGATTTAGTTATTTTAAAAGGACTAAAAGTTGACATGAGGCAGGTCATAGATTGGGTATAGCTGAGTATTTATGCATTTTATTTGATGTAGACTTACTGGTAACTAGAACTAAAGAGCAGCATATTGTTAAACATGTTATTTTGCTGCACCTGCACTCTCTAGGTTTGCTGGTATTCTGTTTAGTGTTTGCCCTAAAACAGCCAGCGATATGACCAGTAAGGTGGAAAATATGCTGGCAATGGTGACAAAACTGTCATGAAATCCTCCAGTACTAAAATACCTTGAAAGACACAAAGAATGCCTGATTGAAAGACAACATGCTGGAGAGCTGAGCATAAATGGAGAAAACTAAAATAATAGTCCACTATGAAATGCTGAAGACACATATAACTGAATGTAACACTCTGCCTTGAGAGGCAGTCCTATGTTTCTAAAATTATAAAAGATCAGTAACGGCGTACTGCACGATAACGTGCATTGAATACACTTGACTTGACCATTCCTAGTCTTCATCCTCTTTCTCTGTACGTTTACCATTCGTTTGCTCAGAGGTTGATGCGCTTGTTGCTTCCTGAGCAGCTCCTCTTTTCTCCACCCTAGCGGCCCGCTTCTTCTCTTCTTTCGTCGACATCTGTTCACGTTAAAACTGATTAAGTCAGTGCTTGTGTTGCAATTACTTAGTACGTTTTTCTTAAGTGCCAGCTTAAGTGAAAAATTAAGTGTTTAATCTGCCTCAAGAATGATTTAAGATATGAAGAGGTAGGGGAAGTGACAGCAAACGTGGTAGGGAATGAGAACAGCGCCCGTGCCTGCTGTGCACTGCCGAGAGTTGATTCTATAATTAAATAAAATAAAAATAAAAAGAGTAATAAAAATCCTCACCTTGAAAACGGATAGTAAACATCACGTCATATCTTTGTACCAGATTTCAGGTCAATCAGTCAAATGGTTTGCAAGGTACAGGTGATTTAAAATCCTGGACAGAAAAACGGACAGCCATGGTAGTGTATTATATAAGAAGATATATATATATATATATATATATATATATATATATATATTTATTTTTTATCAAACGTGTTTCAATTATACAAGGGTTATTCAAAGGTGCCCCAACACTTTGACCTTGTTTTGTATTGATCTTATAGTGCTCAACTCGGGTGTGACATCATTCCCAACTTCAAAATGTGACATCCAAGGTCAGTGGCACACAGCATAAGAACCAACACAGGAGCCTTCCCTAGAGTGCATCATGTAGACACCCATGAAATTTTGGAGAAAAGCCTTGTGAGAACCAGCAAAACTTCATACAGATAGTGACCGAGCCAGGATTTGAAGCCTCCTGCAGCGACTCCTGGTGGCCCCATGGTATCCAGCAGGGCTGTGAATAAAGATTCCAATGTCCATAATTCCCTGCTGGTCTTTGGGGCACCTCCATACTGCAGGGAGGGCTCCACCGGACTCAAAGGTGCCCCAACACTTTGTCCTTTTTGTATTGATTTATAGTGCTCAACTCGGGTGTGACATCATTCCCAACTTGAAAATGTGACTTGCCATAAGAACCAACACAGGAGCCTTCCTAGAGTGCATCATGTAGACACCCATTCTTCATACAGATAGTTTTACTCCTTGCCTTCTTTTAAGAATCCCTTATTTTACCTTGCAGCTTCTGGATGACAGATAAGGAACTACAGTTTAAATTCATTAGAAAAATATGGGTCATAAATTTTCCTAAATTTAAACTTATTGACAAATTAAGGCATGCATGTGTTAAATAAACTTAGCAAAGTTAAGTTGATGTCTGGAAATTTGTGATATGCAAAACAGGCGTTTCAGAGGAGCAGAGGAGCAGCTGTAATAGTCCAAATGATAATGATGGTGAGCATGGGGATGTGACAAATGCAAATATCGCGCCAACAACAGGAGCGTTCGTCCGCATTTTACCTTGATGTGCTTGTTTCTAATGGTGTCATTCATTTAATGCATTAAATGGGACAGCTATTCACCCCAAAGGGTTTTTTTTTATGGCAGAATTATTATTATGTAAATGGTTTACATAAAAATATCCCCCAAATAGTTGTTCATTTTGTTATCTGCATATCACCACATTTGCTCGTATGAATATGTTACAGAAGAATGCGTTTCGGCCTTATTTCACAATATTGCACTTCTGACAGGCGTTTTAACCCTTTCCCTACTCCGTTTCTGACTTGGCTTGGGACAACATGGGGGCGCGAAATTAAGCTCACTTTTCCTGCTCTCACATACAAAAGAAGTGTTTCCTGTTTTTATTAAGTTTATTTTATGATAAAGATAAAAGTTTGTTGTGTGTTTTTTCTTCTTCTAATAAGGATGTAAGAGTGGTGACAAGTTTAGTACATTTACATTTATTTGCTTAGCAGATGTTTTTACCCAAAGTGACGGACTAAAGAGTTCAGCATAATCAAATAAAGATCATACAAGTAAGAAATTTCACTGCACTCTTCTATCACGCATACGTGCCTGCAGACCACCTTCTGGGCTCAGATGAGGTAAGCGATACCACTGTGGGACAAGAGGGGGTGCTGTCACTAACTGCATCTTCTTTTTCCTCCACTGTGCCAAGAAGATGCCCAAGGAAAATGCCTTGCATTGGCTATAGAACCCAGAGGTGGCCCCGCCCCTTTTGGCCCAGATGCTATAAAAACAGGCAGCCCCCAGTACGTGGTGTAGCATTTTGACCAAGGAGTTAGTCAGTACAGAGCTCCTGGTATTGATTTTGTGTGAGGCTGTTTGAGTATGTTCTTTTTGTTTAGTTTGTTCTGTCGACTTAACAGGGTAGCCCGGCTGGTACCCCAACGTTTCATTTGGTGTTAGTTGGTCTGTTTCTCACAATTGCTCTACACACATGACAATACTGACCTTAAAAAACATAAAAATTGGGGAATTTATAATACAATGGAACAAAGGCTAGCTCTGCTGCATCACAACAGCCGTGTCCTGGGTTTGATTCTGAACCTGGTCATTTTCTGGCATGTTTTGTTTGGGATTTCTCTTGATAGCCTGGTATTCATTCCACATTCCATGCTGGCTATGAATGAAAAGTGTCAGAACATACCTAATGCATTGCAGCTTTCATTATTTAAGGCTGCCTAGCTGCGAAGCTGCAGACCTGTCAGTGTGCCCATGTTGACCACTGACTATTGCCGATAGCACCTACAATGGGCATGTGAGCTTCAGAACTGGACCATGGAGCAGTTTAAGAAGATGGCCTGGTCTGATGAATCATATTTTCCTTTTAGATCATGTGGACAGCTGAGTACATGTGTGTCATTTACCTGAGGAAGAGATGGCAGTAGGATGCACTATGGGAAGAAGACAAGCCAGTGGAGGAAGTGTGATGCTCTGGGACACCTTTGATCCTGACATTCACGTGGATGTTACTTTGACACATACCACCTACCTAAAAATTATTACAGACCACGTATACTCCTTCATGGAAATGATATTCCCTGATGGCAGTGGCCTCTATCAGTAGTAAAATACACCCTGCCACACTGCAAAAATTGTTTAGGAGCAGTTTTAGGACAAAGAGTTTAAGGTGTTGACTTGGCCTCCAAATTCTCCAGATCTCAGTCTGATTGAGCATAAGGGATGTACTGGAAAAACAAGTCCAATCCATGGAAGCCCCACCTCACAACTTACAGGACTGGCTGTTAACATCAGGTGCCAGATAGCACAGGACACCTTAAGAGGTCTTGTGGAGTCCAGGTCTCAACGGGTTTCAGAGCTGTTTTGGAAGCACGAGGGGGACCTACACAATATTAGGCAGGTGGTCTTAATGTGGCTGTAAGAGCCAATCTTAGAAAGTTAAGGCTTTAAGTTAAACTTTGTGAACACTAGGCGTCGCTGTTGCCCCTTTAACCCCAACAGACAGACGCTCAGGACACAAAGTAAAAACACCCAGAAGACGTTTAATAGTTTTCTTCTTTAAATAGTGCCTTTCAAGCACCACAGCCATCGTAAACAATTAAATAAACAATAAATCAACACAATTCTCTCCTCCGCACCTCCCAGCAAGCTCTGTCCTCTATCTCTAAACTCCGGCTCGCTTGCTGGGTCTTCAGCAGTCGTTTAAATAGTCCTTGACCTGGAAGTGCTTCTGTCCTTCTGCCCACATCACTTGCTAGTACTTCTGGGTTAGATGGAGAACTGTTTTTTTTTCTTCAGCCCAGAAGTACTTCGAGGTTTCCATCATTGTGACTTTTGAGTATTTCTGGGGTATGGCTGAGGCATGGCTCCTACCGGTCGTCTCACAGCTCCTCCTGGTGGCATTCATGGTACCCAACAGGGTTGAGAAACTAAACTCCAAGTCCCAGGATGCCCTGCATTACAGGGGAGCTGCCATCTAGCATTTCTGGGGAGGCAGTGTCCAAAATTATCTGTCTTCCCCCATCCTTGGGGTGCCTGGCCATCCCTCACAAGTCATATCAGTGTTTGATTAATTTGAATAGAATATAATTTTCTTTCATAGCTAAAGATTATGGAATAGCCTTTAACCCCCTGTAAGTTAACATTAGATAGCTCTATCTGTAGCTCTATCTGTAATACAGTGTGTTAATTAAGTCATTGTGTTTTGGAATAGGCTCTTAGCTAGCTGGGACTGATAGACCCATTTGCAGTTTGTAGAAGGGGTAGTCATACAGTTTTCTGACCCTTTAGAAATGGTTCGACTATGGGAGCAAACTTGAAAGAATGAAACAAGATATATAAGCTTTAAACAGAACTTTTCCCAGACTAGAACTTGTCTTTACTATATCAAGTTTTTCTGTATTTTTGTGTGCACTGTTTTACTTTGAACTTTTGCTAAAGCTTTTAAAAAATGAAAATATTTTGTCTGTGGAATCATTTCAACATGTCGAGCTATTGTTTAGAATCCCATAAAGCAACTAAAGCTGAAAAACTTTGGTAATTTTGGATAAATGCAGCTACAGTGGCTGATCGGTCAAATTTTTTAAATCCATTATATTGTGATGGTAATTATTCTTCCACATATATTTTTGCATATTAAATACAAATAAGATCAAGATATAATGAAAAATTCACACTCTAGACAAGCACCATGATAGTATTATTGTTAGTCAGTCATACATTATCCAACCCGCTATTGTGGAGGACTGCCGGCTTCCCATGCCGGTCCTCACCCCCAGGCCTCCAGGAGGAGCTCTCCCGACAGCAGGATTGTGCCCCGAGGTCCAGCAGGGCCTTATGGACTCTGTAGTGTTTATACACAGCCCTGCTGGATACTTTGGGGCACCACAAAGGAGTCGCTGTGGGGGGACTTGTGGGCTCTGTTGTGCCTTATGACCCAGGAGTACATCACGGTCACGTGATGGGAAGGAATGGCGTGCTCCCGGGATGAAGTAAAAGACTGATTGCCCTGACCCGGAAGGAAAAAGGAACTGTGGACTGTTGGTACAGAAACACCTCCGGGTCAGGTGCTATAAAAGGGCGGTGCCTCGCTCCAGACAATGAGCTGTGGTGGGTGGGAGAGGAGCAAAGGAGTATAATTGTGTTTATTGATTAATATTGAACAGTTTATGAGTAGTGTGGAAGGTGCTTGGTGCACTTCTGTGGGAAAAGAAAATAAAGAGTCTTGGACTTTTACCTGGTGTTTGGAGTCATCCCTGAGGGTTCAAGGGAGCACTAGCGCCCCCTACTGCCACACTATATAATAACACAGGTTCAAGGGGGTCTGCCAATCCCCGCACAGGGCAGGAACAAACCCCAGGCACGACGCCAGCCCACCGCAGAGTACGCACAAACCCACACACAATTTAGGATTGCCAGTGCACCTAACCTGCATGTCTTTGGACTGTGGGAGGAAACTGAGGAACATGAAAACTCCATGCAGGAAGGACCCGGGAAGCAAACCCAGGTCTCCTAACTGCGAGGCAGCAGCGCTACCACTGTGCCACCGTGCTGCCCAGTATTATTGCTATTATTAGTGTTGCTTTATGTTGTGTATGTATACATGTATATGTTTTATGTGTTTGTACTAAGAAAATTCCTCACTATGTGACATGTGGCTCCTTTCTGTAGTGTTAGGTATGTGTATTAGTTTTTATGTAATTTTTGTGTTGTGTATGCGGTTTGACAGAAGTGCTAAGCACTATTACCAACTTGTACATTTTCCACAAGAGGTGTATTTCTTCCATCAGTAATGTGTATTATTATTATTATTATTATTATTATTATTATTATTATTATTATTATGTAGCACCTTATATAAGGCCACTTTTTAAAAATAAATTAAACAATAAGGACACATCAGCCAAAATATTTCAAATGCCACATACAGTTGCTGGTTCTACTATACAGGCAAACTAGGTGGTCACCTGGGATGGCAAGGATTTTGGGGTGTGTCAGTTAGCAATCACCTTCCCTCTTGCTTGATAAAAAGATAGAGTGCCTGGGCACCAAAATCACGAATAAAGATACCCTCCCACTTGGCTGATGAAATGATAAAAGCGTCCATATCCCAAAAGCACCAAGGGAGAACTCAAAGAAACGACTGATTGTATAACATCCATGTATGAGCAGTGCAAAATCTGAAAGTGGTTTACCACATCCCACTGCTCTGCAACCTGCCGTTATGTGTATAGCAATTGCCTTCATGACTCGGTGGTTTGGGTGTGACATTTTCATTTTTGCCTAGAGCAGCAAAACAGCTGCCCACTGGACACAGTATTAAAACACAGAGTATACAAACCTTCGGGCAGATCTACGGGCGAAAAATTGAGGAATAAAAAAAAAGATTCTTCATAAGGAGGAGTAGGAGGTTAGGAGCATGCACTGATAATGCATTGCTGCACACACTACACGACAAACCACCTAGATTGGGACCCGAGTGCAGCGGGTGACACCTCGAGGCATGGTAATATTGGGTGAACAGATATATTTTAAGGTTAGACTTGAAAGTGGAAAAGATTGAACAGCTGCGGAGAGGTTGAAAAACAGTGTCCCATACTAAATGGCTGGGCTCCACCAGAAGAGAACTCAGAGAAGATTGATGTCAGAGGATCTGAGGGAACAAACTGGTGTATAAGATTGAAGAAGAGCAGAAAGATAGGACAGATCATTAACTGCTTTAAATGTAAGTGATGATGAGTACAGGAAGCCAGTGCAGCTGAAAAAGACTGGGAGTGACATTTGCAGATGATGCCACTGACTTGCAGTCAAACATGCTACTAGTTGCCACAGGGCAGCAGTACGATTGACCTTTTGGACTGTTCATGACAAAATTAACTTTTTTTTTTGGTCCTCAGTGCCATATGATTGATCCATTAATGAAACTCTGTATGTTACATTCACTGTATCATTTTCTGTCAATTCTGTTGTTTTTTTCTAATCCCCCTACTCATTCACTTGCATTCATTCCATGCAACACTACTGCTTCTACAATTTCAAACTAGTCTCACATTAAGGCTTATTAATTCTGAGGTTGTCTTCACTACTAATGAGCAAACCCTACTGAATTCATTTCACCTCGAGTTTTGCAAAATTACGGAAATGTCCCGGGATTTCACCAAACTCAGCGAAATGCATTGAAGTCAATAGGGTAGAAGAAACTGAACTAGTTTTGAGTGGATTGTAATGGTGCACATTATCTTTTAAATATTTCTGAGGGCTAAGGAAACATCTACCAAATATGCTTGACTAGTTATTGTGGCCAAAAGTGTGACCTGAGCTCTGAGGCAGCAGTGCTAACCTTTTTGTCATGGTGCTTCCTGGAGATAAAATGAATAGAATGTAAGTAAGTAGAAAGTATCAGAACAGTAACAGAACATGAATTTGCAAAAGCTTTCCCCCTACAGAATTTATAGTACCTAGTCGTAATAATAATTATTTTACATTTATAATGCTCTTTTCTCACTACTCAAAGCACTTTACATAGTGAGTGGGGAGCCATTTAAACACCTACTAATTTGTCACACTCACCTGGATTTTATGATGGCAGCCATTTTGGCACCAGTACACTCACCACACAGGAGCTATTTGGTGGTGAAGGGGTGAAAGAGACAGCCAATTAGGGACAGGGGATGATTAGGGGGCCAGAATAACTAGGCAGTGGTGGGCAATTTAGTCGGAACATCAAGATACACTCTACTCTTTACAAAAGATGCCAAGAGATCTTTTATAACCACTGTGGCGAGTTGCTGGGGCTACAACCCGGCCAGGACGCCTGGAAGGACCGGAAGCTGGGTTGTACGTCCTCCGGGCCATGAGGGGGCAACTGCCCTGGAACAGAGGAGGACCACAGGAGAGGAACAAGGAGGCTTACGCCTATTTTAACCTGTGGCCACCGCCAGGGGGTGCCCCAAGTCTCAGAGAGCCCGGGATTGATTTACTTCCGCCACACTCGGGAAGATGGAGGAGAATCCAGGAGAGAATAAAAGGGCCTGCCTTCCTACAGTCAGGGAGCTAGAATCGGGAGTGGGAGCAGGCAGTCCTAGGGACAGTGTGACAAGGGACAGAGAGAGAAAGGCCCGGGATTAAGGTGATTTGGGCAAGAAGGCACAGTGGACTGTGTGGGACTGAGTTGTGTGTGGTGTGTTTGATGAAAAAATAAAAGACCTTTTGATAAAGGTGTGGTGTGTAGCGGTCAGAAGCCGCTAAGATTCACGACGGTGATTTATTTATTTTATATGAGGATTACCAGGGACAACCCCAGCCTTGGCACGGCACACACACACTACAGAGACAATGGGAGGTCTGATAATCGAAAGTACTGTCAGACAGTGTTCAGAAGCCATTAAAAGGCCTAACAGAATGTCAGGTTCTATAGTGCCCTGATGTGTGGAGTACAAGTCCAAGGAGGTGATGATGAAGTCTTTATAACACACTGGTGAGGCCTCATCTGGAGTCCTGGTTTCAGTTTCAGTTTCCAGGCTACACAAAAGACCACAGAAGACCAAATAGGCTGATTCCAAGGCCACAGGAGATGAGTTATGAGGAAAATTTAATAGCATATACACTTAAGGGGCTGTCCCATCCAACTTCATCTCTCTCATGTCACACTTGGCTCGCAAGGCATCATGAGGCGCTAGGAAAAAAAACGTAATCTAAGCCAGCTGCACATTGAATTTCCAGGTAAAATATTCAATGAACAGGATAACTGACGAACACAGTATTTTCGCTGCAGAAAATGATCTGGAGAAGTTCGCCGATCAATACTAGTCCTTTCAGTTTGTACCAAATGTCTTGTTCAGCACTTCAGGAGATATTACATTTACAAAGGATGCCTATCATTTTTATTGACCTGGTATAAACTGTTTGTTTGTGGTTTACCACAGAATCAATTTATGTTAACAGTAAAAGTTAAACAAAATGTTGCAAATTTTGTTTGCTACAAAGGAACTGTATGAATTCATCGACATCTTTGCAATCTTGTATGCTTTTAATGAAGGATGTGAAATAATGAAAATACTGTTAAAGTACAATACAGTATATCTTACTTCATAGCTATGTAAATACACTGCAAAAATGCATTTTGAAAAGGTTACAGATGTATAATCCAATCTATGTATCATATAACTTATATCAGCTCAGTTGGGAAGCTAAGATGCTGTTCTATGAAAACAGCAAAGAGTTTATCATAAAGAGGACATCCGAGATTGCGTACTAATAATCTCAACAATTTTTGCAAAGATTCCATTAATAGCAAATGCCTTAATTTCCCAACATTTTTAAAACGGAAGAAACATGATTTAGACAACTTTGTAATGTGCGCTTCAAATGACTTGTTAGAGTCAAAGATAACACCCAGGCCTTTTGGGCTGATTCAGTAAAATTAATGGTGATTCCAACTGAGTTAAATGATGACAAAATATTGTTGTGATCAGCGCCATTCCCTCTAATAATTAACATCTTTGTTTCATCAGTGTTTAAGGATAAGTCAGCTTGGGTTTCCTCCTGATGCTTTGGTTTCCTACCCCCAGTCCAAATACATGCTGGTTTAAGTGAACTGGTGTTTCTAAATTGGCACTAGTATGTGCTTGTTGTGTGTGTGTGTGCGGTGTGTGTGTGTGTGTGTGTGTGTGCATGTGTGTGTGAAATGGTGCCCTGTCCAGGGTTTGCTCCTGCCTTCCACCCCATGCTAGCTGGGACAGGCTCCAGCAGACCTATCATCTGTTCCATGACACCATTGTTATTGTGTTGCTCAGTAATCAACCCAGAAGTTCACAGTTGGTGATATCAAGGGGTCATGCATGACGCATGATATTCTATATGATGTTTCACAAGGCTCTATCCTGGGTCCGCTACTTTTTTCGATTTACGTGCTTCCGTTAGGTCAGATTATCTCAGGGCATAACGTAAGCTACCACAGCTATGTATTTATGAATAGCACCTGACAACCCCGACACTCTTGATTCACTGACACAATATCTCACTTGTGTTTCTGAATGGATGAGTAGTAATTTTCTCAAACTAAATAAAGAGAAAACAGAAATTTTAGTGGTTGCAATAGTGGATATAATGAGGTTATTAGAAATAAACTTGATGCATTAGGATTAAAAGTCAAGACGGAGGTAAAGAATTTAGGGGTAATTATTGACTTTAACCTGAATTTTAAATCACATATTAATCAGATTACTAGGACAGCATTTTTTCGCTTAAGAAATATAGCAGAAGTTAAACCTCTTATAACATTACAAGAAGCTAACAAATTAGTTCATGCTTTTGTTTTCTGTCAAGTAAATTACTGCAACACACTCCTCTCAGGACCACCCAAAAAACACATCAATCGATTGCAACGAGTGCAGAATGGAGCTGCTAGAATCTTAACTAGGAAAAGAAAATCTGAGCACATCACACCAGTTTTGATGTCACTACACTGGTTATCTGTGTCATTTAGAATTGACTTTAAAATACTGCTTATGGTTTACAAAGCCTTAAATAATCTCGATCCATTTTATATTTCAGAATGTCTTACACCTTACACTCCAAATTGTAACTTTAGATCTTCAAATGAGTGTCTGTTTAGAATTCCAAGAGCTAACCTTAAAAGAAGTGGTGAGGCGGCCTTCTGCTGCTATGCACAGACAATCTGGAATAGCTTGCCAATAGGAATTTGTCAGGCTAATACAGTGGAGCACTTTAAAACACTGCTGAAAACACATTACTTTAACTTGGCTTTCTCATAGCCTCATCTTAGTTTAATCCTGATGCTCTGTATATTCAATTAATTATCATTATTATTCATAGTGTGTCTCCAAAATTTGTACGAACCCCTAGTCTCCCTACTTCTCTTCTGTTCTTTGTCTGGTTTTCTGTGATGGCGAACTGCACCATCACCACCAAATCAAAGCACCGTGATGATGACTGAATTTCTAACTTCTCAGTTATGAATCTAGCCTGCTTATTGGTTCACATTTATGCCTCTGGTCCCTTACTAAATAATGTCCTCCCTTTCTCATTTCTGGTAGAGCTACAATGTTTTGCTTAATAAGACTCAACAGCAGATTAAGAAAGTATTTAGAACCCTTTACTTTCTGCACACTTTATCGTGTTGTAGATTTAATTGTAATTGGATAAATTTGCCAGGTTTGCCTAACAATGTATACTTTAACTCCTTAGCGTTACATTTATTCTCAAAAAAACACGTAAAAAACGTTGCATTTTTTGGCTTGAAAAATGACATTTTTATTAAATCTCATCTTCTTACAGTAAAACATGCAAAACACTAAAAGTACAAAGTCAGAAGTGTAAAAAGTATAATAACAATAATAATAATAATAATAATAATAATAATAATAAATAATAATTGGTAGATTTTCAGACAATCTCGAATCCGTTGAATCCTTACTGCACACAGGCTTGGGCAGATTTGTGGCAGATGAAATTTAATGTAAGTAAATGAAAACTATCATATGTAGGAAATAAAAATGTTAGGTTTGAATAGACAATGGGAGGTCTAAAAATCGAAAGTACTCCTTATGAGAAGGATTAAGGGGTCATAGTGGACTCGACACAATCAGCTGCCAGACAGTGTTCAGAGGCCATTAAGAAGGCTAACAGAATGTCAGGTTATATAGCGCCTTGATGTGTGGAGTACAAGTCACAGGAGGTTCTGCTCAACCTTTATAACACACTGGTAAGGCCTCATCTGGAGTCCTGTGTGCAGTTTTGGTCTCCAGGCTACAAGAAGGACATAGCAGCACTAGAGAAGGTCCAGAGAAGAGCAACTAGGCTCATTCCAGGGCTACAGGGGATGAATTATGAGGGAAGATTAAAAGAACTGAGCCTTTACAGTTTAAGCATCAGGAAATTAAGTGTTTAACATTATAAAATACATTAGTACAGTGGATTGAGATTGTGACATTTAAATGAGTTCAATAAGGACACAAGGACACAGTTGCTAACTTGTTAAGGGTAAATTTCACACAAACATTATGAAGTTTTGTTTCTCACAGAGAACCACAGACACATGGAATTAGTTACCAAGTAGTGTGGTAAACAGGAGGACTTTGGGGACTTTCAAAACTCGACTTGATGTCATTTTAGAAGAATTAAGTGAATAGGACTGGTGAGATTTGTTGGGCTGAATTACCCGATCTTATTTAGATTGTTCTAATGTTCTAAAGAACGCAATTCCAATATTAGCTCATACTAAGTACATTTCACATGTTTCTAGTACGATAGAGGCGCTGTTGCCCCGTTGAACCTGCCAGACAGACATCCAAGACACACTTGTAAAAGCACCAGAAGAATAATCTTTAATAATTCTTGAATAAAGTGCGCAAAGTACCGCACTCTCCACAATTCCTCAATTAATAATCAATAATCACAAATAACAACACAGTCCTCCACTCGCAGCAGCTTTGTCACCCAACCTCCCAACTCCGGCTTCCCTCGCTGGGTTTCCCAAAGTCCTTTAAATAGTCTATAACCCAGAAGTAATCCATCTTCTCTTCCGGGTTAATGCCACATCATCATCATCTTTATGCCGTCCAGAAGTACTGCGGCCTTCCGTCCTTGTGACTCCAAAGTACTTCCAGGTCATCATAATAATAGGAGTCCCCAGGTCCTTTGTGAGATCCCTCTGGCGGCACCCATGGCACCCAACAGAGCTGAGGAAATTAACTCCATGTCCCAGGATGCTTTGAGGGAATCCTGGGAACCATTGTTGTCCAGGGGAGCTGCCACCTAGCGTCCTACAGGATACAGTGCCTTGAAAAGTCTGCTCTGCCTCCTTCTTTTCTTTCAGGGACGTCTCAGCCATACATACATCATTCATGTTCAGGTGACATGGAGCCCTAGGTGTTGCAACTGAAGTTGTCATTGCCTTCACACACACACCAGTAGGGAGGACAAGTGGTGTGATGTCTGTTCTGCCGCTCCAGACTTTCCATTATCCAATGCCTATAAAATATTTTCTCTCCAGACTCTACAAATAGAGAGTCTCCTGCTGTTAAAAATATATGCACTATCATGGCTTCTCCCATTTTTAGATAGCAACTGTGCACAGCAGGTAAGAATATTCTTTATATAAAATGAGGGTTATCTACAAAGAACATGGTTATCTTAGGCAGCTTATATATATATGGCTATTTTATAGAGTGTAATTGTATTTTTTTAGTATTTCCTATAAAGTTTGGGGAAAGAAATGTAGCATATGAGCTGGTGTGGTGACTTAAAGTCAGTGACAGCACTTGAATACCAATGAAGACTGACATTTAAAAAGAAGTGAAGTGTGTATTGACTAAGGCAGATCCATTAGAGTTACCGGGGTAGCATTACTGTCCCATTTAAAGTGTAGGAAACGTTGCCTGTTGTGTATTCCCATCATCCAGTTTGCCCATATAATCAGATCCAAATGACATTGACATGACAGTCCTGAGGGGTGATTTTTGCATGCACTATCAGCTAAGGCACTGAGTGACATCTGTCTTATCCCACCGCTGAGGCAATCAAAATGCATTTACCACAGTGCGATACGGGTACAAGCGCAATTGAATCAAGCTGTTATTTTTCATCAGATTTAAGTAAAATCTTCATCCTTTTGAAGGTGGCAGACAAAGCAAACAGGCAAGGAAGCACATTTTTTCACAGCTAGAATGTCGTGTAGATGCATATCAACCATACTGTACATTCAAATCAAATGTAAAAATACAGTGTCTATAAGACATTTTTACCCCTTTGGAAGTTGTTCTGTGTTATTGTTATAAAACATTAGTTTGGCTTTTATGAAACTGATCAACGAGAGAAGAATCTTTTAATGTCAGAGCAAAAACAGAGCTCTACAAAGTGGGCTAAATTAATTACAAATATAAAGCGCTAAATAATTAGTTACAAAAGCATTCTCCTCCTTTAACACGTTATGCCTATATCCGCACTGTTGCAGCCAGTTGGTTTTAGAAATACATAGAATTAAGTCATCAGTCTGGGATTTCCACTGATGGCAGTAAAAATGCCCCTGCATGTGGAAGGACCAACTTATGTGAGTCACTATGGTGGCCAAACCTTCACAATAACGACAAACGAACACTCCAAGCAAGAGGATGAGACAAAAAACAAATCAAGTCACTGAATATCAAATTAAATCAATCATTAGTAATAACAAGCTCTAAATCTGACAAGACAAGGCTGTCCATATAAACTGAGTGATCAGACAAGAAGACAACCAGTGAGGAAAGAGGCCACGAAGAAGCCCGTCACAACTTTGAAGGAACTGCAAGCAACAGTCGGTGCGAGAGATTGGCGAGACAACAACTGTTGCTCATTCAGGTGCTTTTTTGGAAGAGTGGCAGTGAAACAACACACGTGATATCTCAGGTAGAGTTTGCCCACAAGGCATGTGGGAGACTATAAAGTCAGCTGGAAGAAGGTGGTGTGTGTGGTCTGATGAGACCAAAATTGAGCATTCTGACCATCAGACTAAGCACCATGTTTGAACACTACACATTATGAAAACCACACAATCCTCATCGTGAAGTATGGTGGCAGCAGCTTCAGGCTGTATGGCTGCTTTTTGGTGGTATACCCTGGGAGGCTTGTGAAGGTAAATTGAATGCAGCAAAATGCAAAGAAAAGCCTGGAGGAAAACCAGAAGCATTTTGTAGGAAACCTCCACCTTGGGAGAAGATTTGTTATCCAGTGAGACAACGACCCCAAACATAAACAAATCTCGATTCCACACTGCTGTCTAACTTCCGTCCCATTTCAAATCTGCCTTTTTTATCTAAAATCCTTGAGAAAGTTGTTTTAAACCAACTTCAGTCACATTTATCTTATAATTCTATCTGCGAAAAGTTTCAGTCTGGTTTTAAATCTTGCCATAGCACGGAGTCAGCCCTCTTACGAGTTTTAAATGATGTCATGTTGACTACGGACTCTGGCCAGTTTACGGCTTTGGTTTTGTTAGACCTCAGCTCTGCCTTTGATCTGGTCAATCATAACGTTTTAATTTCACGTCTTGAAACGTGCGTTGGTTTACGGGGCATAGTATTACAATGGTTTAGGTCATATCTTTCTGATAGGAGGTTTGTGGTCAATATTGGGCACCATTCCTCTTCTGAGATACAGTTAAGATCTGGTGTACCTCAGGGATCGATTCTGGGTCCAGCGTTGTTCTCTCTTTATCTGCTTCCATTAGGGTCTATCTTTAGTAAATATGGGGTCTCTTTCCATCTGTATGCAGATGATACTCAGATTTATATTCCTTTAAAGCGTGGAAATAAGAATGCCTTTAAGCCTATTCTGGATTGTTTGGAGGAGCTAAAACTTTGGCTGGCAACAAACTTTTTGAGCCTCAATGAGAGTAAAACTGAATTCATAGTGTTTGGTCCCACTGATCAATGCGTATATGATTTTAAAAGTACATCTCTATCACCGTACAGTACCTCATGTGTCAGAAATCTGGGTGTTTTGTTTGACAGTAACCTCAAATTTGATAAGCAGATAAGTACAGTGGTTAAGTCTTGTTTTTACCATATTCGTCTTCTTTCAAAAGTAAAGCCATTTCTATCTCTAAAGAAGTTTGAAATAGCTATGCACGCATTTGTAACATCTCGGCTTGACTACTGCAACTCTTTATATGTCGGTGTCTCTCAGTCTTGTGTCTCTCGATTGCAGTTAGTCCAAAATGCAGCAGCCCGGCTTCTCACAGGAAAGTGCAAATACGAGAATATTACGCCGGTTTTAATTTCACTTCATTGGCTGCCAGTTAAATATAGAATTGATTACAAAATCTTAATGTTTGTTTTTAAATCTTTACATAGTCTGGCCCCACAGTACTTAACTGATTTGTTACAGCCTTACATTCCACCAAGATCACTCAAATCTATTAATTTTAATTTGTTGCAAGTGCCTAGGTCAAGACTAAAAACCAGAGGTGACCGTGCCTTTTCTGTTGTTGGTCCAAAGTTATGGAACTCTCTCCCGTTTCACATCAGAACTGCTCCAACCTTGTCTGTTTTTAAGTCCACTCTTAAAACGTATCTATTTTCCTTGGCGTTCAATATCTCTTGAACTATTGTTCTGTGTTTTTGGCCTTAGGAACTTCGCCTGTGTTTACAGCTTGTGTGATATCATGTTTTATAATTTGTGTCTGTTTTACTGTGTATTTATTAATAGTGTTGTAAAGCACTTTGGTCAACCTCGGTTGTTTTTAAATTGTGCTATATAAATAAAAATTGTATTGTATTGTATTGTATAAAACTCAACTAGATGTTATTTTGAAGTAATTCAGGGAGTAGGACTGTTAAGCTTTGTTGGACTGAATGACCCAATCTCGTCTAGATTGTTCTAATGTTCTAAAGAATACAATTCCAATATTAGCTCAAAGTACATTTCACGTGTTTCTAGAACATCATTCATATCCAGGTGACATGGAGCCACATGCGAGTGGACAGGTGTTGTCACTGACGATGCCATTGCCTTCACACACCACTAGGGAGGTCAAGGACAATTTTCAACTCAAAGCTACACAGTAGTGGCTTCCAAATAACCAGGTTAATGTACTGGAGTGACTGAGTCAGAGTCCAGTGCTCATATTTATCAAGCGTCTCTGAATAGGAAATCAGTCCTAACTGGCTCAAATCTGGCTCTACTCTTTTCTACACTTAGGGTGAGGAGTCAAAGCATATTATCAATTTTCCCAATTTAGAAAACTACTTGTGACCCTGAAATTGTGAAGCTCAGGGTCCACAGTGTAACAACAAGAAGCGCAAATAAAAATTTAAAATAAAAAATTAAAATTAAAACACAAACAAGACAAAGAAAAAAAGAAGTAGCAACAATGTGACATGTAGTAAGCAATATGAACATTGATGCAATGTATGGTATTGTACAATCTAGATACATACATTTAATCAATAGATATGTAATATAATAAATAAATAACAGATAATACAGCACAGTGTGAGGAAGTACAGAAATGGCTGCCTGACTCAGTGTATGATAATAGTTATTTAAGACGTGTAAACAATAACAGGTCACAATGTTTCACAGCAGAAGGATGTCAAAGAATATCAAAGTGCAGAGTGCAAAATACTGAAAAGTCAGTATGAGATTTTCAGTTCGTTTCTGTTACACTGCCGGTCAAAATTCGCGTCACACAATGCATGTCCAACGAGGAAAAATATAAAGTGGTCTCGTGAAGTACAACGTTTTCCTAAAAGCGAAAACGGAGCTTCACAGTGTGCTCGTGTCAGTGGGGGTGCAGATTAAGCACGAGCAGGCAGACACAGACAGGGCCTATTTGATTTTATGTTATTGTTTCTGAATACAAATAAATGGCAAAAAAATCATACAAAATAAATATTTGTAAAAATCCACTATTTGTGCTTATCCGAAAACCGTATTCAGATTCGGCTCCACCCCTACATTACAGGGTAAGGCAGAATGTTTAATCATGACATAAATCAGATTCAGAATGTCACATAAAACTGAACTAACTCACGTTCAAGTTCTTCACTTGCAAATACGTTATGTTAAGTTTACCGTTAGTTCATGTACAACACTGGTGCTCGTGGGTGCAAAGAACTTTGTAGTAGCCAGCAAATTACCCTGAAGATAAGTGGGGTTGGATGGGAGATTAACAATAAATTCACACGGGTACGCTGTGTTCTGCATTCCATGAAACCCTGGAACATTACACTTTACTTCCCCAGGAACGTTCAAGAAGTTAAGTGGAGCCTCCCTAGGCATTTTATAAATACAGCCTCGCAGAAGATGATGGATGATAATGGAGAAGGACATGGAAGACAATCATGAACACTGTAACACTATGACAGAGGACAACTAAGGAATAGGCAACATGACAGGGAAGTAAACCTGGAAAATAGGTAGCGGTGGACAAAAAATACTATTAGAAGAAATGATATGTAGGTTATGTAACCTTTAAATAGAAGTGAAGTGGTATGAGGAAAATACTGAAAACAATTAAGCTGGGCATACAACATTACTCAAAAAGAAGAACATCATGGTAAAAGATAGAATTATTTACAGCTGGAGGGATAATCCCGCTAATATCAAATAAATCTGCTCATTCAATAAATGACATAACTAAAACAAGTATTATATGTTCAGTCAGTTGCTCTTCATCTAATATTAGAGTTTAGATGAGGACTTGAAAAATTGTGATCAAAGTAAAAGAAAAATTACAGAATAATGCACAGTGTTTTCATAAAGTATTGTATTCAGTTTCATATATTTCAGGGTTTTTTTTGTAATAAATTTGTAAAAATTTCCAAAAATCCTGTTTTTATTTTGTTCCCAACAGTGACTGCAGGTTTTAATTTGAACCCTTTTCTTAATTAGTGACTTCTTTTTGCTGCTAATTAACTTCTTTTGAACTTTATTTGTCCCCAGTCGGATATACTGTATGTATATTGAAATAGACTCTCACATGGCATCATAGGAGTTGTTGGCTCATTCCTGTTGGGTTCCGTGGGTGCCGCCAGGGGGTGCTTTGGGGATGTGGGGAGCCCCTACTTCATGGGGCCCAAAAAACACTTGCAAGTCCTATCCACTTATTTCTTCCAAAATGACATTGAGGTGTGAAGACCCCTTGAGTCTTTCTGCCTACCACACTACTTGGCAGCTTATTCCAGGTATCTGTGGTTCTCTGTGTAAAGAAAAACTTCCTAGTTTGCGCAAAATTTACATTTAACAGGTTTCTAACTGTGTCCCCGTGTTCTTGATGAACTCATTTTAAAATAACAGTCTCGATCCACTGGACTAATTCCCTTCATAATTTTAAACACTTCAATCAGGTCTCCTCTTAATCCTCTTTTACTTAAAGTGTAAAGGCTCAGCTCTTTTAATCTTTCCTCATAATTCATCCCCTATAGCCCTGGAATCAGCCTAGTTGCTCTTCTCTGGACCTTTTCTAGCTCTTTTATGTCCTTTTTGTACCCTGGAGACCATAACTGCACACAGGACTCCAGATGAGGCCTCACCAGAACCTCCTTGGACTTGCACTCCACACATCAGTGCGCTGTATAACCTGAATAGCTTCTGAATGACTTCTGAACACTGTCTGACAGTTGATAGTGTTGAGATTCCACTATGACTCCTAAACCCTTCTCTTAAGGTGTACATTCGATTTTCAGACCTCCACTTGTGCATTCAAACATCACATTTTAAATTAAATGTAATCTTCCACAAGTCTGCCAAACCCTGTATGCTGTCCAAGTCCCTCTCTAATGATTCAACAGAATCAAGATGATCTGCCAGTCCACCTAGCTTGGTATCCACTGCAAACTTAACCAACTTGCTATTTATATTCCTATTAAAATCATTTAGATATATTAAAAATAGCAGCAGCCGTAGCGCTGACCCCTGCTGAACTCAATTCTGATGAGGGTCCTCACACCATCACCCTCTACTTCCTGTATCTGAGCCAGTTCTGCACCCATCTACACACAACAACCTGAACTTCCACCTCTCTTAGCTTGATGCCCAACCTGCTCATTTAGCACTTTAGCAAATGCTTTCGGAAAGTCAATGTACCTGTCTTACATTAAGTTATTTAAATTATTAAGTTATTT
Source organism: Polypterus senegalus (assembly GCF_016835505.1). Taxonomy (NCBI): domain Eukaryota; kingdom Metazoa; phylum Chordata; class Cladistia; order Polypteriformes; family Polypteridae; genus Polypterus; species Polypterus senegalus. Next base: position 306,871,724 of record NC_053155.1, read on the forward strand.
ATTTACTTATTATTAATTATTTAGCACATATTTTATAACTCTATTATACTGCATGCTATTACATTCACGATGATTCTTTATTTAGCTCCAGAATGCACAATCGTGGAGTTTAACATTTCACTATGTATTGTACTATACAGTGGTGTGAAAAACTATTTGCCCCCTTCCTGATTTCTTATTCTTTTGCATGTTTGTCACACAAAATGTTTCTGATCATCAAACACATTTAACCATTAGTCAAATATAACACAAGTAAACACAAAATGCAGTTTTTAAATGATGGTTTTTATTATTTAGGGAGAAAAAATCCAAACCTACATGGCCCTGTGTGAAAAAGTAATTGCCCCTTGTTAAAAATAACCTAACTGTGGTGTATCACACCTGAGTTCAATTTCCGTAGCCACCCCCAGGCCTGATTACTGCCACACCTGTTTCAATCAAGAAATCACTAAAATAGGAGCTGCCTGACACAGAGAAGTAGACCAAAAGCACCTCAAAAGCTAGACATCATGCCAAGATCCAAAGAAATTCAGGAACAAATGAGAACAGAAGTAATTGAGATCTATCAGTCTGGTAAAGGTTATAAAGCCATTTCTAAAGCTTTGGGACTCCAGCGAACCACAGTGAGAGCCATTATCCACAAATGGCAAAAACATGGAACAGTGGTGAACCTTCCCAGGAGTGGCCGGCCGACCAAAATTACCCCAAGAGCGCAGAGATGACTCATCCGAGAGGTCACAAAAGACCCCAGGACAACGTCTAAAGAACTGCAGGCCTCACTTGCCTCAATTAAGGTCAGTGTTCACGACTCCACCATAAGAAAGAGACTGGCCAAAAACGGCCTGCATGGCAGATTTCCAAGACGCAAACCACTGTTAAGCAAAAGAACATTAGGGCTCATCTCAATTTTGCTAAGAAACATCTCAATGATTGCCAAGACTTTTGGGAAAATACCTTGTGGACTGATGAGACAAAAGTTGAACTTTTGGAAGGCAAATGTCCGTTACATCTGGCGTAAAAGGAACACAGCATTTCAGAAAAGAACATCATACCAACAGTAAAATATGGTGGTGGTAGTGTGATGGTCTGGGGTTGTTTTGCTGCTTCAGGACCTGGAAGGCTTGCTGTGATAGATGGAACCATGAATTCTACTGTCTACCAAAAAATCCTGAAGGAGAATGTCCGGCCATCTGTTCGTCAACTCAAGCTGAAGCGATCTTGGGTGCTGCAACAGGACAATGACCCAAAACACACCAGCAAATCCACCTCTGAATGGCTGAAGAAAAACAAAATGAAGACTTTGGAGTGGCCTAGTCAAAGTCCTGACCTGAATCCAATTGAGATGCTATGGCATGACCTTAAAAAGGCGGTTCATGCTAGAAAACCATCAAATAAAGCTGAATTACAACAATTCTGCAAAGATGAGTGGGCCAAAATTCCTCCAGAGCACTGTAAAAGACTCATTGCAAGTTATCGCAAACGCTTGATTGCAGTTATTGCTGCTAAGGGTGGCCCAACCAGTTATTAGGTTCAGGGGGCAATTACTTTTTCACACAGGCCCATGTAGGTTTGGATTTTTTCTCCTAAATAATAAAACCATCATTTAAAAACTGCATTTTGTGTTTACTTGTGTTATATTTGACTAATGGTTAAATGTGCTTGATGATCAGAAACATTTTGTGTGACAAACATGCAAAAGAATAAGAAATCAGGAAGGGGACAAATAGTTTTTCACACCACTGTATGTATAATTTCTATTTAACAAATAAAATTCAATAATCAAAAAAAGGTCAATAATCATCTCCTTGGTCTTGGCAACAATGATAGACAAATGATTCACCTAGCAGGCCACAAGTCACTTCACTTCATTGCTGATTCACAGCCATTTGTGATGAGGCTCACATTTGTGTTGTCATCAGCATCAGATAAACATATAAGTAATAGAAATGCAGAGTCCATAAATATGAACTGAATGTCTAAATTCATTTTCAAGTCTCTAATGATGATAATTCTGATGCTATGGGCAAATGGCTGAGAAGGTCAAAAAAACAAAAGCACCAATCCTTGTTTGAGCTGTTTTTCCAACTCATTGTGGACCGTAATCTTGGGCACAGAACTTTTAAAACTCCTATGTGTAATACTTTACATTTACTTACATTGAAACACATCTGCCACAACTCTGTCCACACCTGTAGGCTGTCCAAATCCCTCTGTAAGGATTTGATGGACTTGAGATCATCTACCAATAACACTTGGTATCATCTGCAAACTTTAAGCAGCTTGTTAGAAAAATGGGACTCTGTTTTTTTTTTAGCTTTTCTGCAATGGCTTAGCGTTAGGCTTATAATATTGACAGTTTTTATTTATTTTTTGCATATTCCATGTAAAGGAAAAAAAAAACATTTTTATCTCTCACAAATTACTGATGGATTATGTATTCAAACCCCAGGTATCTTTTGAGCACCACAAACTTTTCCGGCCGAGAAACGTAATATAAACACGCACATACATACATACAGTATCTATGACATTTTTGATATTTATTTTACAAAATATTTCATGTTAGTATTAAGAGTAAAATGCTCAACCAAAAAAATAAATAATTCTTTCATACATATTCTGATACCCTTAGATAACATCGGCTATTTTAATATTTGAGCAAAGGTTGCTCAACAAAATCTCAAGATGACCTTTCTTCAGATGTTAATGAATACGGGCTCACGAGGTTAACAACTCAGCAGAAAGCATTAACCTTAGGAACCTCAGTTTCATCTGAAAGCACATGATGAAGTGCATTATTTTAACAAACTGTTTTCTCCATAAAGCAATTGAGGGCAAATACAACAGCAGCAAGTGCTTTATTCATTTATTAAATTTGTATTTTTCTATTTAGAAATGAATTCCTTGAGACAGAAAACATTACTCATTTATATATATATGTGTGTGTGTGTGTGTGTGTGTGTATATATAGTATGTGTATGTCTGTGTGGGTGTATATATACTGTATATTATATATATATAATATATATATATTATATATATATATATATATATATATATATATATATATATATATATATATATATATATATATATATATATATATATATTTATATAGTAAGTGTATGTGTGTGTAAATATATACATACACATAGTATGAGGGACCATTCAGGAAAAAAGATTGGTTCGTAAATATATAATTGGTTCAGGTATATATATTGGTTCAGATACATTGTTTTGAATATATACATTGGTTTTAATACATCCGTTCAGATATATATATCGGTTCAGATATATACATTGGTTGCGATACATTGGTTGAGATATATATAAATTGGTTTGCATACATCAGTTCTGATATATAAACATTGGTTGAGATATACAGTAATCCCTCCTCGATCGTGGGGGTTGCGTTCCAGAACCCCCCGCGATAGGTGAAAATCCGCGAAGTAGAAACCATGTTTGTTTGGTTATTTTTATATATTTTAAGCCCTTATAAACTCTCCCACACTGTTAACATTATTAGAGCCCTCTAGACATAAAATAACACCCTTTAGTCAAAAGTTTAAACTGTGCTCCATGACAAGACAGAGATGACAGTTCTTTCTCACAATTAAAAGAATGCAAATATATCTTCTCTTCAAAGGAGTGTCTGCATCAGGAGCAGAGAATGTCAGAGAGAGAGAGAGAGCGCTCGCAAAGAAAAGCAATCAATCAAAAAATCAATACGTGTGCTTTTAAGTTTGCCGAAGCACAGCAATAAAGTGGCATTTTTTAGAGGAGCGTCAATATCTTCTAAGCAAACAGCCCCTCTGCTCACATCTCCTCCGTGAGGCGCAGAGAATGTCAGAGAGAGAGAGAGCGTGAGATTAAAGCAAACAATCAAAAAATCAATAAGTGTGCTTTTAAGTATGCGGAAGCACCTCGATAAAGCGGCATTTCTTAGAGGAGCCTCCGTATCCACTAGGCAAACAGCCTCTGTGCAAACAGCACCTCTGCTCACACCCCCTCCGTCAGACGCAGAGAATGTCAGAGAGGGGGAGATAGAGGCAGAGACAAGCAAACAATCAAGCACCGCGCGGGAAGCATTTCTTATAGCATTGAGGAGTTTTAGTTAATATGTAATACATGCTCTGATTGGGTAGCTTCTAAGCCATCCGCCAATAGCGTCCCTTGTATGAAATCAACTGGGCAAACAAACTAAGGAAGCATGTACCATAAATTAAAAGACCCATTGTCCGCAGAAATCCTGGAACACTCTTGACATTCTCTCGATGAGCTTCAACAGGTAGTCACCTGAAATGGTTTTATTTATTGTAAAATACAGCAGACCGCGATTGGGAAGAAATCTGAGAAGAAGACAGGATCTACCCAGAAGACTTCGGTCCCAGATGGGCTGGAAACGCTGTGGGCTTGCCTGACAGGCGGTGAGGAAGACCGGGCGCAGTTTAGAGCCGAGCAAATTCGAGCAGGGCGACAACAGGAACGTTGTAGGATCGCGACTCCCGAAGACTATTACAGGGAGTTGGAGCGGGACCAACTACGTTCAGAGGTAAGTGCTGGGAGAGCACTCGAACCGGCGGAGACTTTTGCTTCTTGTTTTGCAGAGGCCTGTCTGCACAAAGTGGACAAAGAGAATGCCCGCCTCAGACCTAGGCAAGATGGCCACGACAAGAAGAAGCCGGGCCAGTCTAGGAGTCCGCAGAGGGGAAGCCCATACGGCGAAAGCCACCACGTGACCTCACGCGATGGAGGCCGGGAAGACGATCAGAGAGGATCCTTCGGTTAGGTCAGTAGTTCCCCGACGGATCTGAGCTTCCTGAAAGGGAAGGGGATGGTGAGCAAAGCAGCGCCACAATTTAAAAGGAATAAAGAGGAGCGGGAAGTGACTGAACGGTCTGCCGACAAATTAAAAGAGGCAGATCGCAGTCCGCCGCTGCAGGCTACCCGTTCCTTTTCGGACTCCATGTCCCAGAAGCCTCCGCGAAACCCAGCAGAGCACGTGCCAGGAGCGGACGTGCTCATTGGCTCCCAGCCGGTAGGTGAAATGAATGTGGAAGCAAACTTACCCCCGGCCGAAATAACTAACTTTGTGGACTTACGGGAGTTCGAAAAATACCTCGAGCCTGTGTATGCTTTCTTCCAGGGAGTGAAGGAACTGAAGGCTCGTGTGGAGGAGCTGGGAGCTACAGCCGAGGCGCCGCTGAGAAGACTATTGGAATACCTGTGGCGATTAGGCTGAGAAGCCCTGGTCTCGAGTGATTTGGCGGTGCAGGTGAGTGAAATCTGTGCTGCATATCATAAGGGGACACAGTGCAATCTCGCCCCGCTATTAATAAATGGCGAGTGTCAAAGTGCTGTGAACCCGACAGTGGAGCGTGTCATGATGACTTACTGGGCGGGGGAGGAAGCGATCGAACCGAGGCATGCGTGTGACGTGGCATTCCGGAGCGAGTTGCCACAACAGACACTGACCGGTGTAATAAGGGCGTTGTCGTTGGTTACCGGAGGGGCGGGGGAAGTGCCAATCTCCCCGGTACAGCTAAACAGTGCTGTTACTCGGAGCAATGCGGTACTAATTACGCCACCTCCGAAGCAACACAGAACAACGGGCGTGCAAACATCAAACAGGCTCTCTCTTTTCCATAGAGAGCCTCACGCTGTGTACAAGCCACAGAGAAAGCAGGAGATCCCCGAAATAAACTGCGGGTCTCCTGACAAAGTAAAGAAACGGGCGGAGAGCAGCAAAGCGGCTGTAAAACCCTCCTTAGCGGGGGAAAGGGTGGAGCTGACCGAATTCCCGAGATGTTTCAGATCTCAGGAAGAGAGGCAACCAGGAGGACGTCGGCGGTGCTACAACTGTCGGCAACCAGGACACGTGTGGCGAGGTTGTCCCCGAAGGACAGGGAAGCCGTGGTATAGAAGATACACCGTTCCCCCAAGGTTCGCTGGGGGATCTAGACAACGCAGCCAAGGTCTGGATGACACGTCCTCCTGGAGGAGGACGTCCCTCACGGGGATTGACGCTCCGCCCCAGTTGTCGTCACTAAGGGGAACTGTGGTGGATTGCCGGCATGTTACTCCGGCCCTCACCCCCAGGCCGCCAGGAGGAGCCCTCTCGACAGCATGATCATGCCCCGAGTTCCAGCAGGGCATCATGGACTATGTAGTGTTTATACACAGCCCTGCTGGATACTTTGGGGGCCACCAGGCCTCGCTGTAGGGGGGCTCATAGGCTCACATGTGCCCTATAACCCGGGAGTACGTCATAGTCATGTGACGGGAAGAAACAACGTGCTCCCGGGGTGAAGAAAAGGACTGTTTGCCCTGACCCGGAAGGAATAAGGAATTGTGGACTGATTAGACAGGAACACTTCCGGGTCAGGGTGTATAAAAGGATTGTGGGAAGACCCAGACAGTGAGCTGAGCTGGGAGGTAGGAGGGCGAAGTGTCTGGGCGAGGAGGAAAGAGTATTTTGTAGTTTATTTGTGATTTATGAGTGTGGAGTGGAGGGTGCTTGGTGCACTGGATAATAATAAAAATAATAATTATTATACTTTCACCTGGTGTTCAGAGTGGTACCTGAGGGTGTTAGAGGTGGACCACATACAACCATCTGCTACAACATATATATACAATTATATATATATATATATATATATATATATATATATATATATATATATATATATATACACACATACATATACATACACACATACATACATACACACATATATACACACAAATACATATATATATACATACACACACATATATAAACATATATATACATATACATACTGTCAGGGATGCCAGGGGCAACGACCCGGCTTGGACGCCGTGAGGGACCGGAAGAGGGTCAAAGCCCACCCTGGATCACGTGGGGGCCGCCTTCCTGGTTGTTCTGGGGGCCACGGGTTGAGGGCATGGAAGCCCTACCCTGTAGGGGCCTGTGGTCACCGCCAGGAGGCGCCCCAATGCCTTGGGGACCTGTTGCCCCAGCACTTCCGCCACACCAGGAAGTGCTGGGGAAGACTTTGGGAGACACCCGGAGAGCTGCTGGAAGGACAGCCGGCACTTCCGCCACGCTGGGGCGTGGCCAAGGGAGTAATGCCGGGAACACCTGGTGCTCATCCGGGAACTGTATAAAAGGGGCCGTCTCCATTCATTCAAGGCTGGAGTCGGGAGGAGGAAGGACAAAGCACAGAGGAGGTGTGGAGGCGACCCGAAGAGAGGCATTTGTGGCCAGGACTGAGTATTTGGGGGGTTTTGTGCACGTGACTGGGTCTTAGTGACCATTGGCTGTGGTCTGTGTGACCACTGAAATAATTGTAAATAGTGTAAATAAAACGTGTGGTGGTGATTACAACATGTCCGTCTGTCTGTGTCCGGGCCAAGTCCACAATACATATATACATATATACATACACATACACATATAAACATATATATACATATACATACATATCTACATATATACGCTCCCGGATGAGCCACACACATATAAGTCTTCCCGCATATATATATATATATATATATATATATATATATATATATGGAGGAGGCACAAGATATATATATATTGTGGACTTCAACCCGGACACAGACAGACGGACATCTCATGTTCACCCAACACACGTTTATTATACAATATTTACAGAAATAAAGTCAGTGCACTTCCCAGTGCCTCCAGCACCATTCCCCCAAATGTCCAGGCCTCACAGTCCTTGTGCCTTTCTCCTGGCCGCCTCCAATCCTCTCTCCAGCTCTGTCCAGTTCCACCCGACTTCCGCTCTCGAATGGAGGGAGGCGGCCCCTATAAATAGGAACCCGGATGGGCTCCAGCTGCTTCCCGGCATTCCTCCGAAGACACGCCCCAGTGTGGCAGAAATGCCGGCTGTGCACCCGAAAGCCCTCCGGGTGTCCCCTGTCTTCTTCCCCCCAGCACTTCCTGGTGTGGTGGAAGTGCTGGGCTCCAGACTTCTACAGGCACCTGGGTGCCGCCTGGCAGTGGCCACGGGTCCCTACAGGGCTGGGCTTCCAAGCCCTTTACCCATGGCCCCCAACATAACCAGGGCGGCCGGGCTCCAGCCCCGGCCGGATGCCACAATATTTATATATTGTGCTCATTCCTTACAGCTTACTTACAAAAGTTAAGCAGGTTTCATTTCAAATTCTATGCATAACGGTCATAACGGTCGAAAACATCCGCCATGTTGAACTTTCTTATTTATGGCCCCATCTTCACGAAATTTGATAGGCGGCTTCTCTGCGCTAACCGAAACCAATGTAATTACTTATTTCGGTGATATGACGCCACTGTCGGCCCCAATATTGAACTTTCCAACAGTCTTTGTTACTTATGGGCCCATCTTCATGAAATTTTGTACGCGGTTTCCCAACGCTAACTGAATCCTACTTACGTACATATATACGTCCATAGCCTGCAGCTCAGTCACTGTGTGAGGCGGCTTTGGGTCCCCCATCCCAACGCCTCCCACGTTGTTGGTTGCCTGCCTATATAAAGCCGTCCGTCGCTCCAGTCTCTAAATTTCCCTTACTTGCTTCGCCACGGGATTCACGTCTCCCTGCTGATAACTGCGGTCTTTTTATTTACTCCATGGCTTCTCCACTGTTTTATTGTTTGTTTATTACGATTATAGTTATTGTTTATGTATATTAGACTTACTTTACATTGTTCAGGTACCCATTTCCTTTATCGTTCCAACCGTACCCCCATTAACATGTCTATCGAGGTGATCACCATCGATCAAAGAACTGTCACTTACCGAGTGGTTTCCAGATGCCGCCTGCCTTTTCCATTCTCTTTGTTACATATTGCACGGCCATATCAGGCTCACTCTTGATATCCAGAGGAACATTGTGTCTTATGTATTGAATGACTGGGACACGTTCAAGGTGTGGACTGATGACGGTACAGGAGATAATTATACTACACAGGAGCACTAGAAGAGTGAAATGCTTAAGCCCTTCACCTATGGTTCTGCATATGAGTTGATGGCGGCCGCTGAATTGCTCGGTTGTCGCTTTCAAGTGTACCGAAATGGCCAAATATTTTACACCTTTCGACAACCGCCAATGCCTCTTAAACATCTTAGATTCACAGGTGACGATTTCAGTAGTGGACACTTTGATGTTTATGAATGTTTAAACTCTCAAAAGCTGGATGCGAAGTTATCGATGAAACTGGTTGTATACTTACAATGCTTGACAGATGCCGATTGTCACTTCAACACAAGTCCTGCAAATACTGTCGTAATTGAAACAAACCATGAAACTCAAACTGATTATGACAGTAGCAATCCAAACTGTGAGATTTGAAACAAGATTACTGTTCACGTGGCCAACTGTACATTGCATGCTCAAGAGTAAGCTCAGCGCACAGCTTGGTCATATTACAACCGGAGGGCTGAACTGACAATGTGGTATACAAACAGATCCTTAACAAAAAATTATTGGTATATTTCCCCTCAGTTTAAAAAGGTTTACTTTTCTTTTTAATAAAAATTTTAAGGCAGTACTTCACCGCTGCGAAGCGCGGGTATTTTGCTAGTATATATATATATGTGTGTGTTTGTGTATATGTATGTACTGTATATGTACTCATACCTTCAGATACGAGTTTAATCCATTCCGTGACTAAGCTCGTAAGTCAAAATGCTCATATCTCAAATCAATTATCCCCATTGAAATTAATTCAAATGAGATTAATTCATGCCAGACCCCCAAAAACCACGCCAACTTTTTGTTAAATGTTTTCAACATAAGAAATTTATAATGAACAAATATTGTATACAAACAAAATAAAACCAAATACATATAAGAGAATCTAAAGAAATAAACAGATGTTGGCAGAGCCGATTAGTGTATTGTATTTTTTTCTTTCACTCCACTTTTGCTTCAATTCATTTTCTTCTTCACTAGTTTTTTTCTTGTTTGACATGCTTTTGTCACTTTCATTCTCAGGGTGTTTCAATAGAAACCTGTCCAAGGAGCTTTGTTTAGTCCTCCCCTTTAGAATGTTTCTGAAATGAGTTAGGCAAGTGTCATTAAATAGTGTCGCTGCACAACCAGTTGCAACTTTTTCATGGTGTTTCTTTTTAATAAAGTCAATTGTTAGGCAAGTGTCATTAAATAGCAGTGCTTCACGACCAGTTGTAACTTTTTCAGGGTGTTTCTTTTCTTTAAAGTTCGAAACTTTTTCCCACATTGCCAACACTTCCTTCATCTCATTTGAAGAGATAACCGCGATAGCGATCTCCTGAAGAACCTCTGTATGTTGCTAAGTCTGTAGTTCCGTCAACTTCTCCATCGTCAGTTCCTTGGAATGTGCAGCGACAAGCTCTTTGATGGCTCTTATTTTGAATTTTGGCTCGTAACTCAAGGCAAAACATCAACCAAGTGACGGCTCGCATCTCAAAAAACTCATACGTTGGGACACTCGTATCTCAAGGTACCACTGTATATATAGTATGTGTGTGTGAGTATATATATAGTATGTGTGTGTGTTTTTGTGTACACATATATATATATATATATATATATATACATGTTTACATGTGTAAATATATAAATATATACAGTACATAGAGAGAGAGAGAGAGACAAAACACTTCAAGACCATCACCCATCAAATGTTACGATTACAGAAGCCATTTACACAAAAGCATTCTGTGCTTTAAAATTTAAATTTGACTGGATCATTCACTGGAACCTTTTAAATTATCCTCCATTATTTTTTTCCTACTATTATTCATATTCTCGATTCTTATTTTTCAGTGAAGGGCAATTCTTTATTTCCTTCCTTCTTTATGTATTATTGTTTATTATCTTAGAAAACTGATAGTAACTGGCCACACTCTGATCTACTTCTCATCTGAATGAAGCCATTCATTTTTTTTGCAAGAAAATGTAAGAAGAGATAGAATTTTTAGTCCGATGGCGAATACTATATAAATTGTAATCACCCTCAAAATATGCCTTTTAAAGCACAATACATATCTGTTTTAATGAATTTTAAAATTCTTGTTAAATGATGCCAAAGAATATATAGTACATATATTAGGTAAATAAATTTATATTTGACTTAGTATGTTAGAATTGAGTGGAAAGGTTTAAAATATGAAGAATTGATTTATAATATCTGTTGCACAATTTTATAGAAATAGCATAATACTGCACCATTCATTCAATGAATGTCTTTGAAGAATTCATGCATGATATATTGTATGACATGTGACAAGTTATAAAATCAGTGGTGATAGTGAACACAGTGACACCTTACGTTGGTAAAGCAAAAGCTAAGACTTTTAGTCCTCAACTATGGCCTTGCCTTTGGAGTAATGACAAAGAGAATGGCATCACACATTCAGTCCACTCTCAGTTCGGAGATATTCAGGTGGATGAGCCTGTGGTGTCCTGGATAATAAACTATGTGTCGGACAGACCGCAGTTTGTGAGACTCAAGGGCTGTGTGAGCAACACTGGAGCACCACAAGGAATAGGTCTGTCTGCTTTTCTGTTACTTTGTACTCTTCAGACTACAAATATAACACCAGGTTATGTTACTTGCAAACATTCTCAGATGATTCTGCACTTATGGGGTGTATTGATAAAGGGAATGAGACAGAGGAGAGGAGTCAGGTAGAGAACTTTGTTTCTTGATGCAAAGGTTAATTGTCTGCAACTTAACAATTAGCAAAACCAAGCCTCTATGTCTGGTCAGTATTCAGGGAGAGGATGTAGAGGTGGTGCATTCCTACAAATACTGAGAGGTCTACATTAATGACAGGTTGGTCTGGTCTCATAACACAGTGTAACTATATAAGACAGAGGCCCTTTTTTCCTTAGGTGACTGCGTTCCATTAATGTGGAATGTGACATCCTTCATATCTTCGACAACTCTGCGATAACCAGTGTGATTTTCTACACTGTGGTGTGCAAGGCTGTTGACATCACGTCAAGAGATGGCCACCAAATTAACAAGCTAATAAAAAGATCAAAGTCAGTTATGGGATGAACTCTTGACCCCCAGGGGGTTGTAGCAAAGGAGAGAATTAAAACAAAACTGAGTGTCATCATGAACAATGCTGCACATCCTCTCTCTCTCTGACACAACAACACTGAAGAGTTCCAGCCAATGCATTATTCAGTAGAACTGTGTGAAGAAACAAGACCTGGGCTCCTTTTTACCAACAGCAATACACTGTGGCTGGGACAACCAAATCAGAAGTTTTCTGTTCTTTTATATTTTCTTCTTTTTTAGTCATTCTTGTGTATATGTATTGTCACATGTGAGTCCCTGTCTTGCACCCCAAAACACGAGGCTGAGTCTCAGTACCTTAGCAAAACCATCTTTATTCAGCTTGAAACAGGAACAGCATGGTTATTTATTGTAGTGGGATCTACCACTCTCCTATAAACAGACACAGCAGTCAGCCAGGTTAGTGGCCAAGTAATATTGTTCCATGCATTTATAATGTTTCTTGCATCACCCATCAATGACAGCACTTATAGCTCAACTGTGGTCACCTTGGATTTACTTTTGTGATGAGCCGCTGCAGTGCTGGGAGCCTTTGGTAGGTTTGGCAACTGATAAGCCATCTTCCTCAGATGTGGCGATCGTGCTTCAGGACACTCTTCGTAGTCTCGTCCCGCTGGCGGGAGTCCCAAAACAGTTTAGAAACCTTACAGTGTGTATACAGTATATTTATTTATCTATTTTATTTAATGTAGTTAAATAGCTTCTGTAAAAAGCCAAATTTCCATCTTGGGACAAATACATTTCTATCTATAACAACAATAAAGAGGCTTTTATACAAGAGATATAACCAGTTAATGACAAAGGAGGAGAGGAAAACAAAAACTCCAGAGAAAAACAACTCTGCAGGTGCCATTACACAAGAAGGTTTGCTGTGTCTCCCAGCACAGACTCAAGAACATGGAGGATATACCAGTAGGTGGGTTGTTACATAAGGTGATCTGGACAGGACCGTAGAAGGGCACCAACCCAGCAGCAAGACTGGTATCTGCTTCTTTGTGTGAGGATGAACAGGAGGAGCACTACCAGAGCCTTACAAAATGACCTCCAGCTGGTTACTGGTGTGCATGCTTTTGACGAAACTGTCAGAAACAGACTCCATGGAGGTGATATGATGGCTCGACGTCCTCTGGTGGGACCTGTGCTCACAGCCTATCACCGTGCAGTTCGATTGGCATTCGCCACGGAACACCACAATTGGAGGCTCCACCATTGGCATCCCATTTTTTCACGCACATGCTCCGTGTTTTGCTTCTTGCGATGACATGCATGGATGTGCCATCCGGGAGGAACCGGATTACTGGGACTACCTGCCTCATGCTACCAGCAGTGACAAGGACACTAGCAAAATACATAACTAGACAAGAATCAGTCAGGAAGGATAAAGAGAGAGTGATTGTCAGTGACCACCACATGCTAAACTATTCACTTTTTGGGGATTGTCTTGCTGTTGACTCTCCAGTTGTCACTTTCATTTGCACCAAAGCGGGTGAAGTTGATTCACAATCGCTTCTGCTTCCTAACTGGAGAGATTGATGATCCTGAAGCTTAATTGACTTGGTGTTAGACTGTCATGATTGAGGAAAGGGCTCAGAGCCAATTGTTGGTGTAATCCCACTCTCACCTTGAACCAGGCTGTCATTCCTACCACACACCCCTCTGCAGTTTTAAAATATTAAGTCAAATTTAGATTCATTTGCCTGATATCTGTAGTAAAATTACAATTTTCTTTGGCATCATTTGGCATCAATTCATTAAAACAAATGGATACAGCCAATATAAAATACATGGATGAATGTCAATATTTAAATTAATTCCTTCATCTATTTAAGTTACCAGATTATAAAAGGAAACGCTATATCAAAAGTTAACATTGCAATACTCCTGAGTTTATGAAATTCTTTATGTCATAGAAAGGGTCACACAATTGACCATGCACCATTTACAGCTTTGCATAGTGCAGCACAAATCATTTTTAAATAACAGGAGCCATCCAACATGGTAAGTCCTTTCTTAATTTTAACCATTTCTATCAATTCATCTCTTTAACTTTGCTGAAATGGAAAAAGATTCAACTGCTTCAATCTTTCCAAGCATGTCATGCCCTGTAGTCCTGGAATCAGATTTCGCCTGTTCTATTTTGTCCTCTTTCGAATGTGAAGTTCAAAATTGGACACAATATTCACAATAAGACCCCACAAGGCTATGGAACAGTGATTTTGGAACAGTACTTGGAAATTAAAGAGATTCAAAAAGAGAATATATACACTTAGTAAAAGATTACATAAACTTATGAAGAGGATGAGAAAATGAAGCTCACAAGTCATTTAAAGAAACACATCATTACCCTGCAGAGTCAAGCTGCAGACCTCCACTCATCAGCTGAAGAGACAATCAAACTGCACATGTCCGATGATGTTTAGTGGTCTTTTGCATTATACTTCAATCGTGTACATGATTTGCATGTACAGAAGTTGCATTGTGTCTTTGTGGACCTGGAGAAAGCATATGACAGGGTGCCTCAAGAGGAGTTGTGGTATTGTATGAGGAAGTTGGGAATGGCAGAGAAGTATTAAGAGTTGTACAGGATATGTATGAGGGAATGTGACAGTGGTGAGGTCTGTGGTAGGAGTGATGGATGCATTCAATGTGGAGGTGGGATTACATCAGGGATCGGCTCTGAGCCCTTCCTTATTTGAAATGATGCTGGACAGGTTGACAGACGAGATTAGACAGGAGTCCCCGTGGACTATGATGTTTGCTGATGACATTGTGATCTGTAGAGAGAGTAGAGAGCAGGTTGAGGAGACCCTAGAGAGGTGGAGATATGCTCTAGAGAGGAGAGGAATGAAGGTCAGTAGGAGCAAGACAGAATACATGTGTGTAAATGAGAGGGTGGTTAGTGCAATGGTAAGGATGCTGGGAGTAGAGTTGGCGAAGGTGGATGAGTTTAAATACTTGGGGTCAACAATACAGAGAAATGGGGATTGTGGAAGAGAGGTGAAAAAGAGAGTGCAGGCAGGGTGGAGTGGGTGAAAAAGAGTGTCAGGAGTGATTTGTGACAGACGGGTATCAGCAAGAGTGAAAGGTAAGGTCTACAGGACGGTAGTGAGACCAGAAAAACAGGAGGCAGGGCTGGAGCTGGCAGAGTTAAAGATTTGCACTGGGTGTGAATAGGATGGACAGGATTAGGAATGAGTACATTAGAGGGTCAGCTCAAGTCGGTCAACGGTCAGAGAGGTGAGATTGTGTTGGTTTTGATATGTGCAGATGAGAGATGCTGAGTATATTGGGAAAAGGGTGTTAAAGATAGAGCGGTCAGGCAAACGGAAAAGAGGAAGGCCTAAGAGAAGGTTTATGGATGTGATGAGAGAGGACATGCAGGTGGTGGGTGTGACAGAACAAGATGGAGAGGACAGGAAGAGATGGAAGAAGATGATCTGCTGTGGCAACCCATAACAGGAGCAGCCAAAAGAAGAAGAAGAATGTATATCTTTCGCAACACACCCATCTCAAGGCTTACCTTGCACATCTGTCTTGTAGTGAGTGACTCTTGGGTAGCAACACTGCCATGCAGTGCTGCAGGCTTCTGCCAGACCCTGCTGAGTTTCCGCTGTGTATATCATATGATTTAAACCTGCAGTTTGATTGGCTCGCAGAGCTCTAGACCCTTCTTGAAACTTTGTGACTGTCACCTGTTTTTCTGACCAGCATGTGAATAACCTTTTTATTTCATTTATAAATGCCGTACATCTTACTATTAAAATTCTCCATACAATTAAAACACCTTCCTAGTAGTAGGGTGTTGTACCATGTTAGCCATTATGGATGTAGTGACAAGTCCAGCAAAATTATTCTTTTTATTGGCTAACTGAACAGATTACAATATGCAAGCTTTCAAGGCAACTCAGGCCCCTTCTTCAGGCAAGATGTAAAAAAGTGACTTCCTTAGATGGCACTGTATTTCAGCTTTCCACAATGTCATCTAATGCTTGCTCCTGTCTTACATCCAGTGATTATGGAAAAAGCTTTAGCCAGGTTGTGTGGTATACTGGTACTGATAAAGTACAGAAAATCCCCATGCTAAGCACCTCAAGCTCAGTCGATTATTAGATTTTTTTTCATTTTATTTGATATGCTATAAAATCTCGCATATAATGCACCCTTGTGTATAATGCATATGCTGATTTAGCCCAAAATTTTTCAGGTAAAAAAAGAAATTCACACATAATACGCACCCTTAACTTTTCAAGATTTTAGGGTGGATGGTGACTTTTGTTGACAGGCTGGGAGAGGGTGATAATCAGTTGTAAATGTCGAAAAAACTCATTGTTATGATAAAGGTGGACTCTCTTTGCTTGTAGAAATTTACATTTGTTGACTTGTGACGTCTAATCTCTGTGTGTTCATGAACAGAAAAAATTGCATTGATATTTGGCGAGAGAGCAAAGCGAATGTGCAAAGTAAATACTTAGTGGTGACATTTTGTGTATATTTTATTATTTTGAATTTGACTCTGACATGTGGGACTTTGGTGCAAGTGATCTAGAGATCAAGATTGAAAACGATGGAGAGGTACCGAAATCAAATAATCGATATCTGATGTGCCTACGGCAACATTCGCCTGGTAGGACCACCACTTACACTGACAAGCGGTACAAACCAGATTGTGTCGCACTGTGACTTTCGCTGCAGCTACCCATCCACTGATGCCTTCCCTGTACAGCTGCTGCTACTGTAGCCAGATATGGCAAACATACAGTGAGAGTGGCCACAGAACCAGCGCCAGACGTTTTATGTTGATTTATGAGTGAAACCGTTGCTTTGTGTACTTTTCAGAAAACAGCCCAGCAGTTGCTCGCTGCCCCCGCTGTGCCCCCACTGCCACAGCAGCCAGAGGTGGTTAACACACAACAACAGCACAATGCATGCAGCATCTGACATTTTATGTTGATTTATGTGAAAAATTATCTCTTTAAAATGATGTTTCGTGTATAATGTGCACCCTCTTTTTAGTGAACTAAAATGAATAAAAATTGTGCACATTATACGCGAGATTTCACAGTACTTTATAATGCCCAAGGAAAAATTGTCCTTTCACAAGTGCTTTGGAGGTCTGAGTGCAGTGTTATTGTACAGAGACACTAAAGAAATTAACACTAGAATTACCAAAGCCTATGAAAGAACTTGCAATCCCGGCCCACCTTAAATCTTTTCGCACCTCTCTGTCAGCGTCTTTTGTGTTGTAAATGTGTCAGTCAACACAAGCAGTAAGCAGCCTGCTATCCCATCCCCTCCACCAATGCAGAAAGGGCAGAAAGTTCTGTCGGCTCAAGTCTGTTAACCTGCGTGTGAGTAGCCTAGAGTTGTAGAGGGCAAATAATATATCGTTATTTGGAATACATGCATTTCATGTTTGTTCTGTGTCTACAACAATCTATGTAAACACATTGTTGACAGAGAAACGTTTTTCATGTTTTAGTAATAATTGACAAAATGTAGACATGAAGTGTATAATGTGTGAAGCCTGAAGTCCAAATATCAAATAAACACTTTCACAAAAGGTACAAGTATAACAAAACAAGTGCGCTTTTATTCAAGAATATAACTGCAGAAAAAGAACTTGCGTTAGGGTGCAACATTAACACACCCTTAATAAGACCACTTTTGTGGTGCAGTGGTAAGAACTGCTGACTCGTAATCAAGACGTTTGTGATTCGACCCCGGACGCCTCCATTTTGAGTAGTGAGCTGCTCTTATTCTTACTATTATAGAATAAAAACATACATTTGATGTATGTATTTGACATTTGGTGTAAATTTATGGTACTTGTAAAGGTTATCTTTTTTTTTTTTTTAATTCAGTTTTATTCTCTCTGTCGCCCCGATCTGACACTGCTGTTTTCACATAAAGACGAGCTATAACAGAGGTGAACTCAGATCAGGATGAGGGTTCTACATTGGAGAAAGAGAACAGAAGCCCTCCCCACAAGAAACGTCCACTCACATATAAGAACAATGCAGCTGCACCAGGCATAAAGGCGAAAGATAGCACCATTTAGATGCAGCAAGAGGTCCGGCATCATCCTGCCAGTCAGTCTGCCCCACACCTGTCCTTCAACAAAACAGCACGGCTTACAGAGCTCACCAACACATCATGCAAAGTCCTGTTTGTGATTATGTTTTGTGATGATCTTCATATGAAAACCATGTATATGTTACTTATATAAAAGCCAGAGCGAATGTTATTTGACTTGATTTATTTACTTATCTCCCTGCAGCGTTAAGTCACAAGTCAACTACTGAGCTTCCTTTGTTTGATCGGCACGGGCACGCTAAAAAAATACATGTGCACTGACGTATAAATTTATATAAACATGATGGAAATTACAAAGAATAATGATTTGGGGAGAGCAGTGTAAAAGGGAAGCACACAATTATGCAGTGGGGAAAGGAAGCGTGCGTTTTTATGGGCTGGGGGAATGAAGCAGTTGTGACATGGGGTAGGGGAGAGTTCTCCGTTATTTGATTCAGAACTGTTTTGATGCTGTTACTGAAGCCCAAAAGCTGGTATTGATATCAAAGTCATTTTTTGTGCTGTTCCAACACTAATTGGAATAAATTGGTTTTCCGATAATTGAATGAACATATGTGATTATTTTTACAATTTTCAGATTCACCATTCCTTTGTTTTCAAGTTTTATTATAAGTTGCAAAAGAAGTATTTCTTCTATGACTAGCTGTCTAATTGATTTTGGCTTTGATGTGAGGTTCTTAGAAGCTAAGATAAGTCTTGCCACACTTGTGTCATTTTCTTTGGTTATGGCATTTTCAAATATGATGAATAATTTTATAAACTTGTCCTGTCATACTTGTTTCAGAACATCCATCCATCCATCTATCCTCTTCTGCTTATCCAAGGTCGGGTCGCGGGGGCAGCAGCTTAAGCAGAGAGGCCCAGACTTCCCTCTCCCCGGCCACTTCTTCCAGCTCTTCCGGGAGAATCCCAAGGCATTCCCAGGCCAGCCAGGAGACATAGTCCCTCCAGCGTGTCCTGGGTCTTCCCCGGGGCCTCTTCCCGGTTGGACATGCCCGGAACACCTCACCAGGGAGACGTCCAGGAGGCATCCTGATCAGATGCCCGAGCCACCTCATCTGACTCCTCTCGATGCGGAGGAGCAGCGGCTCTACTCTGAGCCTCTCCCAGATGACTGAGCTTCTCACCCTGTCTTTAAGGGAAAGCCCAGACACCCTGCGGAGGAAACTCATTTCAGCCGCTTGTATTCGCGATCTCGTTCTTTCGGTCACTATCTATAGCTCATGACCATAGGTGAGGGTAGGAGCGTAGATCGACTGGTAAATTGAGAGCTTTGTCTCACGGCTCAGCTCCTTTATCACCACGACAGACCGATGCAGAGCCCGCATCACTGCGGATGCCGCACTGATCCGCCTGTCGATCTCATGCTCATTCTTCCCTCACTCATGAACAAGACCCCGAGATACTTGAACTCCTTCACTTGGGGCAGGATCTCTCCCCCAACCCTGAGAGGGCACTCCACCCTTTTCCAGCTGAGGACCATGCTCTCGGATTTGGAGGTGCTGATTCTCATCCCAGCCACTTCACACTCAGCTGCGAACCGATCCAGAGAGAGGTGAAGATCACGGCCTGATGAAGCAAACAGGACAACATCATCTGCAAAAAGCAGTGACCCAATCCTGAGTCCACCAAACCGGACCCCTTCAACACCCTGACTGCGCCTAGAAATTCTATCCATAAAAGTTATGAACAGAATCGGTGACAAAGGGCAGCCCTGGCGGACTCCAACTCTCACTGGAAACGGGCTCGACTTACTGCCGGCAATGCGGACCAAGCTCTGACACCGGTTGTACAGAGACCGAACAGCTCTTATCAGGGGGTCCGGTACCCCATACTCCCGGAGCACCCCCCACAGGATTCCCCGAGGGACACGGTCGAACGCCTTTTCCAAGTCCACAAAACACATGTAGACTGGTTGGGCAAACTCCCATGCACCCTCCAGGATTCTGCTAAGGGTGTAGAGCTGGTCCACTGTCTCCTGGGGCTTGGCCGGGCACAGCCCGAAGAGGTAACGTGGGTCCTCCTCTCCATGGGCTCACCACCTATGGGAGGGGCCAAGGAGGTTGGGTGCAGTGTGAGTTGGGTGGTGGCCGAAGGCGGGGACCTTGGCGGTCTGAACCTCGGCTACAGAAACTGTTTCAGAACAACAGCAGTGTATTTCTTATATAGCCCAAAATCACACAAGGAATTGCTCAATGGGCTTTAATAGGCCTTGTTTTTTGACAGCCCCCTAGCCTTGATTCTCTAAGAACCCCCCCCCAACAAAAAATCTTGTGGAGGAAGAAATGTAAGATATTTTGGAAAAGGCAATTCAGAGAAAGACCCTCTTTCCAAGTAGGGTGGGTGTGCAATGGGTATCAAAAAATGGGGTAAATACACAGAAAACAGAACACGTGTAATCCTCTTCATAGAGCTTAATGTCCAATCTATCACAGCCTCTTTGGGAATACAATCCAACGGTACAAACTACTTTGTTCTTGCACAACATTTTTCACCAAGTGAAGGCACAGAGTGCTGTGACAACTCTTTGGGAAAAACTGAAGAACAGATTACACTATTCACTGAATACAGAGCTATCACATGTAAGGACACAGATTTGTTCAAATACATTAAAAACAAAGTAGAAATTAATTATCATAATTGAAACAGAACAATGTCTGTCAATCGATTAGGCCAGAATGTGGAAAAGAAGTGAGAGAGAAGCCAGACACAGTCAGAGTCCTAGAAACCTCAGCCAAAAAGTCACCTCCACCTATTGGTCATTCTACAGCTAAGTCAGTGCTGGGCTAACCAATCAAATGAAAGGACCCTTCTACCTTATGATTCCAGTGCTCCTTTATTGGAGATGATGAGATGATGCTTATACAGTGCATTGCCGCACTCACCACACGACAAACCATCTCATGTTCCAGATTAGGTCACGAGTGCAGCCAAGCAATGGGTGACACCTTAGCACCACACTAGTTCAGATAGACTGGAACTGTGTGAGGTTTTTTTATGGTGGCTGGAGTGCCAATTCTGCCACCAACCCCCAAGTTTTTCCCTGCAGGTTGGAGATGCAGATTAACGTCATACACAGGACGATTTTCCATAGGCAGGCAAACAATTCGGCAGGAGAGCAGTGGCACCAATGTCACATGAAGATACAGAGACAGCAACAGGAGATTTAGTAACAGTCTGACAAACAGATATGCAGTATGCACAGCTAATCAGCAGCTCTAGTCAGGGTATGCTAGACTGAAGTTGTGAGTCTTCAGCTGGAATTTAAAACCTGAGACTGAAATGGCTCCTCTTATAGTAGCAGGAAGACCATTCCACAGTTTTGGGGTCCTGTAAATAAAAGCTCAACTTCCCACTGTTATTTTATTATTCCTTGGAATCATAAGCAAGTTGGCATTTTTAGGTGTCAATGTGCACTCTGGTTTGTAAGTAATGATAAGTTCAGATAAGTGACCAGGGCCTCAACCATTTAAGGCTTTATATGTTAAAAGGAGGATTTTGAAATCTGCACTAAACTTAAATGGGAGCCGGTGGAAGGATATGAGAGCTGGAGTTATGTGTTCATACTTTCAGGTTCTTGTAATGATTCTTGCAGCAGAATCATAACCAGGCCGGCACCTTTTGATATCAATGTGTTCTCGGACACAAGACTGGTATTACTTGATTATGTTGACCTCTTTTGTAAGGTACTGTGCTAAAGCATTTACTAACTGAACACATTTAAATATACTGTATTAACATACTGTATTCATAGTTGTGTATCCAAAAACATATTCAATTGTTATGTTGGAAACGATGAAAGTACTTCAGATATCTGTAATCCACAAAAGTTCTCAGCCTCAGTGGACACAAAACTCAAACATACATTGGATGGGATAGTAATCCAACACAGGAGCTGTCCCTGCTGTGAAATAAAATTGTTTGCTATCCAACGCACAGCAGACAAAAGAGAAACCTGAAGATATCCACACAACTACAGAGTATGCAAGCCGTACTTGGGACAGAATACATTACAGACCAGATTGAACACAGGTTTCATGTTCATGAGGCAGCCACATTAATCACTATCCCTCCACCACAATACTTTCTACATACGTACTGATCAAGACTGATGACGAGTTTGATGTATTTATTCCATCAGCTCTCCATGGTAAACTTAATGATGATACTATCCATTTCTATAAAGAAATGGTGATTAATTCCATAAAAATGAAACCTTCCTCTCCTAATGTGTAAAACAGAAAGATGTTCTCTAACAAAAAGATGCTTTTCAAAAATTAGCCAAAGCTATCAAATATTAAAAAGCTGTAGTTTTGTTTAATTTTGTTCTGCAAAGACTTCCATTAAGAGCATAAGATAAGCTGATTTTTGATAAAGTGCCTACTTTAAACCAAAGATACACATGGAATACTGATCGCCATATCTTACTGATCATTTATCATCCCGTGAAGCGGTTCTGCCTAATGGATGCGTGGATGAATTATCATCCTTTTATGCAAAATACAACACTTACATTTAGCATACAGCAAATACTTAATAAAAATAGTTTAGTGAATATATTAATTAAATCAACATGGACATAAAGCAATATAAATAAATAGAAAGTCATAACTGATCAAAAGCTGAATCTGAAATAGTTCCCAATGCTTTTGCTTTGTTTACAAATATTATTCTTTAATTAACATGTGACAAAGTGGAACAGCCATGAGCCTCACAGCTACAAAGGGCAGGGTTTGAATGCTGGGCTGGTCTGTGTGGACTGACATGCTCTTCATGTGAGTGCATGGATGTTTTTCTTGGTGCTGAGTTTTCTCTTCCACTAATATCTCAAACATGTGTGAGATATTCACTAAGGAACAACATACAGGCCACATGGTAATTAGATGTTTGAAGGTGTGTAGCATTGCATTATGACTGGTTGGAATCTCCAACCATTGTTGGCTTCTGTAATGCATCCTATGCATCCGGGACAGAAGTTGGCCCCACACAAATATGGACTAAGTGTGGGTATTGTTGTTCAGGCTCGGTGTGCCAAGAGATACACCTTATCTGATAATCAAGCCAGAGGTGAGTAGAAGTAGAATTCAAAGACGTTCAGACAAATCTTTAATTACACTCGACACTGCTGATCATAAACATCCACTTTACATCTTCCTATATTCCTACATATTGTGGAAAGAAACAACAGAACAAAGATGAAGGTTTGGGGTATCCACCCCGTATACTAGAAAAAAATATAGAAACAAGTAGTCTTAACAGACTGAGTCCATGACTGAACTAGAATACATAGTGGGTTGAGATGAAGGGGTGTAGAGCGCTGAAATTGTAGAGCCGATGATCCTCCACACCAAAAGGAGCTATTTCAGATGGTTTGGGCATCTGATTGTGATGCCTGCTAATTGCATCCCAGGGTAGGTATTTGGGTCATGACCAACCAGGGGGAAGAACTCAGCACAGATTTAGGACATACTGGAGAGATTATACTTTATCTTTCAGATGGCCTGGGAATGCCGAGGTATCTCCAGGAGGAGTTCTTGGAGGTAGCGGGGAAATGGTACATCTGGGCATCTTTGCTTAGATTGATGCCACTGTGACGCGGACAAGCATCAGAAAAAGAATGAATTGATGGATAGAGGGATGGAAATAAAGACAAGACATTTGAAATATTTGGCACACATCATCAGAGCTAAACATTAGAACAATCTAGACGAGAATAGGCCATTCTGTCCAACAAAGCTTGCCAGTCCTATCCACTTATTTCTTCCAAACAAAAACCCATCAAGTCGTGTTTTGAAAGTCCCTAAAGTCTTACTGTCTACCACACTACTTGGTAGTTATTCCAAGTGTCTATCGTTCTTTGTGTAAAGGAAAACTTCCTAATGTTTGTACAAAATTTACCCTTAACAAGTTTCCAACTGTGTCTCTGTGTTCTTGATGAACTCATTTTAAAATAACAGTCATGATCCACTGGACTAATTGCCTTCATAATTTGAAACACTTCAGTCAGGTCACCTTTTAATCTTCTTTTGTTTAAATTGTAAAGGCTCAGCTCTTTTAATCTTTTCTCATAACTGATCCCCTGTAGCCCTGAATCAGCCTAGTCGCTCTTCTCTGGACCCCCTCTAGTGCTGCTATGTCATTTTTGTAGCCTGGAGACCAAAACTGCACACAGGACTCCAGATGAGGCCTAACCAGTGCATTATAAAGGTTGAGCAGAACCTCCTGTGACTTGTACTCCACACATCAAGGCGCTATATAATCTAACATTCTATTTCCTTCCTAACGGGTTCTGAACACTGTCAGGAAGTCAATAGCTTAGAGTCCACTATGACTCGTAAATCCTTCTCATAAGGTGTACTCTCGATTTTCCGACCGCCCATTGTGTATTCAAACCTAACATTTTTCCTTCCTACATTTCATACTTTACATTTACTGACATTAAATTTCATCTGCCACAAATCTGCCCAAGCCTGGATGCTATCCAAGTCCTTCTATAATGATATAACAGATTCCAAATTATCTGCTAATCCACCTATCTTGGTATCATCTACAAACTTAACCAGCTTGTTACTTATATTCCTATCTAAATCATTTATATATATATATATATATATATATATATATATATATATATATATATATATACACATATATATAATTCACTATTAATATAATTCACTATGGGAATGGGACCATGGGATACGCATGACAGAGCCCCGCCCGCCAACTCTAATCCTCCTTCCGCGTCCACCCTCACTCTCGAGGCATACATACTGCCTGCTCATGTGCTCGCACGCACCACCTCACCAAACACAGCCTCAGTCGCTTTCATCTCTGTTACAGTCCATATGAACCTCTGAGCCATGTTGACTTTTCATTATTCTTTTCAATTCTGGCTGCTTTTCTATATATATATAATTGACCAAGTCGCCCGACAGTGGGGTACGCACGACAGAGCCCTGCCCGCCCACTCTAACCCTCCTCCCGCGTCATGGGAAACACACGACAGAGCCCCGCCCGCCATCTCTAATCTTCCTTCCGCGTCCACCGTCGCTCTTGAGGCATGCGTTTGCCTTTTACATTTACACGCAGACAATTTCCTGTTAGATTGGCCTTTGCAATGACAATTAATAAGGCACAGGGCCAAACTTTCAAAAAGATATGCCTGTATCTGCCAAAACCAGTTTTAAGTCACGGACAATTGTATGTTGCTCTCTCCAGAGTTCCATCTTTTCATTTACTCACAGTCGTATCCTCAAACCCACCCCATTTGGACAACTGTGTCTTTCAGGAAGTCTTCACCCATCAATGAATAATTATGCGGCGTATGCTACGCCGCGGGTTGGCTAGTATATATTAAAAATAAAAGAGGCCCTAGCACTGACCCCTGCTGGTCACCACTCTTACCATCAGCCAGTTCCTTGCACCACCACCCTCTGCTTCCTGTGTCCGAGCCAATTCTGCACCCATCTAAAAACATCACCCTGAACTCCCACTTCTTTTAGTTGGATGCCCACCCTTTCATGTCACACCTTATCAAATGCTTTCTGAAAGTCCAGATACATAATCTCATCTGCTCCACTCTGGTCGTATCCTTTTGTTGCCCCCTCATAGAATTCCAGCATGTTAGTAAAACACGACCTCCCTCTTCTGACCCCACACTGACTGTTCAGAATGACTCCTGTCCTTGACAGGTGTTGCTCAATCTTATCCTTAATAATTCCTTCCATTAATTTTCCTGTGATGCATAGTTGCTTGGATCTGCCCTGTCATCCTTTTTATATAATGGTATGATATTTGCCATTTTACAGTCCTTTTGAATTTGTCCAGTCCACAGTGACTTCCTAAAAAGGTACCGAAAGTGTTGTATTGATGGCTAAAATAAATGGGAAGAGAACAACTGGAAGGCAGAGAAACACCATCATTGGAAATCATGCAAGATGCTCCAGGAACAACATGGGTTGCAATCGGATTTTTACCGTGATGAGGAAAAGGGACAGTTGGAAGTCCATGATTATCAACATCTGCATCAGACATGGCACAGAGAGAGAGAGATTTTCTAAAGATGCTTTGTCCATTCTGAAAGTTCACTGAGGAGCCTATAGGTGCAGCATTGGGAACATGAAGTGATGCCCATTCACCCACACAGGTCTAATTTTGAGCCATAAATCATCCTAAAAGACATATCATTGGGATGTGGGAGGAAAATGGAAAATCTGGAGAAAAGATATACACTCATATGGATATTGGCAGGGATGGACATTTTAACCCAAGTCCCTTTAACTGTGAATCAACAGGGCTAATAACTGAGACACCCTCTTCAACAGTTTATTTCTGAAACAGACTGTTTTTCCCCCAAATCTGTATTACTTACATTTGTGGTAATCTAGTTACATATAATGAAAAAAGAAAGTCGGCCTATCTCAGCAGAGCAGATGTGTGTTTGCTGTGAGATATTAGGCTCTAAGCCAGAAAATAAAATTGGGAACAGTTTTAGAAAATCGTTTTTAACAATATGATGCCGTAAGTACAAGACTGACAACCTGTCTGAAACCAAATACTGTAACATGATTTATAAAAAGTAGATTCCTTTATACTTTCCATGTGCCCCATGGGTGATAAATTATTAATAAGACAATAATATTGAAAAAAAAGAAAATTAATATTTGTCAGGAATTAGGAAGCAAACAATACAATTGTCAATAAAATAGAAAATTAATTAAAAAGCATTGCAGATTTGTTAATATATATTTTACATAATAGTTAAGAAAAAAGAAAACAATGAATCCATGGCAAAACTGCAAAGAAATCCACATGTTGATTTTGGCAAAGCGTGGACATCAAAATGTCCAAGAACTTGGATTTGGAGCAACACTTTCATCTGCTAATCTGAAGTTATCCTTGACTTGAGCTTTTACTCTGATGTCTCATGTATGAAACTGAGTGGTGACCATTACATCTATTCTTCCCTGTAAGGAAAGGAGGCAGAGAGAAAAAATAAGTTTTCAAGGACCAAGAGATGGAAAAGCCAAAAACCGAAGATAGCGGACTTGATTGAATGTCGATAATTTCAAGAAAAACAAATGGTATTAAAACATTCTTCTCCCTAAGTAGCACTAGACAATTTTTTACATGTGTTTCTGGACTGTCACACGCAATCACATGGGTTTCAGGTTCCCCTGAACCAGGGCTCGGCGCTGTGTTTTAATGCCTTCTCTCTTCCTCCCTCTACAGAACAGGAGATTGACAGCCACTCTGCCGCTAATTTCACTTCTGTTTTCCACCCTTCTGGACCCGCCTTTTCCTGACAAGTCACCTCATAACCTGTCTTCAATTGAATAGACAAGAGTCCGATAAAGATTTGGGGCAGCCTCCCGCATACTTGAAACCTGGCTGCAGAATAGTAAATTAGTTGCGCAATTGTGTACAGATTTGAGTCCAGAACAGAACTGATTTGAAGACGGTAAAGATGGCAGTTTAATAGAAAGGCAGAGGAAGAGACGTCAACGGGATCGGAGACCGGAAGTAATGTTATCGGGGTTAGGAGGAATTTCCTGTAACTGGTCTGCAGAGGAAAGAGAGAAAGGATTAGTGTACTCCGCCACCCTCTGGTTTGGTGTGGAATTACCCTCATTTGAGCCCTTTAGCTGCCTCCCATGGGCGCGTGTGTGACACCTGGAATCAGTCAATTTAGATTCAGTTCTGTTTTGAGCTCTCATCTGAAAAGAGACATCTGCAACTTGTTGTACTCTTGTAATTATACAGGGTCACCAGGATGTTGTCCCAACTCTTTAACGTTGTCTTGTGTCCATTTTACAGGACATATTTTGAGGTTTTGATTCATGAAGAGTCCGTTTCTCACAATATTTTCAGTTTTTCCTCAAAAGCTGATTTTCGTTAACTTTTTCATTTTCTTGATTTACGCTGCACTATGGGCGGCATGGTGGCACAGTGGTAGCGCTGCTGCCTCGCAGTAAGGAGACCCGGGTTCACATCCTGGGTCCTCCCTGCGTAGAGTTTGCATGTGTCTGCGTGGGTTTCCTTCGGGTGCTCTGGTTTCTTCCCACAGTCCAAAGACATGCAGGTTAGGTGCATTGGTGATCTTAAATGGTCCTGTGCATGTGTCCTGAGGTGGGCTGGTGCCCTGTCCGGGGATTTGTTCCTGACTTGCGTGCTATGCTGGCTGAGATTAGCTCCAGCAGACCCCCGTGACCTTGTGTTAGGATATAGCGGGTTGGATAATGGATGGACACTGCACCATTTTGAAGATCACGTGACCTCAGTTGTCATACCAATGACTTATTGCACTATAAACAAGGTGGTGTTAGTGCTACAAGCTATCTGTCTGTGGAAAACACAAGTTTGAAATAATCTTTAACATTATTTAGCTTATTTTTCCAGTGAGCTCTTGCGGTAAGATTTTGTTTTTAGTTTCAACCCTTACTTTGCTTTTTCCTGTCGAGTTTCATCTTGTCCTTATGTTGTTGTTCATTTTGTATCTTATGATTCTTAACTTTGCTTTGTCTGACCACGTTTTTTCAGGTGCGTTCACCTATAATAGCAAAGCACCTATTGTGATAGCCCATGTCTGTCTGTCCGTCAGTATGAAATAACTCAGCCACCCATGGACCAATTTTGATGAAATGTGGCATGTTTATTCTTCAAAGAAGAATTTTTGTTTGTTTGTTCAGTTTGTTTGTTGAGTTTTTCCTAAACAGATTGCGCTGTGTACATTTTTACAATTTAAAATCTCTCATTGAAAAGCACTGAAGAATTTGTGAACTTATCCACCTTAAAATTAAGAAATATTTTATGTGGCTTCAGCTACGAATTAGCTTACTGTTTCAATTTTATCTCAACAACAGTTACAACAACTTGTATATTTTGTGTCTTTTTTTAAATTTTTTACCTCCAATAGCCACTACCGAGTGCAATCCTGTAGACACTGTAAAAGTATAAAATGCAAGCAAAGAAAACAAAACGTGATATGAATAAAGGACCCCCTGGTGTGTAAGCTGGTATGCACAGAGAAAATAAACGTTTACTCAGTATTAACTTCACACTAATCTCACCTCACATCTTCATTATCTTCAGATTATAATGATTAATTATTTCACTGACACTATAATGTACTAGAATGACCAGACAGTGCGGTGACACAGACGATTTCACGCTCGCTATGCGTCTCAATAAATAACTAAAAAATATCTTGGTTGTATCAGGCTAATCATCTAATAAAGTCTTTCAGTGCCGACAACGTTGTAACATTATATTTACAACAGTGGGCATGCAATTCAAAATCTGATTAGGAACTTGTGCTAAATTTGAACAGCATCACAAGAAGGAGTGAGAAGAACACAAAAACAGACAGCATTCGGCCTCTGATTTGTTGTTACTTTAAGCACCGTGTATAGTCATACAGTATGACGCTTGTAAAAGGCTAAGGCCAGCTGTAAATATGGACACTGAAATGAAACGTTGCTGTTTTGCTGGTGGACACTTTCCAAGGAGCTCTTTCTCCAGGAACAAACCTTTCTTTCATTTTTTGGATTAAGGATACATATAATTTCTAACTCAAGAAATGGATCATCTGGCAAATGTAATCTAGGACTGAATGAAGATTACATGAACCCAACCAAGATGCAGAATTCTGTGTGCTGCTTATATTTGCTGCTCTTAGTTATTATACAAATATATACGATTTTTAAGTAAACGTTTAAAGCCAGTCTCCCTCACTTTCTGTTTTTAGCATTATAGAGTGCTGTATTGTCATTCTTTTTCTAGTAAAGGTACCTTAAGGACACAAAGGACATTTTGTGAAGTTTAGTGGTAAACTCTGCCCATGTAGCAGTGAAAGATGACAGACTTTAAAAATCAATAAATAAACAGGTATCGCTAGCTAAGCGGAGGCAAGTTACACTCCAAAACAAAGAGGTAGTCTGACTCCCCAATCCTGACGTCACGCTTCCCCCTCCCCTCGGCCCACAGCCTCAGTCTCAGATTAGCACAATTATATTTCTCCTGCAAGCGAACTATGATTCTTAACGAGATGTGAGAAGATGCAAAATCAACCGAAATGTTCAAGCAAATTCTAGAAAATAAACCTGATCTAAATCCATTAAGTAGTTCTCTTGTTTGCTAGCTAAGTGGATGTAAGGCTGACGCGTGAGTGAGGTGGGCCTCCCTCCCCTCTGCCTGGTGCGTCTCTCTCGGATTTGCACAAAGAAATCGCTCCTGCAAGTGAACTATGATACTTAGCGTGATGAGAGAGGTCGCAAAATCAACTGGAATGTTCATGCAAATAGAAAAAAAACCTGATCTAAATCTATTAAGTAGTTCTGTCGTGAAAAGCAGACAGACAGAGAGACGTTGGATTTTATATAGAGAGAGATGACCCATCTGTATGCAACAACTCAGAGAAACTGAGAAATGATGACACCCTTGATCAAGTAGGAAAATGCAGCCAAACTGGTCAAATAATAACTCATGTGCGCAATAATTCACATTACGAGCCTTTATTGTAATGTGCATTGGTGTAACAAACATACTATACGCTAAAAATGAAGAATATGAGGTACAGACTCTATTCAAGTTACCTTTTAAGAGGGCCCATGATGCGCATTTGCACGTCAAGTATAAGCCAAGCTTCACTCCATCATGCCTGCCATGCACAGACCAGCGAGGTGCTACCTTCAGTTACCATATGGTGTGAGTGCACATATATAAAACATAACATGTTTTTCCCAACATAAAAAAAGTCAATTTGCAACAGTGCCCAGTTCTCCTTTCGTAATCGGAGCAATTCATTGTACTCATTTTGCAATAAGGGCACCTCGTGAGAATGAAGCTGCAGTTACCGTACATTCCACTAACACTCAAGACATCTGTGATGCCATGAGTGTATTTTGTTGACTGAAACATAATTTACATTGAAATATGTGTAGGCCAGTGTTTGTGGCAACAGAAAAAAAAACAAAAATTGTACTAATATTATGTAAAAATACCAGAACTAAATAAAATAAAATAAAAAATAAAATTTTAAACCCAGAACTAAATAAAAATATAAATTGTTGACTCCACTGAAAACTAGAATGAAATAAAAATAAATTTTATAAAATAAAAGCAAAGCTAAAACTAGAATTAATATCAGAACTGAAATATCACTGTGAGTCACCACAAGCTGGACCTTTCTAGATACAGGGGCATTTATACGACAATCAATGGAAACCCCTTGACTAGAGACAGGTGACTTCCACTGAACTAATTCTGTGACAAACCAAATGGCTACACCAGTGAGGATTTAGGTGAGTCATATTAAAGAGAGGTGAATACTTATGTGATCATTTATTTTCTGTTTTATATTTGTAATTAATGTAGACTAAAATCTGTTTTCACTTTGATATTTTCTTGTCTCCGTCCCCAGACTTATACTTAACATGGAGTTGCTCATTGCGTTCTTTTTTCATCATGGTGTAGTTGAGTGTACCATTCCACACACAGGTGCATTTATATTGCAATGAACTGAAACTCAAGACAGGTGGTCTTCATTGAATTAATTCTGCAACTTCTAAAAGCAATTGGATGCACCATTTAGTGTTGTCATATTAAGGGGGGTAAATACTTATGTAATCAGTTTCTTCTTGCTATAACATTAAAGGGCCTTTTTCTGTTGATCAGCATTAAAAAATCCAAATGAAATCCACACGTTATGTAACAATAAAATGCGAACATTTTTAACAGAATGAATATGTTTTATAAGCAGTGTACACACACATACCTTAGTTCAGTGTTTCTGAAGCTTTCTGCTTTTGTGACCAATTGTTTCCCATGTAAGTGCCTTCGTGACCCCCCAAGGGGGCGTTTTCTCCTTGGTGAAGCAAGCACAAGTATCGGGGGTGTGGGGGTGTGACTCCCCATTGGTGAATCGAGTGACAACCTACCACCATGTCACAATCCACTTTGATCCATTACACTTCTTAAGTGCCAGGCAGGATTATCTGGCATCCTGACAAAGGAGAAAATGGGGACCCTTGCTGAGAAGGGCAGCTGGAATAGGAGAACAAAAATTCACTGGCATCATGTCTGGGATGAGTATGGGACCCTTACCTGGACAGGAGGACAAAAGAAAAGAAGCAGTGTTTTTTTGGGACTTCTGTTTGGGAATATGTTTATGGCCTATCCTCTAGAGAGCAGCATCTCAGGACCTCAGTAACCATGTGGACACCTGCAGGGCATGATGGGAATTCCAGTGCCGTAAGTCATCCCTGCTGAGTCCAATGGGTGCCTCCAGGAGTTGCACTGGGGAATCATGATGATTCTCACAGCTTCCATCAGTCTATTCACAAGGATAGTCTGTCAGGTTTGTGCTCCAAATTCAAAGAGTTAGGTGCCAGGCTGAGGAGCAGAACTGACAAGGTATTCTTCTCTGAAGTTTTGCCTGTGCCATGTGCCAGTCCAGGAAAGATTAAGGAGATTAGAAGGCTTAACGTGCGGCTCAATTCTTGATGCAGGGTAGAAGGGTATAGGTTTATGGGGTATTGGGACTCCTTTTGGAACAAATGGGACCTGTTCCACCGTGATGGGTTACATCTGAACTGGAGGGGCACCAATGTATTGGAGAGGCGTATGAGTAGGCTAGTTGAGGATTGTTTAAATTAGGGAAAATATGGCAGGGAGTTTAGGACAGACCAGGTTTAGAGTTATGCATGGAGGAACAAACAACGATGTAGGACTAAAAATGCCCTGGCACCGGGGGTACTCCTGGGTTCAACATAAAAGGAACCCATCCAGCCTCCTCCAGTTTAGTCAGAGACAGGAGGAAAGAAGGCAACACTCGCTGGAGGGTGGTGGATGGAGAGAGAAGGGAAGAAAGAAAGAAGAATGTATCTGTAATTGTGCTTCTACAGCCTTCAATAAGCCTTTGGGAGGTTTATTTGCAATACAAACCTCTGTTTTAAAACTATGACTGTATTTGACACCATTGACCATTCTATTTTATTGCACAGGCTAGAAAATGACGTTGGGCTCACAGGTACTGTGCTCACTTGCTATCAAATCGATTCCAATATGTATAGAAATGTGCTGACAGTACTCCATCATTATACACAGAAGTTCAATATGGTGTCCCGCAGGGCTCAGTACTGGGACCTTTACTATTCTCAGTTTACATGCTTCCACTGGGATCTGTCATTAGGAAACATAATGTTAATTTTCACTCGTATGCAGACGACACCCAGTTATACCTTTCTTTAAGATCAAATAAAGTTTCTCCAATGTTGACTTTAATTAGTTGTGTTAGTGAATTACAGGAATGGATGGATGAGAACTACTTGTCTTTAAACACAGATAAAACAGAGATGTTAATCATTGGAGGGAATGACGCTGATTGCAACAATATT
Source organism: Polypterus senegalus (assembly GCF_016835505.1). Taxonomy (NCBI): domain Eukaryota; kingdom Metazoa; phylum Chordata; class Cladistia; order Polypteriformes; family Polypteridae; genus Polypterus; species Polypterus senegalus. The sequence continues at coordinate 306,905,282 of NC_053155.1, forward strand.
TTTCCATCATTTAACTCAGTTGGAATTAACATTAATTCTACGGAATCAGCCCTCAATCTAGTAGTTATCTTTGACTCCAGTATGTCATTTAAAGCGCACATTACAAAGTTGTCCAAATCATGTTTCTTCCATCTTAAAAATGTTAGGAAATTAAGGCACTTTCTACATAAATAGGATTCTGAGAAAGTAATTCATGCATTTATCTCTAGTAGGACTGACTACTGCAATGCGGTGTTCACTGGCTGTTCAAACTGTTCTCTATACAGCCTCCAGTTAATCCAAAATGCGGCTGCAAGAATGATTACAAGAACAAGAAAATATGAACACATAACTCAAGTTCTTAATTCCTTACACTGGCTCCTGGTTAAGTTCAGGGCAGATTTCAAAATCCTCCTTTTAACATATAAAGCCTTAAATGGCCGAGGTCCGGCTTACTTGTCTGAACTTATCATGACTTACAAACCTGAGCGCAGATGAAGATCTCAAGATGCTGGTCTGCTTAGGATTCCAAGGATTAATAAAATAACAGTGGGAGGTCGAGCTTCTAGTTACAGGGCCCCTAACCTGTGGAATGGTCTGCCTGCTACTATAAGAGATGCCCCTTCAGTCTCAGCTTTCAAATCCCGGCTCAGAGACTCACGACTTCAGTTTAGCATATCCTGACTAGAGCTGCCGATTAACTGTACAGACTGCAAAGAGTAACAAAGAGTCACGACACTGAAAAGCTGGAAAATAGATTTTCAGCCAATGATCCTGCATCAGTGTGGTGAGGTCTGAAAGGTATTACCAACTACAGGAAACCATCCTCCACTACTGTAGAGAACCATTAACTTGCCAACGAGCTGAATTTGTTCTACTGCAGGTTTGATAATCCCTCTTTTATATCTCTCACTTTTGCCGACCACAATATACTTCCAGCATCTACTACTATGCCCATGCCCCTCCTCACTGACACCATACCCGCATTCAGGATCTGTGAAGGGGATGTGATTCAGCTCTTCAGGAGACAGAAGATCAGGAAGGCCCCAGGTCCAGATGGTGTGTCACCCTCCTGTCTCAAAGTCTGCACTGATCAGCTGGCCCCCATATTTACACAGATCTTCAATAGATCCCTGGAGTTATGTGAAGTTCCCTCCTGTCTCAAGCACTCCAAAATTGTCCTGGTTCCCAAGAAAATCTCCATCGCAGGGTTAAATGACTACAGGCCTGTCGCTCTGACGTCTGTGGTCATGAAAATCTTTGAAAGACTGATGTTGACCTACCTGAAGGACATTATAAGTCCTCTGCTTGACCCCCTACAGTTTGCTTACCGAGCAAACAGGTAAGTGGATGATGTTATCAACATGGGACTGCAATACATCTTGCAACATCTCGACTCTCCAGGGACGTATGCTAGGATCCTGTTTGTGGACTTCAGTTCGGCGTTCAATACTATCATTCCAGAAGTTCTTCACACCAAACTCACTTGGCTTACTGTACCAGCCCCCATCTGCCAGTGGATCACAAACTTCCTGACAGATAGGAAATAGCAAGTGAGATTGGGAAAAATCATATCCAGTACACGAACAGTCAGCACTGGCGCCCACCAGGGATGTGTCCTCTCCCCTCTGCTCTTCTCCCTCTACACAAATGACTGCACCTCAAGAGACCCGTCTATTAAACTCCTGAAGTTCGCAGATGATATGACAGTCATTGGCCTCATCAAGGATAGTGACGAGTCTGTATACAGAAGAGAGGTCGAACAGCTGGCCCTCTGGTGCTGTCAAAACAACCTGGAGCTGAACAAGCTTAAAACTGTGGAGATGATAGTGGACTTCAGGAGGAGCCCCCCAGTGTTGCCCCCTCTCATACTGCTCAACAGTACTGTGTATGTCGTGGAAAACTTTAGGTTTCTGGTATCCACAACCTCCCAGGATCTGAAGTGGGCACCAAATATAGACACAATTGTCAAAAAGGCTCAGCAGAGGTTGTACTTCCTGCGTCAGCTCAGGAAGTTCAACCTGCCTCAGGCTCTTCTCATCCAATTTTACTCTGAAGTAATCCAGTCTGTTTTCTGCTCGTCCATCATAGTCTGGTTTGGTTCAACCACAAAACAGGACAGAAACAAACTATAACGGACAGTCAGGACTGCAGAAAAAATCATTGGTGCTGATCTGCCCTCCATTCAAGACCTATACAGATCTTGAGTCCGGAAAACATCATTGCAGATTCATCACACCCTGATCATAATCTTTTTCAACTACTTCCCTCCGGTAGGCGCTACAGAGCACTGTACGCCAAAACTACCAGACACATGAACAGTTTCTTTCCACAGGCTATCATTTTTATGAATACTTAAGTTAATCTCACGGCATCAGAGATAATACCAGTCAATAGCAATCATCCATTGTAGTGAACTGGTCCCCATGTGTATATAATGTAACTGCTTATCTTATTTCATTATTCTATATTCCATAGTTTGTATTTATTCTGATTTTGCACTTTGCACAATTGCACTATAGTCTTTTGCACATTTCCTACATACATGTAGATACAGTACAAATATATATTTCTTTCTTGTATATGTAGAAATGTTACTTTGTGACAGTTGTATACACACATACACATGCACAGAGAGCAAGATAAAACCGGAGTCCAGTTCCTTGTATGTGTACATATACTTGGCCAATAAAGCTGATTCTGATTCTGATTCTGATCTCTGTTGTTAGTCATTACCACTAAAACATAAGTAACATGATGGATATTTGTTACTAACTCTCACCTATTCTGTTTCTCTTCTTGGTACTCAAATGTGGCACTTGGTGCCACGGCCCACCTGCCAAGTGGTTTTGCCTGCCTATGGTAAAGTCATCTCTGATGGAGGATCACAGGAATTGTCGGGTAGGGGTGTTCTTTCATAGGATTGGCTGGCCCAGCGCTGTTTCAGCTGTGGAATGGCCAATAGGGGGAGGCAGCTTGATGGCTGAGGTCTCCAGGACTCTGAACAAATCCAAATCATATTATGTGATGTCAGTCACTGCTAAATTTTGCTCTGTACTTGTAATATTTTTATTTTACTGTTATACTATATTGTGTTTTGTTCAGTGTATTGTATTGTATTGCCCCCCTTCTCTTTGACACCCACTGCACGCCCAACCAACCTGGAAAGGGGTCTCTCTTTGAACTGCCTTTCCCAAGGTTTCTTCCATTTTTTTCCTATTAGGGTTTTTTTTTGGGAGTTTTTCCTTGTCTTCTTAAAGAGTCAAAGCTGGGGGGCTGTGAAGAGGCAGGGCCTGTTAAAGCCCATTGCGGCACATCTTGTGTGATTTTAGGCTATACAAAAATAAATTGTATTGTATTGTATTTGTGTTGGTTGTGCCCAGGGTTTGAGGCTCAGTGGCACCCGCTACCTGTCACACCTTATAAACAACACCATCTAGCGGCCCACCAGTGGCAGCCTGCAACCCAGTGGTTGAGAAACACTGTTCTAGATAACGGCATCTAAAATCTGATTCAGCATATACAAGTAAGAATTTCATTGTTTTCTGTTCACCTGACCCTATAAGCCCCTATACAATAAAGTAACAGCATTTGAACTGGAGGCTTAAGTCAGGCCCCCCAGTCCCAATTCTCACCTATCCATCCGCACACTTTGACAGTTACAGATGTTATATTTAATTTACAGACATGACCAGAAGGCCTGTCATGCTTGCTGTTGCAATCCAAGTATCGCAGATGCCATCATACCATTAAATCAGTAGGTCAACGCATGGGTTAATGGCACGGAGGCCATTGGTATGTACTTCACGCTTGGTGAAAAGCGCCGTTGCCACCCACATCATATGTATTACAGACACCCTCCAGTAAAGAGCAGCCCATCTAAATCGATAACTTTCAGTAAGCTAGCTAAACCTTCACTCGCTCTGGAGGTCATTGTTGAAAAATGGAATACAACATGACCTTTTTCTGTTATTGCAGTTTGAAAGGCAAAACAAACAAAGGTATCTGGCGCATTTCATAGGTGATACTTTGAAATAGTTTATCTTCATTGAAAATGGCAGGTAATATTTAGCCCATCCATTCATTACAGCAGATTAGGTTATAGTGGGAAACCTGGGAGGGGACCCATATGTCCAGTTTTTGTCTCATCTAATACGCTGCAAAGTTGACGGCTTTTATTCCCTAAGGTGTCACTTGAGAAAAAATAAATAAATACAAAAGAGAGAAGTTAGCGTGAATTCAGAATGCCCAACCAAGCCTCCACTTCTCCAAAATGAAATCAATGCAACTGCAGCACCAAATTTATTGAGATCTGTCACACCATCCACTGCAAATTCTGCTCATCTAAGTAAAGTTCCCCAGGGTGCACCAAATTGCTTTGATAATTTGATGTATAGGTCGACTTTGAGCACTCTTCCCAGTGTGTTTTATATTTGCAACCAAAAGGCTGACTGTTATCCTGATTTATTATCAACACACATAATTTGCTCATTTATGTTGTTGTGGCTGTGTCGGTGTGTTAACCATATTTCTCATTTCAGATAGAAGGTGGTCCTGAAGGTCAGAAAATGAAAGAATTTTCAGAAACATTATAACAGGAGAGCTTCAAAGCTGCAATACTGACTTCTTATTTTCATGTAGCTGAGGATTATGGTCCATCAAAATGAGTGCAGACAGAGGTCCTGGCCCATCATCTTGGAGGTTCAAAACTCAAAGAATGGGGGCAATATGCCAAGTAAAAAAAAAAAAAAATGAAAAGAAACAGTACAAATAGTGGAAGAGCCTCATGGTCAAAGTGAAAAAAGGTATAACCATGCATGATGGAGAAGCACTTGAATAAGTCCCAACTGTGTTGGCACAAATAGCCTCCTGTGATAACCTTGTAGCAGTGCTACCGTGGGAAGAACTCCATTTCCCTGCAGCCCAAGGGGGATTACCCGCATAGGATGACTGGAACAGAAGTAGAGGTTGCTGCAGGTGGTGCACGATGGTGAAACACTTGAATAAGTTCCAACTGTGTAGGCACAAATAACCTCCTGTGATAACCTTGTAGCAGTGCTACTGTGGGAAGAACTCCATTTCCCACAAAGGATGACTGGAACGGAAGTAGGGACTGCTGGGGACGAAAGAGGCCAGAGGGAAAGTTGAAAAGGAGGTCCTGACGGAGCAACAGGAGATCGGTGTTTTTGTGTATCCAGATTGGCCAACGTGTCACCTGAAAAGTTAATTGTTCCCTGGATCATTTCCCATTAGGATGAACAGGCCGTCTTGAGCCTGCCTGTCGTGTGTATAGTGGTGGATTCATCATCGTGCGTTTTCAAAAGAAGCGCTCCTGGAAATCACCCCTTGCTGTTCAGGCCTACTGGTAGGACTGTTTCACTTATTTTCTATGGAAGCTATTCTTGGGATTCTCATCTTCACACCATACAATTTCACCTGCTTTTGCTGTATTGGACTGTATTAAGGACGTTGTCGTGAGTGTTTATTGTTGTGGTTCATTGTTATGTTACATCTGTATCGCCGTAGGGGAAAGGGGAGGTTTGTCTGATTGTGGTTGTTGTGTATTGGGTTTTCATTTAATATATTATTTATTCATTCACTGGTTTTATGTCTCTGCTTATGAGTGTGTGCAGGTCGGGCCAAGTCTGGTTGCATCCCTGGAATCTCCATCAAAAAAAAAAAATAAATCACCATCTCTTTGACGGTGTGAATCTTAGCAGCACCGGACCGCTACAACCATTACCCACCAGCCAAAGGAATGAAAAAATCAAAAAAGAGACCACCTTAATATCTTTTTTGGATTCTCTTCAACAACAATGAGATCAGAATGAAATACAGTGGCAGGCAAAAATATCCAATCTCTTTCAAAGTCATCGTACTTTTCTGCATGACAAAAGATTTGTACCCATATATATCCAATAGAGCACTTTAAATGTGAATCTTTATGCTGTAACAACACATTTTCAAAGTCAGATAAATAATTTCTTGTAGATATTAAACTGAAGTAGAAAAACTCCAAAGTTTGTGTTCTCTCTCGTACTACAGTCTGTCAAAAAAAGACCCTGCTGGGCGTCCCTCAGCTGTGCCAATCTACCTGGCCAATCATTAATGCCAGCCCAACATAACTTAATAATAAGGTCAGCAATACCTCTTGTGACCTTACTGCCTCCTGCTGCCTTGATCATGGTGGAGGTCTTTTTATTTCCCAGGCATCTTGTTCCCGCTCAGGTGCGCAGTTGCTGGCACATAACACACATTTTCATGGAACTCCAGCTTAAGGCAGCTTCCTGAATTTGCTTTCATTTTACAATTTCTCCAGGACTTCCAAAACTAATGTCAGCTTAGCACACCCGGTTTAAGTGCCACTATTATCAGCCGGGTTACTCTGCCGTGACTTATTTGGTCAAATGGACTTCCTCACCAGGGCAGATGGACGCATTGTGCAGTTGGGCTGCAGACTTGTAATTGCCTCGGTGATGCAGTGAACCTGCTGTTGTCGACAAAAACCCTCGACGGACGCGTCACTTGAGGGTCTTAACAGGTGTCACAATATAAACTAAGCAGTTAAACACCATGTTAGATTCAGATGTTGTCAAATAAATAAATAATCTCCAGTGGGCACATTTGTAATAGTCACATTAAAACTGGACAGGCCAGGAATTGAGAAAAGTTGTATGTTCTGTTGAATCCAGTTTTCCTTTTTGTCAGGCTGACAGAAGGATCAGAGTTTGGTGGAAGCAACCATGTCCATGGAGACATTCATGGTGGTGTGAGCAGTATAAGCTGGTGTTAGCAGTGTGATGGGGTTGGAGAGGTATGTTTTCCCTGTACCCACTAGGGGCTTCCTGTGTGAATGGCAAGGTGTACCTGAACATCGTTGCAGACCAAGTCCATCCCTTGTCACACACATGCGCATGAGAGGCAGATAAAGGGCTCTAAAGAAGGTAATTCCCAGTTGGACCAGAGGGTGGCAGAGTGCATTGACACTTTCTGTTTTTTCCCAGCAGACCAAATGTGGGAAATTTTGCCTGGGCTCTTGAACGTCACTTCTGGTCCCACCCCTGAAGACGTCACTTCCTCCCAACATCTTTAAAACCCACCATGTCTGTACCAAACCTCAGTTCTGTTTTGGACTCTTGTCTATAAAGACCATTTTTTTGCAACCTTTTCGCTTTAGCAGCCATTTTTCAAGTATACAGGAGGCTGCTCTTTTTCTGTCAAGGCTCAATTATTTATCACACCCTTCAAAGGAAAAAAAAATATATATATATATGTATGTTACTTACCCCACATAGTCTGTAGTGGTGGGTGAGAAAATTTTTTAATCTTCTGTTTTGCATTTTGCCTGTTTTGAGCATTCAGATGGATGGCTGACATATGGATTATGCAAAACAGGTCACATGAGAATTATTTTTCTTTTTACCATGGACGATTTTTACATTATCGCTGTCCAGCGCTGGTCATTATTGGGTCCCATTGCATTATAATCTGTGTTATGTAGTTTGTCCCCAAAAACATCAGATTAAATCTACAAACTACATAGGATAAAGTAACATATAGATTTGATTAGATAAACTTTATTAATCCTTGGGGAAATTCAAATGCATACAGTTACAGAAAAAAAAAAAAAAACAAAAATACAGACTCACAGTACAAACAATACACCCAATCAATCAATCAATTAATAAAAATAAACTTAAGTACATCAGGAGGACTGAAGCATTGAGTTGCCTCATAGCAGTGGACAGAAACGACACCCAGTGGCTCTTCTTAGCACACCATGGTGGAATGAGCCTGTTAAAAGTGCTCCAAGATGGCGCCTCCTAGAGGGGATGAAAGGGATTTTTAATGATAGCATCAAATCATCAAAAGCTTCCAGTGTGTCTAGGGTTCACCCTGTGATAGTGCAGTCTTTCCTGATAAGTTTTCTCAGACATTGTGCTTCTTTTCTGCTTAGTTTGCTTCCCCTGTAGAACACCACGCTGACAACTGTGGACTGGTAGAACAGTTGCAGAAGCTTGCTGCACACATCAAAAGACCTGAGTCTCTTTAGGGAGTATAGTCTTCTCCAGTACTTCTTGTTTAGCGCCACTGTGTGGTCAGACCAGTCCAGTTTGCTGTTTATGTGAACCCCCAGGTACTTATAGTTCTGCACCACTTCCATGTCCTTCCCAAGAATGGTGACTAGTCTCAGAGGCTTCTTGGCATGTCAGAAGTCTACCACAAGCTCTTTTGATGAGGCTGTTGTCCCTGCATAACAAGACAAAGTCCTCCATGACTTCCCTGAACACAGGGACTCATCTCCATTATTAATGCAGCCTCTGATGGAGGAGTCACCTGGGAATTTCTGTAAATGGCAAGCACTGGTTTTGTGCTGGACGTCTTTGGTGTAGATGGATGAACAGGAAGGAAGACAGGACAGCACCCTGAAGTGCTCCAGTGTCACACACCATTATTTCTGACATACGGTCCCTAAGCCTCAAAAACTGGTCTCTGTTGGTCTGGTAGACGGTGATCCAAGAGATTGTGGGGGTATCAAATTTCAAATGCCTGAGCTTTTTCCTCACTTGATGAGACAGAATGAAGTTTAAAGCCCTGGCAAATTCAAGGAACATAATCCTGATTGTGGTGCCAGCTTTATCCAAGTGGGAGTAGGATCTGTGGAGTGTGTAGATGAGAGCATCTACAAAAAACCTCTATGTGCATGACAGGAAAACTGCAGAAGATCCAGATATTCCAGAAACCAGGAGTCATAGCTGTTTTAGGACCAGCCTCTCAAAACAAGCAAAAAATTATCATTTTTGGATGAAGTATTCCTTTAATGTCTACAGTTTATAAGTACTTGGACAGATACTTTCTGCATGAAAATGCATCATGCCAGAAAACACCTACAGTATTGTTAATGAATGGTTCCAGGAACAAGACAGCAAGTTGTTATTGCATCATTGGCCTGCGCTATCATGCAGCTTCAGTTGAGCTGAAAAGCAACTGCACGGTGCAATCACTTCTTCATGCTGCAACATTCTTGAACAACACATCCAGCTTTTTCCATTACCAGAGGAATTTATGAGGGTGAAAAGTGGCACAACACACTAATAGATAGGAGTACCTAATAAATTGGACACTCAGTGTAGGTCACTTTTGGTAAAAATCCGAAATGCTGCAGGCTTATTACAGAAGGCACTACATACTGTCATTCAAATCTTCTTTTAGTTGTGGTGCCTACACAATGGCCAGGGGCTATGGCACTGCACTATCAAGTACAAGTGTGCCATTTCTTTCCTTACCTGTGGCTAAGTTAGTCTTTTAAACTGAAATTGTAAAATAATTAAGGTAAACCATGTTAGGATCCATCCATCCATCCATTTTCCAACCCGTTGAATCCGAACACAGGGTCATGGGGGTCTGCTGGAGCCAATCCCAGCCATCACAGGGCGCAAGGCAGGAACCATGTTAGGATATAACCGTTTAATTTTTATTTTCTTTCAGCCAAAATGCTTCTTGCTCACTCTGAAGGACGCAATATAAAATAAAATAAAACTCCTTTAAAGTGTAAAGAATAGACTGTAGGCCATATGGCCCAGTGGCAAAAGCACCACAATGTAAAGCTCAAGGCTGTCAGTCCATTCTTGTGTCTACCAGTATGAAATATGTGTGTATAAACTTAAAAAACAAAATAAAAGCAATCTTGTGAATCACCTTGGGCAGAAGCCGAACTGCTGCTCGTTCATCATAAAAGGCACAAAAAATATAAATTCTTTAAACTGTAATGCTTCAGCTGCAACAAGTTTGACCTAGAGAGGGATACTCAAGGCTGTTGCGTCATTCCCTGCCTCTGATTCTCTGATGCTGAGCAATTAAACTGTGTGCTCCGATATTTAGGCACTATACGCCATAAATGTTACTTGTGAAAATTAAATATTCAGTTTGGCAGCACAGTTATTTATATAGCGGTGTACAGTCAGGGCCAGGTCTAGACATAGGCCAAGTAAACACTGGCTTAAGGACACCATGCCCAAGGGGTCTCATATATGATCTCTAGTTGAGAGGGTAACACCCTGTGCTCATTGATTTCATTTAAGATCACATGGACACCTATCTCCGAGGTATCATCCCTCACTCATCACTTCTGCAGTCTTTTATTTCTAGTAGGACTGACTACTGCAATTTGGTGTTCACTGGATGTTCATACTGTTCTTTATAGAGCCTCTGGTTAATCCAAAATGCTCCTGCAAAAATATTTGCAAGAACAACAAAATATGAACACATAACTCAAGTTCTTAAATCCTTACACTGGCTCCAGGTTAAGTTTAGGGCAGATTTCAAAATCCTCTTTATAACATATAAAGCCTTAAATGGCCAAGGTCAGGCATACTTATCTGAACTTATCATGACTTATAAACCAGAACGCACATTAAGATCTCAAGACGCCAGTCTGCTTATGATCCCAAGGATTAATAAAATAACAGTAGAAGGGGGAGCTTTTAGTTACAGGGCCCCTAAACTGTGGAATGGTCTGCCTGCTACTATACAGTAAGAGATGCCTATTTCAGTCTCAGGTTTTAAATCCCAGCTTAAGACTCACTACTTCGGTTTAGCACACCCTGACTAGACCTGCTGATTAACTGTACAGACTGCATCTCTGTTGTTAGTCATTACCACTAAAACATAAGTTATAATTTGTTACTAACCTTTACCTATTCTGTTTCTCTTCTCAGTACTCAAATGTGGAACCTGGAGCTACTGCCCACCTGCCAAGTTGTTTTGCCTGCCTAAGGGAAAGTCATCTTTGATGGAGGATTTCAGGAATTGTCAGGTAGAGGGGTCCTTTTATCGTATTGGCGGGCCCAACAATGCTTCAGCTGTGGAATGGCCAATAGGGGGAGTAGGTTGATGGCTGAGGTCTCCATGACTCTGAACAAATCCAAATCATATTATGTGATGTCATCTACTGTTGAATTCTGCTCTGTACTTGTAATATTTCTATTGCACTATTATGTTGTATTGAGGATTACTTGTGTTCTGTTCTGTGTATTGTATTGTATTTACCCCCTTTTTTGATACCCACTGCATGCCCAACCTACCTGGAAAGGGGTCTCTCTTTGAATTACCGTTCATGAGGTTTCATCCTTTTTTTTCCCCTTCAAGGGTTTTTTTAGGAGCTTTTCCTTGTCTTCTCAGGGAGTTAAGGCTGGGGGGGGCTATCAAAAGCCAGGGCATGTGAAAGCCCATCGCGGCACTTCTTGTGTGATTTTGGGCTATACAAAAATAAATTGTATTGTATTGTAATATTATATGCAATCACGTGGGCAATGATTTCAAAGGGGTATCATTCCCTCGTTCATCAATCTCATATGCCTTCACATGGGCACCTGTCTCCAATGGGTACTAACTGTCATTTGTCAATTTCACATGTAATTATGTGGGTGCGGATCTCCAAGGAGGTACCACCTTCTGCTCATCAATTTCATATGTGATCAACTGACACTGATCTCCATGGGGTACCATCCCTTACTCTTTGTTATCATATGCAATCATGTGGATGCCGATCTCCAAGGTGGGCACCACCCATTGCTCGTCAATTTCATATTTATAACCTCTTCCCCCATTTGTGGATTTCAATTTAGATTTTTTTTTTTAGACAATGTGTATCTAAAAGAAGGACTGTATTTTGCATATCTCTTTTTGAACACTTTTGGGCACTGTCCTGTTAAGCTGGCTCTGCATACAATTTAAAAATCTAGTCAAGTGGCTGTATAATCATACTATCCATACACCATATTTCAGCATACAATGGCACAAAATAAGGGTTCCCAAGGGTCATAGTGCAACATTTGCATAAACTCAGGACAAATGTAAGACAAGGAGCAAACTGCACTATAGATAAATAGAAAAGGTAAATGAAGAGATAGTGATAAATTGAAACTGATGGCAATAAATACAGTAACAAATGTACTGCATATACTGTATATATATTATCTGCCAAATAATACAAAGAGTATGCGATGTTTTTCTCTATTTGGGGCTCATCAGGTATATGCACTTTTGCTTCCCCTTGCGGGGATTGAACCTCAGATGTCAGTGCATGTGGCAAACCCTCTGACATTGTGCAACAACAGCTGGTTCACTTATCTGACAGGGTGTAGATAATAATAATAATAATAATAATAATAATAATACATTTTATTTATTTGTAGGCACCATTCTAAACAATCAAGGACACCGAACAATAGACAAAACACAGATTTTAAACAAAAGTAAAATACAAAAGTTAATATCAGACAGCAATTGTAATCAAAGAGAAAAAGCAGTCTTATACAAATGAATTTTAAGTTTAGATTTGAAAAGTGAAAATGATTCAATATTTCTAAGCTCAGGTGGTAGTGGGTTTCAAAGCTGTTACTAGTAGTGGTAAGACGGACGAAGGGGACAGTCAGGTAGATGGATGAAGAGGATCTGAGGGTGCAGGAGGGAATGGCAACATGGAGGAGGTCAGACAGATATGGAGGGGCGAGGTGGTAGAGAGCCTTAATAATTAACAGAAGAATTTTGAATTGAATACGGAAATTAGCTGGCAGCCAGTGAAGCTGCTGCAAAACAGGAGTGATATGGTGAGTAGAGGGGGTTCTAGTAATGATGTGTGCTGCTGAATTCTGGACCATTTGAAGCTTATAAAGAGATCTGTGAGAAAGACCAAAGAAAAGGGAATTACAATAATCCACGAGAAGTCACAAGGCTATGAACAAAGATAGCAGTGGTGTGGGGAGTGAGGGAAGGCGAATACGATTCATGTTACGCAAGTAGCAATATGCAGACTGGGAGATGTTATTGATGTGGGACTGAAAGGATAAAGTACTGTCAAGGATGACACCCAGACTCTTAACCTGTGGGGAACGAGAGACAAAAGAATTACCAATAACAAAAGGAAAATTATCAGTTTTGGATAACGTTGATTTTGTACTAGTGAGGAGAACCTCAGTTTTGTTACTATTGAATTTAAGAAAATTTGAAGAAAACCAGGATTTGATTTCTGCTATGCAATCAATAAGTGAGGAAGGTGGTTTGCTAGTGAGGTCAAGCTGGGTGTCATCAGCGTAACAGTGGAAGCTAATGTTATATTTACAAAAGATATTGCCAAGGGGAAGGAGGTAAATAATGAAAAGGAGGGGCCCCAGGACAGAGCCCTGTGGCACACCTGAAGTAACAGCGGTGGGTTGGGATGTGAAAGTTTTAAGCTGAACAAACTGAGTGCGGCCTGAGAGGTAGGATCTGAACCAATCTAGTGGAGTGTGGGTAATGCCAATCGAAGATAACCTATTGAGAAGAGTAGTGGGACAAATAGTATCAAAGGCCGCACTCAGATCAAGGAGGATGAGAACAGTAATTAAACCAGAATCAGCGGCCATAAGGAGGTCATTAGTAATTTTTATAAGTGCCGTTTCTGTACTGTGGAAGGGACGAAAACCAGACTGGAACTGTTCATACAGATTATTTTGAGATAAATGAGAATGAAGTTGAATAGCCACTATTTTTTCAAGAATTTTGGAAATGAAGGGTAGATTAGAAATAGGACGAAAATTACTGAAATTATTCAGATCTGCACCAGGTTTTTGCAGTATTGGGGTTATTGAAGCAGTTTTAAAAGATGAAGGAACAATACCAGTAGAGAGAGAAGAGTGGATTATAGCATAGATAAGGGGGACCAGAGAGGGGAGGCAGGCTTTGACCAGAACTGTAGGGAGGGGGTCCATTTGACAGGTGGATGGCTTAGACTTACAGACAAGATCTGAGATTTCTGAGAAAGTAGGAAGCTGAAAAGAGGAAAATGAGTGAGTTGGTGGGTGAAATTCAAATGAAGTACTGGAGGAATCCGTACAGAGAGACGGATGAATCTTCTGGATTTTTTCATTAAAAAAGGACATAAGGGAATTGCAAAATTCAGTTGAGTAAAGGTGAGACGGTAAAGAATCTGAGGGTTGTGTGATATTGTTAAGTAGTGAAAACAATGACTTGGTGTTTCCTTCATTGGAAGAAATAATGAGAGTATAATAGTTGGATTTAGTTTGGGCAATACAGTCCTTGTAATAAAGTATATGGTTTTTGTACATCTCTTTGTGAACAAAGAGTCCAGTTTTTTATATAACCATTCAAGTGGCTTTCAAAAGCCGAAGTTCAGGCATGAACCAGGGAGCAGAAAAGGAGAAAGAAACAGATCTAGTTTTTAATGGAGTGACAAAGTTAAGAATACCATTAAGTCCAGTGTTATAGTGTAAGACCAGTTATTCAGGAGTGGATAAATTATCAATGTCCATAAGGGAATCAATACTAGAGGAAAGAGAGTCTAAGTTAATATTCTTAATATTACAGAAAGACATGAGACAGGAATGCTTAGTGTTGGAAAGTGCAAGTTTAACATTCAATGAAATAAGAAAGGGATCAGTTATGGGGAGTTCATCTGCAGTACAATCAAGCGGGGTAACTCCAGAACAGCAAATCAAGTCCAAGATATATCCTTTGGAATGAGTGGGAACATCAGTATGCAGCTGGAATCCAAAACTCTCAAGGCAGGATGTAAAGTCTCTAGTAATAGGAATATTGATATTATCCTTAAGTATATTGAAATCCCCCAGAAGTATTATGTTTGATGAAACAGTAGATAAGTGTGTAAGGAAAACAGCAAAGTCGTTCAGAAAGTCATTATTTGGTTTAAGGGGCCAGTAAACAGTTGCAATAATAGTCGTATATACAGTATATGTATATATTTATATAGTGTGTGGCAGGAGGCTGGGGGCCAGACCCAGCCGGGATACCTGGAAGGACCGGAAGGAGATCTATACATCGTCTGGGCCAGGAGGGGGCAAATGCCCTGTAAAGCAAGGGGACCACGGGGAAGTAGAAGGAAGGCTCAAACCCGTGGGGGCCCAGGGGGCGCCACAAGCCTCATAAAGCCCGGGAGATCTACACTTCCGCCAAACCTGGAAAGGTGGAGGAAGGACCTTCCAGCGGCGACCGGAGTGCTTCCAGGTGCTCATGCGCCACTTCCAGCACATCAGGAAGTGCAGTCGGAAGAACGTCAGCATGCACCTGGAGCACGTCCGGGTGACTATAAAGGGGGCCGCCTTCCTACAGTCAGGGAGCGAGAGTCGGCAGCTGGAGGTGGACGAAGCTCCAGCGACAGGAGGAAGAAAGGCCGGTGTTGAGGGGTGTTTGGTATGGGAGCACTGTGTGCTGTGTGGAACTATGTTGGGACTTTGGGTGAAAATAAACGTGTGTTTTATAACCCTGCTGGTGTTATATATATATATATATATATATATATATATATATATATATATATATATATATATATATATATATATATATATATATATATATATATATATATATATACAGCCATGTCTTGTATTTCAAACTTAATTTGTTTAATGAGACCGTTTGAAATTTGAATTCAAATCAATTTTCCCCATTAGGAATAATGGAAAGTGAATTAATCCTTTCCCTGACCCTAAACAATACCCATTTTGATAAACTTAAACACCAAATGTACATAATTTAAGATAAAAAAATAACATAATTATATGCCCTAAATAATAAATTAAAACGTAAATGTAAAAAATAAATAAAATACGTAAATACTGTATAATAAAATGAAAATTGCATTTATTGTACCTTAGTGAGGAGTGCTGATGTCCTGTGTGGCTGGTAGAGAGGAAGAGAAAAGTTACTGTTTGGAATGGAAGTCACCTTCCTTTTTCACGTCAAATGTCAATACTACAACCTTTCTCTTAGGCATTGTTGCTTCCACACTCTTGGGTACCATGGTTAATAGATAGGGTGATATATATATATATATATATATATATATATATATATATATATATATATATATATATATATATATAGATATAAACCCAAACACACCGAAAATTAAGTGAAAAAAGCATTAAAACCAAACGAGCGTAACACAAGAGATTCTTTCAAAGCGAGACTGAGAAATGACTTGGGCACACAACTGATGACGTTTACACCCATTGCGTAAGTGCCATCTGTTTATGCAAGTTTTCAATGCATTTACAAATCAAATGTAGAAGCCTTGTTCAAACTCCAAATCTCATTTTTCTTGAATTTTGTGTTTAGTTAGAATCGTTTGAAGTAAGATGCACCACTGTACACACATATATATATATATATATATAAATATATATATATAAATATTTTTATATAAGAGCTTCGCAATGCTGTCAGAGTGAAGGACCCACGTTCTCTAATTTATGCGTATACAAGTTCAACCAGACACGCGTTTAACTGCGACACGGTGCAAGTACAATTCAAGGCTAATACTAAAAGTGCGAGAATCGTGGCTATCAAATGAAAACTCCATCATATGCAGGCTAAGAACATCCATATATTACTGTAAGTAAAACTTTATGACCAACACCCTCTGAATTCAACCTTATTATTCCACCCAAACCCCACCTACCCCCTCTTTTCCTCATTTCCTATATATTGCCTTTGATTCCTGTATGTCTAATCATTTTCCTCTGATGATGACTCCTGGTAGGGGCTGAAAGCTTAGGAATAAAAAACAGTTTTGAGTTACGTGACTCATCTCCTCCCTTCTATGTATTAAATATATATATATATATATATATATATATATATATATATATATATATATATATATATATATGCTACTGCTCAAAAATTAAAGGAACACTTTAAAGAAACACATTAGATACATCAGATCTCAATATGAAGTTGGATATCTATACAAATAACGACAGGGCAATGTCTTAGGAACAAAAGGATGCCAAGTCTTTTAATGGAAATAAAAGTTTTCTGCCTACAGAGGGCTCAATTGTGTAGACACCCTAAAATCAGAGTGAAATGAAGATGTGGCAGGCTAGTCCATTTTTCAAAAACTTAATTTCTGCTACTCAAAATGCTTTTCAGTATCTTGTGTGGCCCCACGAGCTTGTATGCATGCTTGACAACGTCGGGCATGCTCCTAATGAGACGACGGATGGTGTCTTGTGGCATTTCCTCCCAGATCTGTATGAGGGCATCCCTGAGCTGTTGTACAGTCTGAGGAGCAACCTGGCGGCCTAATGGACCGAAACATAATGTCCCACAGATGTTCTATTGGGTTTAAGTCAGGGGATCGTGAAGGCCATTCAATTGTTTCAATTCCTTCATCCTCCAGGTACTGCCTGCATACTCTTGCCACATGAGGCCGGGCATTGTCGTGCATTAGGAGGAAACCAGGACCTACTGCACCAGCGTAGGGTCTGACAATGGGTTCAAGGATTTCATCTCGATACCTTATGGCAGTCAGAGCACCATTTCCTACGCAGTAGATGTCTGTGCGTCCCTCCATGGATATGCCTCCCCAGACCATCACTGACCCACCACCAAACCTGTCATGTTGAACGCGTTGCAGGCAGCATATCGTTCTCCTTGTCTTCTCCAGACTCTTTCACGTCTATCACAGCTGCTCAGGGTGAACCTGCTCTCGTCTGTAAAAGTACAGGGCCAGTGGCGGACTTGCCAATTCTGGTGTTCTTGAGCAAATGCCAGTCGAGCTCCACGGTGCTGGGCAGTGAGCACAGGGCCCACTACAGTGCGGGCCCTCAGGCCATCTTCATGAAGTCTGTTCCTGATTGTTTGGGTAGAGACATTCACACCAGTGGCCCTCTGGAGGTCATTCTGTAGGGCACGAGCAGTGCTCAGCCTGTTCCGCCTTGCACAAAGGAGCAGGTATCGGTCCTGCTGATGGGTTGAGGACCTTCTACGGCCCTGTCCAGCTCTCCGAGAATAACAGCCAGTCTCCTGAAATCTCCTCCATGTTCTGGAGATTGTGCTGGGAGACACATTAAACCTTCTTGCTGCAGCACGTGTGGATGTGCCATCCTGGAGAAGTTGGACAACCTGTGCAACTTCTGTAGGGTTAAGGAATCGCCTCATACTGCCAGTAGAGATGATTACTCAAGCCAAAACTAGCACGAGTGGAAAACCAGCCAAAAAGATCAAGAGGGAGAAACTTGAAATGACCTCCACATGTAAAACCAGTCCTGTTTTGAGGGTTTTCTAATTGTTGCCACTTTAGTGCACCTGTCGTTAAGTCCATGAACACCAATACAGCTGAAAGTGATTAACAATGACCTCAGCTGCTTAACCAACCAGAAAATTATCAGACAGGTTTAATTGATTTCATGCCAGGCCCAATAAAAAGTGTTCCTTTAATTTTTGTGAGCAGTATATATATATATATATATATATATATATATATATATATATATATATATATATATATATATATATATATATATATATATATATATATATATATATATATATATATACAGGTAGTCCCCAGGCCTGGGGATGCTGCAAGCGGTGGCTGGAGGGGGGCAATTTCGCTGCTCGTGCAGCTCCCAGCGTCAAGCGATGACCCATGATCCATACTCACCAGGGCCACAGCTATCGCTTGTGTGCAGGACGATGGTTCGCTGCCCACCCACTACGCCGCAGCAGCTACTGCTCCTGACTGGACACAGGCTGGATGGAGCAGAGGGGGGCGTTTCACTACCTGTGCAGCACACATGGCTGGTAATGCTGCAAGCAGTGACCCGGTTGTGGCTGAATGGAGGCCATTGAGGGTGAACGGGGTGGCAGGGGTAGCATTGTAGTGTGCCTCAGATGGCTGCCTGTTGAATGGGTGCGGTGGTGGGCAATTCACTACCCACCTTTGGCTGCACCCTGTTCGCTCTCAGTGGGTGGACACTGCAGGCAGCATACTGTAGTGGAGGTGTCTGTGAGGTGGGCTGTTGATGAACCCCCCCTTGCCACCCCCAGTCATTCTCAATAGCAAGCCTGCTTGTACTGTTACGCACATAGCAGGAAGTTGTCTCTTGTCAGTACATCAGACATGTTTTTGACGAGTGCCTTCCTGCTGTGATTGTGTGCACAGTGCTGTAACCTTTTGTCTTCACCCTTCAAGAATGTCTCAGAAACACAAATCTGATGCAAGTGTTGGTGGTACAGTAAAGAAGAGAAAAACCATCACCATTGAAAATAAAGTAGAAATTATGAAAAGGTCAGAGAGGGATGAAACTCCATCATTCATTGGCAGAGCACTTGGTTACAGTCGGTAAACAATAGCATTTATTAAAATAATGTATCTGTCCCGACTTACATACAAATTCAACTTAAGTACAAACCTACCTATCCCTATCCTACTCCCTATCTCGTAAGTAACCCGGGGACTGCCTGTATATATATTAGCTCTGCTACTCTGTCGTATGCCATTTGCCGTGGAATTCATAAAAGCAGTGTGAATGTTTGTGATGTGCCGTCTGTTGGAATGAGAAATGCAATGCAAATGTCTCTATTATGTGTCATTTGGTATGGAATTCATAAAAGCAGCATTACTGTTTTTGAGGCGCCATCTTTTGGAACAAGACATAGTACCCAGTCAAAAAGACACTTGTTTTTTTATTAAGATGCATATATTGTCACACATGTGCAAATAGGAAACAGCTTCAGGGCTTGTAATCATGTGATTCCACCCTGAGTCGAGGGTTGACACTGTCTCCTAATGCCTTTACTTGTTGCTCATCCTCAGATCTGCAGATCCATTGCAGGTGGATTTGGGCAGACTCTGACCTGCCCCTTCTTCCAGGGCTGATATAAATAGGAGATCACCCACCCACAGCACAATGTGAAAAAAGACCCTGTCTGGAGAAGATACAATACCGCAGAACTTGCTGTATTTTTGTTGTCATTGATCTTGCCATTTTCCAACAATTACAACAATCTAGAACAATCAATGACAGAGCAGCTCTCGAACTGACTTTTTCATTGACTTATCAATATGCGGGGTTCAACCTCAGTGCCCCAACTCTTCATGCTTGTCTTGCTTTGTCTGACTTACTCAAGGGATGACCTTTCAGATTAAAAGAACTCGAAGGCATCTTCCTTGGGAGTGTTCAGCTGAAGAGAGACAGGAGCAGAGGCTGGAGTGGAGCTGGAGGCGGTCTGGACAGGACAAAGAGAGCAGAAGAGCATGTAAGCTTCCAGACATTGTGTGACACCTGCCTTATGCGCTCTGCCTGCAGTTGATAATGTACCAGTAAACTTAAAGACATTTGAGAGTGCATTTCTTTTGTATCCATATGCTTTTTGAAAGGCTGCTTTCACTGCAGTTGAAGCAGTCCCAGAGATGGAAGAGTGCAGTGGTCTTGGTTATAATACATTGTCAAGGAACAAACAAGAGAAGGAGTCTCCAGAAGTAGTTGGTGGACCAACTGGGCCACCCCATCTAATGGAAGAGTCCAAAAATGAGAACTTAACCACTCCTCATGAGGGTGCAATGCCAAAAAAAAGGCATAAATAAGTTCCTATAAAGTGAACGTGGCTCCTTAACTAAAAGGCTCATTAGAGAAGATCAGGGTCAGGGATCTCCTTCATATAAAGGGTCTTTGTTCCCAAAAGTGACTGCTCCTTCCAGGGACATTTGAATTTATAATGCCTGACTAGAAGTGCCGGGGATCCTTGGGATGTTGCGGGTGTGGCTAAGTTGCCCTCACTGGGCACTTTCTTGGTACCGAGAAGGGAAAATTAGATGAGACCATTAGAGACAGCGCCCCCTGTCACCCTGGAGTTTTATCTCCAGCATCAACAGAGTCTGAAAGATGCTCCTCAGGCACCAATGCTTGACACGATATATACGTTGTGGTCCCCAGCCGGGGCTGGAGCCCAACCGGGACGCCCAGGAGGACCAGAGGAGGGCTTGTGTCTCCTCCAGACCACAAGGGGGTGATCGCCCTGGTTATATTGGGGGCCAGGCGGCGCCCAGATGCCTGAGGAACCCTGGAGCCCAGCACTTCCGCCACACCAGGAAGTGCTGGGGGGAAGACGACTGGGGACACCAGACGGCTTCCGGGTGCGCAGCCGGCACTTCTGCCACACTGGGGTGTGGCCAGGACTGATTGCCGGGAAGCAGCTGGAGCCCATCCGGGTTCCCATTTAAGGGGCCGCCTCCCTCCAGTCATTGGTGGATGTCGGGTGGAAGAGGACAGAGCTGGAGAGAGGACGGGAGGCGGCCAAGAGAAAGGCACTAGAAGAGTGTGGCCTGGACATTGGGGGAATCGGTGCTGGAGGCACTGGGGTGTGTGAGTGTACAAAAAAGCCTGTTAATATTGTAAATATAAGTGTGTTGGGTGAACATGAGATGTCCGTCTGCCTGTGTCCGGGTCCCAATCCACAACGTATACAGTGAAACCTCGAGTCACGACCGCAATTCATTCCAAAACTCTGGTCGAAACCCGATTTGGTCGTGACCCGAACTAATTTCCTCCATAGGATTATATGTAAATACAATTATTGCATTCCAGACTGTACAAACTGTGTGTAAATATATTTTTTTAAGATTTGTAAGCACAAAAATAGTTAATTATACCATAGAATGCACAGTGTGATGGTAAACTAAATGTAAAAACATTGAATAACACTGAGAAAACCTTGAACAGAGAAAAGTAAAATTGCAAGAGTTCACGCTACAGCCTTACAAACCGCTCACTGTAAACACTTTTTTTAATGAGTTTTAAGCACAGGGAAAATAATGAAAATCTGAAAAATCCTTAATTTATACAAAAACTAACTATAAACAACAAGAAAACTAACCTTGCATGAGTCGAGTTCTGGCATGAAAGAATTGAGGAGGAAGAACTAGCCACTCATAGAAGGATAGTTTTGCAGCAAATCACCATGAATCTTCCAGGCTTTCTCACATAACATCACCTCACTTACGCTATCCCCTGTAGGTTGCTTCTCGTTCAACCACACTAGCTACAGTTTTTCCACCTCTTCCAGCACTTGAGGCCTCTGCTTGGTTAACAGTGTAACTCCTTTTGCAACATCAGCTGCTTTAATTGGCTCTTTCTGCTTTAGAATCGTAGATTTTGACTTCTTGTACTCAGCGGCGAGATCAGTAATACGAACACCACGCTCATACTTTTCAATAATTTCTTTCTTTAATTCGATTTCAATTTTCTTCAAACCTTTCTTCTCACCAACACTACCACTCTTCACTTGCTTAGAGGCCATGGTTAACTGCAAAATTAATGCAAAAGCTCATGAAATAGAGCACAAAGAGTTCACAGCGAATGCACGCATGTCTGACCAAGAACTATGTACGAGACTGAACATGTGCAGAAATCATCGGCGTACGAACCGGAAGGGAAACTGACTTGTTCGTCACCCGAGTGTGTGGTCGTGAACAGATGCAAAAGTTTGGCGACCTTTTTGGTCGTAACCCGATTTGTACGTGCTCAGAGATGTTTGTGACCCGAGGTTCCAATGGATATATGTCACATAACTCCAGTATCCTGGGTTTGAATCTTACATCTGGTCATTGTCTCATTTGTATGTTGATTTTGTGTATGTTGGGTCAATTGGCAGTTCTGTATTATCTTCTTATAGTGTGAATGTAGGTGTGTGTGTGTGTGATGGAGTCAGAGCTCAGTACAAGCGTGTTTTCCGTGTCACGCCCAATGCATCCAGAACAGGCTCTGACCCCGCACAACCTTGAATTGAAATTAATACAGTTTGAGAATTGTATTTGTGTAGATTTTTAACCTCCATCATGTTGGTAAGATGTACACTAAAATAATAATAATAATTATATGAAAACTTTCTTCAATATTTCTGGGTGCTGCATCTCTTCTGTTTTATGTTGTGATGCTCCTGTCTGGTCTAAACAATTCTCAAATATAAAAGACAAAAGGTTTCATTGTCTCTAACATTAGCATGTTAAATATTCTGCAACTATTAAATTTGTATTGTGGACCACCAGGGTGCGTACAGCCAACCTAACCCGACAGAGACATGCAGAGACACGCGTGTTTATTTCTAGTACCGGGAAGCACTTTTTCCTCGCTCCCCAGAGCACACAGCATGGTATAAAGCACCAAACAACAAAATGTAGTCTTCCTCTCTCTTTCTCTCGCCTCCAGACTTCCTCCAGCAAACTTCGTCCTCTTCCACCTGAGTCTGGCGGCCCCCTTGTGTGAAGGAGGTTCAAGGTAAGGCTCTGCAGCTTCCCCTGGTGGCCCTCACAGAACCCAGCAGGGCTGTACCAGACTCCAACTCCTAGCGTGTCCTGAGAGAATCTGTGGTGCTACAGCCACCCAGGAGGGCTGTCCTCCAGTATCCCGGGGTGGTAGTGCCTTGCAGATGCTCTCCCCCAAGGTCCTTCCATCCAGCTAATGTCCCAGCCAGGTAATGGTCGTGGCCGCCCGTCACAATATATATGTGCTCTTAATAATAGAAAAAGTGGCGTACAGCTTATTCATCAAACGCTAAGATTGGGTTACCCTACACCGGTATGTTCTGTTAATAACATTGGCTTGTAATATTAGATGAGGATCCAACAAGATGGCTATTTGTCTTTGAACTAAACTCCAATTTGCTTTCCCTCTGTGTCTCAAAGCATGGCAGGTATTTGCAGTGTTATATCAACAACAGGAGGCACAAAGCGATCTAAATGCACAACCTGCTTGCTTTCAAGCGGAGGCTCCTCTGGGAGTACCGAAGCAGAGACCCCCCTTAGCCTAGCCAGAGGGGAATCCTTTAAAACTCAATCAAGCTTCTTCAGATCCGCTGATTGCATGTGGAACTAAAAATATGACTATTTAAAGGTGCAGTGTCTTCAACAGTTGAAGTGGAGAAAAGGCTAAAGGAGAAATAACATTAGGTAAATGTTTCAAAAACAGGCTTTGGGGGGGAAAAAAAAAAAAATCGGTGAGTAAATTTTAATCGATATCATTCATTATGATGTCTGGATATTGTGGCAGGGCACTGCGGTTGTCTCAATTTTGAATCTTGGAATCTTTCCTTGTTTGTGTAGAATTTGCAGATTGTCCCTACATCTCTGTGGCTTTTTCTCCAGAATTCTGTTTTTTCTACCATATCCAAAGATATGAAAGTTATGATTGTGGCAGACGGCCGGGGCCCTTGTGTTGCCGGGATGCCCCTTCAGTATATGTTCCGGGAGAGCAAGTATGGGCTGCCCAATACCTCCCCCGGGATACTAGATGGCAACCCCCTGGGTTGCAACGGTGCCTCAGACTCCCGCAGGGCTTCATGGGAGTTGGAGTTTGGTGCAGCCCTGTTGGGATCTGCAGGCGCTGCCAGGGGGTGCTGCGGCAGGGACTTCTGAGCCCTTATGGGCAGCCAGAAATGGGCCATCAAGCATCTGGAGCACTTCCGGGTGTCTTATAAAAGGAGCCTGCAGCCACCACTCGGGAGCCGGGTGGAGGGAGACGTAGCTTGACTGGAGAGGAGTGGTGGAGAAAGAAGAAGAGGAAGAGTTTGGTGTTGTGTTTTTGTTTGTGGGACTGTGTTGTGCCTGTGGGGATGGGGAAGGCGTTGCCCACAGGTGAAGAAGTTGAAATAAAACATTTATTTGCTTTTTCAGTGTGCCTCCCGCATCTGTCTATGTCGGGTCAGGCACCAATATAGCGCCTTTTTGTTACAGATAATTGACAGTTCCGATTATGTAAAATTAAGTCTTATTTATGAAGTACAAATTACAATCCACAATGTAACTTTGGCTCGTTGAAAATTCAGACCAATTCCATTACACCATATAACAAAAATATTCTTATTAAGGAACATTCATTTTCCCCTCATTTTCTTCTCCTAACCGAAACTATCATCCCTCCAAAACATTGGACCAATACTTCCCACATTTATCTTTGATTTGAAATGAATTCCCAGTAATTGTCCTATTTTCTATTCAAGAGCAAGACCAATATACCTTTATTGTCCCTCTACAGTACAAAGAAATACAATTTGGTGCAAGCCTATAGATGCTTTAGATAAAAGTATATAAGAGTAAAACAAACTATGAGAAGCACCATTACTATTAACAATTTCAAATATACACAGAGTAAAAGTAAAGGCAAACTTGTAAGCATAAATAGAGAAATAATAAATGAAATCACAGTGAAGATTAGTCAATTTATTGGTCGTGTGTTCCGCATGGGTCATGTATAAGTAAGTGTGTGACTATGTGTGGTGGATGCAAAAGTTCAGTTCAATTCAATCAGTGCTGGTCTCTGTTATAAGAAGGGGTGGTGATTGCTGTGCATTTAATAGGCTGTGGGGTAAAACCTGCTCTTCAGCCTGGTAGTGCGGGCATGCAGGGCTCTGAAGCGCCTGCCAGAGAATAGAGGAGTAAAAATTCTATGGCCAGGGTGGATCTTTATAAAACATTTTTTTTGGTTCTTTATTTCACCTTATACTATTTCTTGTATTAGGAATTTGTTAGTTTTCACTTGTCAGAGCACAGGGTCAGCCATTGTGCAGCATCCCTGCAGCAGTTGCAGGTTAAGGGCCTTGCTCAAGGGTTCAGCAGAATGGGATCTCTTCTGGCAGTAATGGGGATTTGAACTGGCAACCGGATACCAGCACAGATTCTTAGACTCAGGGCCACCACTCCACCCATAATGTTCTTCGCTTTTATGCTGTAGCAGGCAGTATAGATTGTGGTATAGCGGGGTCTGCGGCTACAACAAAATTTGGCCAGGTTTTAAATCCATAAAGCCGTGTCAGTCTCTGTGGGTGTGATTGCACGAACGCGGGGAGTTAATGAGGTAGTTGGGGCGAGTCACACTGCACGTGTGGGTGCAATCGTTCTCAATTATTGCTTCGTTGGCTTCCTGCGGCGTGCGATTAAGGCGCTGTGCCCACGGAGTCGGGTGTGTATATATACGGGCTGGCACAAGGAGAACATAAAAGAAGTAAAAGAAAGAGCGATGAAAGAACAGGACAGATTAAGGAGGTTAAAGAATGGAAAAGACAGTCATGGGAGACAATCGGGCCACCTGTTTGGAGAAGGCAGCTGGAGCTGGGGCTTCTAAAGGGAGAGTATGCTGAGGCACTCTAGGGGCTGGTTCACCCAACTGACTAAGCGTGTAGAGTGGGCCAAGCGGGACATAAGACCTCCCAGTGGAGCCGAGGAGCGACTGAGTGAGCGCAAAAGAAGACGGCAGGTGTGCCGATCTCAGACAGTCTGGCTGCGCAGTGTGGCAGCAGCCAAGATGGGGGTCGGCAGAAAGGAATTTGTGCTGCAGAGGCTCTGCTGTCAACGCCAATGATGGGTGAGGCGGGGAGACAGAAGGTGGTGGGCTGCGATCGGGTGAAGAGAGACTGCATTTTAACTCTCTATTTTAATGGATTTATTTATTATGGATTTTATCTCTACGTTTCACTGATTTTATGGATTTGTTTTTTTTAGTTTTTTTTTAGAACACTGCACAATGGACATTTTTTGGTTTTACTTTGGTGTTATGGGTCCACCCTTGCTCAGATGTTTATTACCTCCACTGACTAGCTCACTCGGTTTCATTATCGACGGTGTTGGGTTCAAGGGTTCCCAAAATCAGATGGGAGTGTGGAGCCAGAACCCACATCGTCACACACCTGAGCATTTTACTCCATCCCCTGGCTTCAATGAAACTTGTCCTCATTTGTCACCTCATCTCGGTCATAACTATCTACGGTGTTGGTTCAACAGACTTCCATGTGGGAAGAGGGAGTCTGTGGGGGACCGGCATCGTCATATAAGATATCTTCCAGTGATGGTAGCTGAGTTCCAGTAATTCTCGGAGCCGTTTCCCCAATATCCTCACACCCTCCCATCTTTTTTAGTAGCTGTGAATCTCCACTTCTTAATATCTCTCTTAACCATCCCATTCATCTCCTCTTCCAAACTCTTTTATACCCACTGCACATCTCTGGTCACATTTCTCTCTATCAGAATACACCGAGCATCCCATATCCTCTTCTTTGCCAGGTTAATAACAAGCTACACCGAAAAGGCCCCCCATGAAATTCTGCCATTTTCAGCTTGAGCCTCGCCTTTCTAAATTAAATCATATGACAAAACAACTGAATCTTCACCCTTTCGCAATAATCCTTCCACATTCACCCACACTCCCTGTGCCCAACTGCACTCCCAAAACACGTCTCTCATCATCTCCACCCGGGCACAGACTGTTCTTGCACACGTCCTTGTCTGTGTGAAACTTTGTCTAAACATCCCCTCTCCCTCACACATAATCTCCCCCACACCAACATCCAGTTTTCCAGGCCTTCTTGGCTTTGCCACTCTCCATACCCGTACTTGAAACGTCATTGTCAGACTCTTTCCCTCCTCCATTAACAGCCTCATACAAGTCCTTTTGTGTGCAGCACAAAGCAGCATCTGCAAATTCTCCGTACTTCTTTTCACTTTTATTCTCAGACATGAGGACTAGCACCTGATTTAAAGGTGTGTGTCTGATTCTGTTTCTATACTATTCTGTCTAGAGAGGACTGGGCGGTCTAATGGTCTGGAATCCCTACAGATTTTATTTTTTTCTCCAGCAGTCTGGAATTTTTTTTTGTTTTTTTCTGTCCACCCTGGCCATTGGACCTTACTCTTATTCTATGTTAATTAATGTTGACTTATTTTATTTTCTTACTGTGTCTTTTATTTTTCTATTATACATTATGTAAAGCACTTTGAGCTACTTTTTGTATGAAAATGTGCTATATAAATAAATGTTGTTGTTGTCTACATTTATTATCTTTTTTTAAAATTTATTGGTATTATTTGAAGAAAACAACACTCCATACAATCATGTCAAACCCCACCCGAGGGGCTACAGTTATTCAGTACAGTATCTTTCCCTATGGGGCAGAATGATGCAACTGTGGTTACTCGTGTTACCAATACAGGTTCCTGTCTTCATGATCCCAAACAAATTTAATCAACACTCTTTACAATACTGGTTCTTTACTGGCAATGCATGTTCCTTTACTGGGTGGTGTGGTTCCTCATTGAGCCATTTCCTGACAAAGCACCATTTTATTCGAGGAAGGGTTCTTTGCATTTGAAGTTGGGTCTTAATGCGTTGAAAAACTTCCTACTATGCAGAAACAAAATTAAATCTTTAATATATGGTAGACTGCAGGACATTAACAGATTAATGTATTATTGTATGCATCAAGAGTCCTTTTGAAATCATCACCCATTGATATTTCACAAATCAGTTACCATCTATTCATGGTTATCTACTGTATGGAGCTTGTTACAGATCTTAATAAACAGAGCTTCTGTCTGCAACCTTCATGTGGATGGCTCTATTGGGAACCAAAAATGGTTCCCCTATGACAGTGGTGGCGAACCTATGGCACGCGTGCCAAAGGGGGCACTCAGAGCCCTCTCAGTGGGCACGCGCGCCGTCGCCCGAGCACAGAGTTCGTTACTATAAAACCAGAGGAATGCGGGGCCGGGCTGCTGCCCTCACCGCTCCCCCTCTTCACGCGCGCCGGAGGACGTTTCTCACATCACCCGCCCCTCTGCCCAGCAGCCCAATGGGAGCACTTCCTTCCTCTCCTGTCTGGGGTAAGGCGGGCAGCACACATGCTACTTGAGGGTGCGGCACGGACTGCAGCCTTTTGAGTCTGTGATTCCCGTGGTGGGGTTGGAGGGGATGTGGTATAGCGGGTCCACAGCTCAAAATTGAAAAGGCCAGTTTTAACTGATAATTGCCTTTCGCGGCAAAAGGGTTATGGTAGAGTGGCGGAGCGGTTTCTGGAGCTTTGTGATGCGGGCAATCCTCGCTTAAGCGCACAGGTGAGGAGTCGTCCGCATCTGTAATTATTGCCGGAGTTGCTAATCGCCACACCTGATCCACGACCCGTAATATATAATGGAAGCTTTGGGGGTGGAGCTTAATAGGAAAGACCTGCGTGAAACACTTGAGAGGATCGAAGAGATGACAAAGGACAGCACAGTTAGTTATGAAAATGAAATCCTTAAAGTGTGGAATTCTCTGCCAAATAATCTTAAGTCAATGAAGGCACTTGAGATTGCTTTCCTTACTTTCTTTGGAACATCTTATGCTTGTGCGCAGCTGTTTTCAGCTTTGAATTAAATCAAATCTGACACCAGAAACAGACTAACAGATGACCTGAGTGCTGCATGTGTTGCTCTCAAACTTACAAAGTATGAGCCAAGGTTAGACAAATTATCAGCATGCATACAACAGCAAAAAGCACATTAATTGTTCAAAAGCATACCGAATGCAAACTTTTACCTTTCAACAAAAAGTTGTTTGTATCATTGAAAGCTCTGTTATTATGTTTTTCTTTTAAGACAAAAGATGTTAATGTATGAGTTGCTTTTCTAAACTAAAAGCTCAGTAGATAGACAGACAGAGCATCAGTATTGGCAGTTCAGTCCAATTTATCATCCAGCTGCACTCCCAGGTATTTATAGGTCTGTACCCTCTGCACACACTCACCTCTGATGATCACGGGGTCCATGAGGGGCCTGGGCCTCCTGAAATCCACCACCAGCTCCTTGGTTATGCTGGTGTTCAGTTTTAGGTGGTATTCAGGTTAAATTGCCATGTTGGCACTTTGCGATAAATAAGTGGGTTTTGGATTGCAGTTTGGGCACTTGGTTTCTAAATGGTTCGCCATCACTGCCCTATGACATCACTCTGAAGAACCACCCTGGCACCTTTATTTTTTAAGAGTGTAGTTAGTTAAAGGATGGTTAGATAATGAAGTGAAAAGATGCTCACTTGCCAAAGGGGTGTTAGGAACAGAATGGACACCTAATGGTATAAGACTGAAAAAAGCTAGCTATAACTAGGAAACAGTACATCCATTATTTTGCTAAATGTGATTTATACTCAGAGAGTGGATGATGTGGAGGACATTCACGAGGTCAGTCTTGGACTATCAACTAAGGACTGGTCCAACAATGTCCTTTAATTTTCTAGTGCATCCTATAGAGTTTAGACCATTAAAAGCAGTTATGGGTACTCAGTCTTTTTAATGCAAAAAATGAATCAGAATCACTTTTATTCAGCAGTTCTTAATGTACAGGAATTTGACTTGGTAGAGCTGATTATAACATAACACAGCATCATGAATAAAACAAAGAGCATAATTAAAAAAATCGGAAGTGGTTTCCCCTCGACTTTCTCATATTCTCAGATATGGGGATGGATATTTGAGGAGTAAACTGCAAGACAATGATTATATTTTTATATTATGTACATTAAAGAGCCATCAACAACAAATCAAATCGAATGAATAATATATTGAACAATTATTATAAAAATAAAGTTTGAATAAATTGGACTCTGCAGCTGCATGAATAAAAAAGTTCCACTTCCGGTTAGTGGAAACAGCTCAAAAGTTGATAGAAATCTAAATTTTGCACCTAATACTTGTATGCAAAATTTGGTTGACCTAAGTGAAACCATACTCAGTTATTGTATTTACACACACACATGCACACACACACAGACACACTAACATAATTCCAAAAATTTTATTTTCATACTCAGAGAGGTCTAAAACATTGAGATTCATCAAAATCTTGAAATTGAATTTTTGAGCGATTACAACACTTTCCCTAAGAGAAAGTAAATCGGACTCAGGGTGGTCAAAAATGTCAAGATTCATCAAAATCCATCCATCCATCCATTATCCAACCTGCTATATCCTAACTACAGGGTCACGGGGGTCTGCTGGAGCCAATCCCAGCCAACACAGGGAGCAAGGCAGAAAACAAACCCCGGGCAGGGTGTCAGCCCACCTCATCATCCAAATCTCAAAAGTGAATTTTTGGGCGATTACAACACTTTCCCTATGAGAAAGTAAATCGGACTCAGGGTGGTCTAAAATGTCGAGATTCATCAAAATCTCGAGGTCGAATTTTTGGACGATTACAATACTTTCCCTATACTTCATGTATGAGAAAGTAAAAAAAAAAAATCATACAAATTTGCAGAATATTGCAATTATTAAGGAGATGTTTAAATGATGATGTACAAGTGAAAGTGTGAAAGTGTAGTGTGCATGCACAAGCACACACACACACACACCTTCATACAGTACAACAACAACATTTATTTATATAGCACATTTTCATACAAAAAAAATGTAGCTCAAAGTGCTCAAAGTATATATCAGAACACATGAATTTGCAAAGACGACAGGTTGAATTACTGGTTTGAGAGGGCTATGGCTCTGGGAAAGGAATTATTTAGGTGTCTTTTAATTTTAGTTTTAATTGACCTGAAGCGTTTACCAGAGGGGAGTTTTAGAAACAAGTGATGAGATGTGCCAGATGTGTCCATGGTGATTCTGTTGACTCGGTTAATGACAAGAGATGCATACACATCTGCAACAGATGGAAGAGTACAAAAATTAAGTATCAGCAGCAGGCACAATAGCCTGGCTACCTGAAGATTTTACAGCATGGGTCAAAAAAAGTTTTACCCCAAGACCCAGTAATAAAACTCAACTGACCTTTGGGGGCCAGATGGCTTGATCCATCACAACACCATTGCCAACCCCTGCTTTAAAGGCTATGTAAGTTGTTAGTCCTCATTGAGTCGAAAGTTGGGAAGTGAATGGAGAGAAGGTTCACTTAGTTGTATTCCCTCCATATGCTCCTTTCTCTTTTAGATCATCACTTTGGTTCAACGTTCCACATGATATCATTGACCATTAACTTCTTAATCAAGAAATAATGATAAAAAGCCTGAATAGGAACCCTAACTATAACTTAAAATGTTTAAAATTACTGATAACCTGTGCACCTCTGTTTACTTAAGCCGGGCATACACTGAGTGATTCTGGAACGATTTTAAGCCCAATTTGCAGCCGCTCTGAATTTCAGTGTCATGGGTTGTCGTTTCTCATGCAGTATGAGATGGTTAGCAATGCTCGACTGCATCTTGTGATTGGACTGACATAGATTTGAAAGAATTTCTGTCATATCACAAATTTCAAATGGTTTTCTTGTAGTGTGAGCAGTCTCACGAGCCAATTGTGTTCATAAGAATTACTTATGAACGCTTTAAGATCACTTTTTTTTTTGTCTGGCACCTCCCAACTCATTGATTTGAAAAAAAAACCCCATATATACCATTCAACTCATCTTGATGTCTAGTTATGCAAGATGTGAAGCTTTTTGGCCCACCAGACTCAAAAACACCTAATTTTTAGGCCATTCTTTGTCCATATTTTGTCCAGGAAGTTACACCCTTATGATAATGTTGAGTAAACCAATATGTATCTAGCAACAAAAATGACCAGAAGGAGCTGAAGTTGTCCACGCCACATCAACCAACCTGTGGTCACGCTCAGGGTCCGGACTTGAGAAGACAAACTGCAAAGGTTGTCAAAGATTATCCTGAAGAATCTGGCTGTTGTAGGAGTTGAATTCTACTGATACATATGATCAGTTTGATTGTACAGTATATTGATTATATAGAATACCTAATGTCCTTTCATGTGTAGCAGTTAACTATTAGCTTTTGTCTATAGCACTCATGGAAGACATTTTAATTAAAGCCTGATGATTGGTGACCCAGTCCTGGTGATAATTCTGTGCAAGGTTGAGTATTGATAAGAGAACCTGTATCATCTAGTGTAGCAGAATTCTGACTCTAAGGGCTCATTTATACTTCACACGACGCGACGCATGCTGCAGCGGACGCTCCTGCTACGCAAGCATTGTAGTGTTTATACTTGCGCGCGTTCTTTACGTAAATCTGGAGGAATCCACCAGGTGGCAGTGCGAGATGTTATTGCGGTGAGAACATGTTCGGCTTCTCTGTGTTGTGAATTGCCTAGAACACCTATTAAATTCCGATAACACCTTACTGCAATATCTCTGAAAAGGATGTTTTTTTGATTAAATCCATAAATCCAGGGACGTATGTGTCCATTCCAGGAAGCATTGGGCACGAGTGAGAAACAGTCCCTTGACGAGGCCTCAGCTCATCGCAAGGTGAATACAAGCACACACATACACTAGCGTCATTTTAGCGGCACCAAATCCCCAAATCTGCAAATCTTTGGAAGGAAACCGGAGCACAGTGTGGAATACCAGCAACATAACTCTCTGCGAGACAGCAATGCTATCGCTCCGCCACCGTGACACCCCCATGTGTGTAATTATTCCCCCATGTGTGTATTTATTAACAGTATTCATTATTTAAACGAAATTATATTTAAAATGTAACATACACATTTTAATGCATTTCATCATGAAAGTGATATCAAGTATAAATCTAAAGATTCTAAATGTGCAGAGAGTTGGAATATCATACATTTAATTTGTTCTGTTTGGCAATCTATTGCTGCTTTCCGCTGCTGAAGCAAAATGCCGACATACAGATGCATTCGTGGTGCTTTTATATTCAAGCATCGCATATTCCCGATCGTAATGACACAATACATTTTAAAAGTCTCACATACCATCTTTTGTGCCATCTATTTTTTATTGTTTTACTTTACCTGCTGTCAGGTCCAAGAAGCTCGTAGCGATTAAAAACTGGGATGACGTTTGCGACTGTCTGCTTTAATGATAAAGTAAACTACGGAAATAGTGGAAATTTCGAGA
Source organism: Polypterus senegalus (assembly GCF_016835505.1). NCBI lineage: Eukaryota > Metazoa > Chordata > Cladistia > Polypteriformes > Polypteridae > Polypterus > Polypterus senegalus. The sequence goes on from NC_053155.1 coordinate 306,938,748, forward strand.
TTAAAGACGAAAATTCCACTTTAATCACAAAGTACACGTTTTCACCGTGTCCTTTATTTTTTTCTCAGTGGCTCAAATATAACGCTATACATTATGTTGCTGTTGTTAAGTTGCAAAAATTAAAAAGTAAAAAAGACATATATAAATGACACGATACATTTTAAAAGTCTCACATACCATCTTTTGTGCCGTCTATTTTTTTTTGCAACTTCACATCAGCAACATAATGTATAGCGCTGTTTTTGAGCCATTCATCAAACAGCAAAGTGCGCACATCGATCTCCGAAGGATCTCCATAGAGGTTTGCTGTCACATGTAGATAGTAAACAGAGACTCTGACGTCACGTTCCGACTTTTAGCACACTGCGCCCCCCGAGTTTTTGCTGGTACTGCAACTCACGCACGCGTTAATTTCTGAGGACCTGCTCAGAGGACGTGTGAAATGAACACTGGGAACGCGTGGCAGCCAGGATGCGGGCGCGTACGCGTTCTGAGCGTGAAGTATAAAGGAGCCCTAAGGGTCCTTTATCAGTAACTTGCAAGGACATGAGAAATGAGACAACTCACTTACTTGTGTAATTAACTGTTGTGAACACCAGGGGTTGCTGTTGCCCCATTAAACTCAACAGACAGATACGCAGACACAGGGTAAAAGCACAAAGAAGATCTTTTACTTATTTTTTTCTTCTTCAAAGTGCCCTTTAAGCACTACAGCCACCATACACCAATAAATAAGCAATAAATCAATGCAATTCTCCTCCACTCCTCCCAGCAAGCTCTATCCTACTACCTCTAAACTCCGGCTCACCTGCTGCGTCTCTCCCGAGTCCTTTATATTGTGTCTGACCCAGAAATGCTTCAGTTCTTCCTTCCACATGACTTGCCAGCACTTCCAGGTCAGATGGAGAATCCCAATTCTTTAATCAGCCCGGAAGTACTTTGTGGCTTCCATCCTCATGACTTCCTAGTACTTCCGTGCTGCAAGGGAAACATGACTCCCAAGGTCCTTTTACAGCCCCCCCGGTGGCACCCACGTTACCCAATAGGGCTGAGAAATGGGACTCTAAGTCCCAGGATGCTCTACGGGAATCCAGGGCACCGCTGCATTCCAGGGGCGCTGCCATCTAGCATTTTGGGGGAGGCAGTGTCCCTGGAAAGCTGTCCTTCCCCATCCATCCATCTCAGGAGCGTCCCGGCCAGGATGAGCTGCTGGCTGTCCACCACACTGTATATTTAAGAAGTACAGTCATCACTTTGATGGCACTGTAGTGTCTTATAGTGATACAGTTATTCTTCTTGTCCTGAACTGGTTTTGTGATTTAACTTTGACACTACAAAGCAGCCCGTGACCAGCGGGTTAAGGGAGGCACAGATATGGACCTTAGAGAGCACTTCCTGTGTGGTTCCTGACAGCTAGAGTCCATTAGCCCGGGTAGTGTCACCACCAGTGATCCTCACGTTTAAACCCTTTGATTATGTCAACTCACAGAGAGCTGGTGGGACAGTGTGGCATACTGATTGCCTTTGACAATGGGTGAGCAAGGTGAGGCGGAGACAGAAAAGGTGCAATAGCAGACAAGGTGTCTGGGAGCATGTGTCACTGCTGAACATCTAAGCACTGAAGAAGCCACTGGGTTCTTTTTAGGCTAACTCCATTCCTTCATCTCCCACACTTATCTGGGTCATTACAGCCTCCAGGTATTCAGCTGCTAATGGGATACAGGGGGACAAACTTAGTACTTTTTACAAAACTTGGAAAAATTTGGGATTGGTAACACAGTAAAGGTGGAGAGTCGTTTTATGCTATTTCAAGGATGCTAAATATGGATATGATAATATTTTGAATATTTGATTCTATACCAGTGGACCTAATCCTTTAAGGACAGCACACAGATGGTTAAAAATGACAAATTTCCAAAAGAAGTAGACTATTTTAAGATCAATAATTATGAATATGATAATATTGTGGATCCTTTACTAGTAATCTAGTCCTTTATGGAACTTTATCAGAACAATGACAACTTTCTGTCACAATCATGAATATTACAGACGTTAAATAATTAAACTGAAGAACACATTTTAATATGTCTAATATCTGATGCAACTATTCTTGTTTATTTTGACCTTCTCTCTCATGAAGTAAATCATTACATTTCTTATGAACACCAGGAATTAGGGTAGCTTAAGCTAATTCAGACTTTTGCTATTGTGACAAACGGCTGGGGTGTCTGCGTAGCCCGGGACGCCTGGAAGCTGGAAGGACCAATACCTCCCCTGGGACACGAAAGGACAACCGCCCTAGTTCGCAGGTGGGCCACACATTTGAAGCTAAGAAGCTCCTCCCGGTTGGGGCACGTGGCCACCACCAGGGTCCGCCCGGATGTTCGGAGTGTCATGGACGGCAGCACTTCCACCACAACAGGGAGTGCTGCTAGGCCAGGAGACAAATACACCCGTTGTGTTTCCGGGTACTCACACCCAGAAGTGCTGCAGGAAGATCGTCAAGAAGCACCTGGAGCACATCCGGGTACTGCATAAAAGGGCCCGCGTCACTCCAGTCGAGGAGCCGGAGTTGGGAGGGAGCGAGACAAAGCTTATGAGAGAAGAGTGGAGGCAGCAAGAAAATAATAAGAGAAAAGACTAAAAGAGCAAAGTGCACTGTACGTATTTTGGAAAATAAACGTGTGTATTTTGGACATAAGCTGTCTTGGTGTCTGTCCCCGTTGAGGCTGGTTCTCACACTATCTTAGTTTCTTTCTTTAAGAACATTCTTTCTTTTATTGCCACACTAATCGAGATGGTCTGAAATAACAGTATGAGACAAATATTTTCATGAGATATTTAAAGTGCCTAAGACATTTGCACAGTACAGTACGTTTGAAGTGTGGAAGAAATTTGAAATATGTTAAAGAAAGAAATGTGTTTGCCTTCTCAAAATAAAACCCACACATTAAATGAGACCACACAGTGTCACTCTTCAAAGAGAAGAATCTTTCCTCAGCACATTTGTGAGGCCTCTAGTGTCACAGCTCAGTGTATGCCCAGCCTTAGGGATCTCCCTCCAAGGAAAAAGGTCTCTTTCTTACAAGAAAATGAGGGAAAAGAAAATCTTCATGACATCAGTCGGCAGTCTAAAATGCACAGTTTGTTACTTTTAATACACACCATCAAGTGAAATATAAATGATAATTTCTCCCATCCTATGTGAACAGTATGTGAGGTGTTTGCACCCTATAATGGACAAATGCTGGATGGACCCAAGATCTACCAGAAGGGATAATTAAATGAACACCTGGATGAATGGACGAATGGAAGGTCAAAGAGGTAAGATGTACATGCAGGCAGATCAAAAATGTAGTTAGTTGCTTTGTAATATGCGCTTTCACACTCTTTAATATCAGCAGAGTTACAGAATAGCAAATAAAAATTGACATATTTTCCTGTAAGTCTTAAAATGCCTCATGAGCTGAGAGTTGGAAATCACAGAACATTTCATTTCAGAAAATAAACTGATTATGCCGTGCCTTTTATCAGCCTTATCTGTCACCCAGCATATGCATTAATAGCAGGTAAATAAGCAAACATCCTCTGACATCTCCCACTACAGGCAGACAGGCAGGCAGGCAGGCAGGCCTGTGAAGAACAATAGAGACGTACCCATCGAGACTCCAAACAGTGCACATCTTCTTCACAGCACTGGGCTTTCTTTATAGGTCTTTATTTCTTTATTTATCTATTCATTAGTTGTACTTACTTTCTTGTTTTCTAGTGAGACACTATTTATTCCAGCATCATCAAAGCTCCTGTCTGAAGTGCATAGTGGCAATTTGTTCCATGCTGTGTACTAAAATCTTGCTTTTGTCACCAGTGGCTCATGGCTTTGCTGGTTTCCCCTTACTTTACATTTTGTCTGCTATTGACCCCACCCTGTCTCCAGCTCCTATCTACTTTTGACCTTGTCTTACAGGACCTATAGAAGGTGTTCACCTCCTTGGACATTTTAACATTTCAATGTCATGCAACTTTGAATTACAGTTGATCTATTATATAGTGTCTTTCATATCTATCTATCTATCTATCTATCTATCTATCTATCTATCTATCTATCTATCTATCTATCTATCTATCTATCTATCTATCTATCTATCGTCATGCTTGCTCATCTGAGGATCTCCTCAGAGGCTTGACTGAGGTAGGTGATAATCTGCCGGGGTGAGAGAAGGTGCTCTCAATAACATTCTCTTCTCCTTCTCTCCTCACAGCACAAAAAAACACCCAGTGAGCGCCCTTTCTGGTTTTTTGTAGTATAAGACGCCCGGCTGCAGAAGGAGGTGTCATTACCACTACAAGAAACTCGCCGGATTGAGCTACAGTGAACAATCCTTATTTTGACAGCCTAGAGCTTATTATTTATTGTTGTGGCCTAGAAGCTATTGGCTTTGTCACCTAAAGCTCTTTTTTTCTTTTGGACTAAGCACTTGGTGTCCTAACTTCTCAAATGTTGCTTAAGCCTGTCATTCTTACACCCACCCACACTATCTATCTATCTATCTATCTATCTATCTATCTATCTATCTATCTATCTATCTATCTATCTATCTATCTATCTATCTATCTATCTATCTATCTATCTATCCACCACCCCCTTCTCAATTTTCACATATTATCCATATACAACATTGAAGCTCAGTGAACACACAGAGCACACCGATCACTAGAAAAAGTCTCTTTAATGTCAAAATAAAAACAAATGTCTGCAAAGTAAATGAAATATAAAACACAAAATAATTGACTGCATAAGTATTCCCCTCCTTTAATATGACACACTCCTAAGTAATCACTGCCGCAGCCGATTGGTTTTACAAGTTACATCACAGTTCAATGAGATTATCTGCCTGGGGTTTACATTGATTGTACTATAAATATTCCAGTGATCCCAAGTATTTCAGAGCAGTTGCTCTTATTTCATACATCATGAAGCCCTTTGAAACACTGATCCTTAAACATCTATGACCCCTAGTTTTGGAACATCTGGATCTTCTGCAGTTTGCCTATCAGGCAGAGGTGTGGAGAATGCTCTCATCTACATGCTCCACAGACCCCACTCCCACTTGGACAAACCCAGTGCCACAGTCAGAATAATGTCCTTTTCCAGTGAACTTTTAGTCACAGATTCATTCCACCATGATATGCTAACAAGTGCCTCTGGGGGTCTTTTCTGCCCACTGCTATCAGGCAATCCAAAACTTACTCCCAAACATACTCTTTAAGTAAATTTTGCACACTACAGACTCCAAGTTATAATATGTTATTATATATATGTTACGGCCAAAACCCGAAGTTTAGCCAGTTCCCAAACTGGCCAGCCGTTTTCGCATTTTGGCCACGAGGTGTGGCCAAAGTCTAAATTACTAGAAATGACCAGTGTATATGCTACTTTGGCTGGCCATTTCGCAAAGTGGCGAGAACTCCCTGATGAGCTGCACTGATGTAAGACTGTCCGCTCAAGGTGAGAAGATGCTTAAAAAATTTCAGATGCAGATTCAGAAATGACTTTCCATTCTGCATGAGAAACTGCTCAAGACGGCTCTTGTTCAGAAAGCGGACGCCACTTGAGACTGCCTTCCTCTTGCCCAAACACTAACCTTAAGGTCAATAAAATAGGTCCCTGATGTTAAGTCACTATTTTAGGGCTAAAATGATAACAGAAATGTGAAACCTACTTACAGTATATACCTAATCTTAATTATTGTGAAACAACCAAGTGGCGTCTCCTTTCTGAACAAAAGCCACTAAGGCTTCACTCGATGAAATTGCACTACTAAGTGTGCAACAAAACGCTGCTCAAGCCTTTTTCCTTCCAACTTTGGCCGATCACCCCATGCCATTTCGCAAACTGGCTGGCCAAATCCCGAAATCGAGTAAAAGATCGGACATTGGCCAGTCAATTTACAGCAACATTGGCCATTTCCCATTGGGCCAGCCACTTCCCGCATTGGCCGATTTTGGGTTTTGGCTGTAACATATAGATATATATGTTACATGTATATATATATATATATATATATATATATATATATATATATATATATATATATATATATATATATATATATAAACTGCTCAAAAAAATTAAAGGAACCCATCAGATCTCAATGGGAAAAAGAAATCCTCCTGGATATCTATACTGATATAGACTGGGTAATGTGTTAGGAACGAAAGGATGCCACATCGTTTGATGGAAATGAAAATGATCAACCTACAGAGCCCTGAATTCAAAGACGCCCCAAAAATCAGAGTGAAAAAATGATGTGGCAGGCTAGTCCATTTTGCCAAAATTTAATTGCAGCAACCCAAATTGTACGCAGCACTTTGTATGGCCCCTGTGTTCTTGTATACATGCCTGACAACATCAGTGCATGCTTCTAATGAGATGACAGATGGTGTTGTGGGGATCTCCTCCCAGATCTGGACCAGGGCATCACTGAGCTCCTGGACAGTCTGAGGTGCAACCTGGTGGCATTGGATGGACCAAAACATAATGTCCCAGAGGTGTTCTATTGGATTTAGGTCAGGAAAGTGTGGTGGCCAGTCAATGGTATCAATTCCTTCATCCTCCAGGAACTGCCTGCATACTCTCACCACATGAGGCCAGGAATTGTCGTGCACCAGGAGCCACTGTACCAGCATAGGGTCTGACAATGGGTCCAAGGATTTCATCCTGATACCTAATGGCAGCCAAGGTGCCTTTGTCAAGCCTGTAGCGGTCTGTGTGACCCTCCATGGATATGCCTCCCCAGACAATCATTAACCCACCACCAAACTGCTCATGCTGAATGATGTTACAGGCAGCATAATGTTCTCCATGGCTTCTCCAGACCCTTTCACTTCTGTCACGTGCTCAGGGTGAACCTGCTCTCATCTGTAAAAAGCACAGGGCACCAGTGGTGCATCTGCCAATTCTGGTATTCTATGGCGAATGCCAATCGAGCTGCATGCTGCTGGGCAGTGAGCTCAGGGCCCATTAGAGGACATGGGGCCCTTGGGTCACCCTCATGAAGTCTTTCTGGTTGTTTGGTCAGAGACATTCACACAAGTGGCCTGCTGGAGGTCATTTTGTAGGGCTCTGGCAGTGCTCATCCTGTTCCTCCTTGCCCAAAGGAGCAGATACTGGTCCTGCTGATGGGTTATGGACCTTCTATGGCCCTCTCCAGCTCTCCTAGAGTAACTGCTTGTCTCCTAGAATCTCCTCCATGCCCTTGAGACTGTGCAGGGAGACACAGCAAACCTTCTGACAATGACACGTATTGATGTGCCATCCTGGAGAAGTTGGACTACCTGTGCAACCTCTGTAGGGTCCAGGTATCGCCTCATGCTACCAGTAGTGACACTGACTGTAGCCAAATGCAAAACTAGTGAAGAAACAGTCAGAAAAGATGAGGAGGGAAAAATGCCACCTGTTAAACCCTTCATTCCTGTTTTGGGGGTCATCTCATTGTTGCCCCTCTAGTGCATCTGTTGTTAATTTCATTAACACCACAGCAGCTGAAACTGATTAACAACCCCCTCTGCTACTTAACTGACCAGATTAATATCCCATAAGTTTCATTGACTTTATGCTATACTCTGATTAAAAAGTGTTCCTTTAATTCTTTTGAGCAGTATATATATATATATATATATACACATACAGTTGACTCCCCCAAATTCGTGGTTCCGAGTTTGTGGCCTCAGTCCTTTGATAATTTTTCCTTAGAATCTAACTAATAATTGTTTGCGTAAACCGCAAATATCCTCCTCATTTTTTTAAGGATTTCTTCGTGGCAATACTGTTCTGTACAGAGAACAAAAAGTAACTGTAGAGGAAAACACGGCTTGGGATGGTGAAATACCCCTGTACTCAGAGGCGTGAGGTTTGAAGTAGCCAATCCGAGAGCATTATTCATTTCTCCTTGCTGCTGATTGGCTGGTCCCCTGTGAAGTATCTCTGGCAGATGTAGCCCAGCATTCCCGCATCATAACGGTTCACCGACAAAAGCGCGATAGACATATGAGCCCCGACAAAACCGCGACAGACAAATGTTTTAATTGGTGCTATTTTGTCGGCGCTCATATGTCTATAGCGCAAATGTTGGGTCACACATTATAACAGTGTAGCTATCTTGAGTGTTTCGCTGAGTGTTCTCATGTTTTTCGTTTTGTTCTTCTTAAAGCTCTAAGATGCCGCCCAGGCCTCTGAAGAAGAAGTACCACCCGAGGAGCTGTAAATCCTATGCTTTGCTGTGCAGTTATTATCTTCATTACATACCTTCATCGCACTGCACAGCTAATTCATCATCATCATCTTTAATCAATACCATTCATTATTGGTGGATACCTGTATATTTTACTGTATTTTTATTAAATTAAATTTCATTATTACTGTATTTACCCTGCTTATACCAAAGAAAATGACAGCGCATACCAAAAAAAAAACACATCTGCATGAATTAACATATAGGGGTAACATCATGCTGCGGGGGGACATAGCAGTACAGTATTGTACAGTATATGGGTTTACCTTTACATTTTTTTAGGGCAATGTATTAAGCTAAGTTTGAAATGAAATTAAAGTGTTTTGGGGACATATTTAGGGTTTAAACTATAAAAATAGGCATTTATAGGCATTTTTTGACCACATCCAAAATTTGCACATTTTCACAATTCGTGGGTGCTCTAGGAACGTAACCCCCACAAATTTCGGGGGTTGGCTGTATAAATATATTATACAACTATATATATATATATATATATATATATATATATATATATATATATATATATATATATATACAGTATATATATATATATATTAATAACAGAAGTTTTCACCTGCCATGACAGAATGAAAAGGTTGTGTTTAGGACCTTGACTGTATAAAGATATATAAAGTGGCAAGTGTTCTTTTAAAATTGCTTACAATGTTCTACTAATTCTTTTGTTTTATTGATATTTGACTGCAGATTATTTATACTACCTTATCTGAGCAGTTCTTTACTTCACTTTAATTAAAACTATTCATGTATTTAAAAATACAGAAAATTCATGTCGTTTTAACAATCTTGTATGGTATAAAATACCAATATATTTGAAATGTTTGCGGCAAAATAACAATAAATTGTGAATATCATATTACATCCCATTTATGATTATGCGCACATAAACAGGATTCCTAATTTCATGCTCAAATTCAAAATCTTCTTAAAGCTTTCTGATATATTTTTAAAATCACTTCTTTTCTTTTTTTTGCTCTTCATTTCTCAATCTGCACACACATTTTTTTTTTTTGCTTTTAAGGTCAATTTGAGGATTGTTCTTGCCATCAGAGCACTGCCAATCATCCCTGTCTGTTTCCCTTTGATAATTGTCTATCAGATCTTTGTCGTAATGCCATATTCCGGTACCCTATATTATTAATCCCAGGTACAGTTTGATGTTGAGTTCATTTTAGAAGTGTCATATGCATTTTGGAGTCGGTTTAAGGGGATTACTGCCAAAGACTTTGCACTAAATTTACGATGCTGGTAAATAAAGTGGTGTATTATAAGTAAGGGATTTGCATCTATAATGTCATTCCCTTGGAGTATAAAATTCCATTTCATTCGTCTTTTTTTCTGAGCTGGTTTATTCGACATGGGATCATATGGACTCGAAGCCTTCCCAGCCCCAGTAATAACAAGACAAGATGTATTTTTCTGGTGTACAAGCTCATGCACACCTATACATGTACTCACACCGTGACAATTTACATTTCTTGAGTAATCTAACTGCATGTGAAGCTACACGATGGACCAGGTTTACCAAAGGAAAATCACATAAATACTAAACACGCACCTTAATAACAACATTTATTTATATAGCACATTTGCATACAAATGGTGCAGCTGAAACTTCTTTACAAGATGAAGATAGAAAAAATATTAGGCAATACCAAATAGCAAAGAATAAAGTAAGGTTTGATGACTGGAAACACAGAAAAAATGAACAAAAATTCCAACACCTTAAGGCCGTGATACTCTGATCACTTCTTACACATCGTATGCCATGACTTCCTATTGCTAACTCAGGGCCCACTGAAGAGTTCTTTGCTTAGTCTTTGAAGCCTTTTTGCCACCAAGAACTTAGCACTTCCTGTCTGCTTCTGATTCCATAGGTAAATAAAAGGGTAGATAGTGGATATGGATATGATCTGTATAACATTAACCTCCTTAGGATTTTCCCTAACCCAAGAAAAGCAAGTCAAGTCAATTACCGTATATACTCATGGATAAGTTGTCCTGCGTATAAGTTGGGGCTTGATTTTATCGTATAATTTCCAGTATTTTATAATGTCCATTGTATGTCGAATGTGGAAAACTCAAGCTATTGGTCCAAGAAATTATGATATGCTAACGGCCACCTGAGAGAGTAACCACAGAGCGCACTGCCTTTTTTTGATGTATTTTGCCTACGAGACCACACGGTAATACCCGAACTATTCCGAAGTGACGTTTGCACTGTTTTGTGTTTTTTGTATCTCACACCCTCATACACCTTTATCGTAAGAGCATCGCGTATCTACGATGGAGTGTTCGATCAGAAGAAAATATGAAGCTAGTTTTAAATTAAAAGTCGTTGAAGTGGCAAAAAAAATTGATAACTGCACTGCCACAAAAAAATTCAATGTATCTGAGAAACTGATACGAGATGGGAGGAAGCAAGAAGATGTAAAAATAAAATTAAGTGTCATATTTTTGAACGGCGTATAAGTCAGGTTTTAATTTTTAAACCTGATTTTTTCGGGTTTCAAGACTCGACTTATATGTGAGTATATACGTTAATTTTTGTTCATGAATAAAAAATGCTATTATGTGTAGCATTGTGGTATAGCGGTCCACAGCTCACATCAAGAGTTCAGTTTTAAAGAAATAATCGCCTCTCTAGAAGCTTAGCGAGGGGGCGTGGTGGTTGACTGGCTGAAGCAGTTCCAGTAGAATTCGTGGTGTGGGCATTTCTCACCTAATTGCACAGGTGAGAAACCGTCCACATCCATAATTGTTCCCGGGGCTGCTGATGACTACATCTGCCACGTCCTCTTCATAAATAGAAGTGTGAGTCGGCTAAAAAAGGAATAAAAGAAAAGAAAGACGAACGTTGCAGAGTGAGGAAGAAAGCAGGAAGCAGTATGGAGAGAGCGGGGGCAGGCAGCTGGAAGGTGATCCCTGAGAAGGGTGTTTGGCTGACACTCAGTGGGGCAGAGGGAAGTGGTCACTCCTGCTGAGCGATCAAGGAGTGACCAGAAGTAGGACAGCGGTCCGCGTAACACCGAGAAGGCAGCAGGATTCAGGAGGCTTGGGCGGTGAATTCCCTGATGTGGGTGTCCTGATCGCCAGGGAAGCCAAGTCTCGGTCTGGAGCGGAAAGAAGGTCAGCTGCTGGTAGGGCGACTCTCCTATTGTGGGGCCCAGATGGGAGAAGCAGGGGAGCCGCCAGGTAAAAGAAGCACCATACTTTGTGTTGTTTTTAATGGGTCTGATTCCAGCATTGTTTTAATCTCGTTTTAAAGGACTGGTTTTTTTTTTCTATTTTATTGGATTTTTAACCTCCACAATATCACCTGTTTTTATGGATTATTTATTTTATGACTTTGGAGGCATTGCATTTTATTTATTTGGACACTTTGTTTTTGTTGATGTTTTTAATAAAAGCACTTGGCACCTTTTTGCACCATCCCCTTGCTCCATCAGTTGTGCCTCACTGCCATCCTCATCGGTGACATTACAGACAGTGACAGGTTCAAGGGCTCCTGGACAGACGATGGGAGCATGCAGTGAATCTACATCATCACAAGCAGAAGCATGTAATTACCAAAATGTCAGTATAATCAAAGTCAAAGTTACTCCTTATAACATAACTCTGAAAAAATGTGGATCAGTAATAGAGGCAAGCAGAGTGCCGTTTTATGCTATTCCAAGATTGCTGATTGTGAAAATGACAATATTTATGGTAGTTGGTTTTGTATTGTTGGTCCTTGCCCTCTAAGAGTCCCTTCCAAAAAGTTCAAATGACAAATTTCAAACATAAGCTTGTGGGGTGTCATTTTACGCTATTTCCAGGTCAGTGATTTTGAAAATGTTATTTTTGATCCTTTACTAGGGATTTAGCCAATAGAGGGGGAAGAGAGTGTAAAATGACAAATTTCTTATACAGTCGAAAACATTGACAATACAATACAATACAATTTATTTTTGTTTAGCCCAAAATCGCACAAGGAGTGCCACAGTGGGCTTTAACAAAGAACCTCCAAAGTCATATAGTACCTTTCATCTTAGGTGTATTGCATACATGATCTGATAACAGGACAGAACCATTTCCGACTTGTGTACCAAACTCCATTAACTTGCCACCTTTTATTGTCACGGGTGGAGTTTAAAGTGGGCAGACAAACCATTAACAAAATAGCATTTTTTTAGACAATCAACTGTACTGCTACATATTTACACCACATCCCACATTAAAATTGGTAAACTGATCATAACAGAAAAGGAAGTAACTCACTTACATTAACACATTTATAACTTTGAAATCAGAACAAATGTACAGAAATGCCTTAATTTGTTATTTAAATGACCGAAAACATTGCTTTTTTGATTTTGTATGTCTACATGTTTTAATTGTGTACTTGTGCTGGTATTTAAGAATAAGGGGTATGTGCATAACTAGTAACTACAGGGAGTAAAACTGATGAGCCACAACATGAAATTATGGGAAAGAGTAGTGGAAGCTCAGTTAAGAAGTGAGGTGATGATTAGTGAGCAGCAGTATGGTTTCATGCCAAGAAAGAGCACCACAGATGCAATGTTTGCTCTGAGGATGTTGTTGGAGAAGTATAGAGAAGGCCAGAAGGAGATGCATTATGTCTTTGTGGACCTGGAGAAAGCATATGACAGGGTGCCTCGAGAGGAGGTGTGGTATTGAATGAGGAAGTCAGGAGTGGTAGAGAAGTATCTAAGAGTTGTACAGGATATGTACGAGGGAAGTGTGACAGTGGTGAGGTCTGCGGTAGGAGTGACGGATGCATTCAAGGTGGAGGTGGGATTACATCAGGAACCAGTTCTTATTTGCAATGGCGATGGACAGGTTGACAGATGAGATTAGACAGGAGTCCTCATGGACTATGATGTTTGCTGGCGACATTGTGATATGTAATGAGAGTAGGGAGCAGGTCGAGGAGACCCTGGAGAGGTGGAGATATGCTCTGGGGAGGAGAGGAATGAAGGTCAGTAGAAACACCACAACAGAATATGTATGTGAATGAGAGGGAGGTCAGTGGAATGGTGAGGATGCAAGGAGTAGAGCTGGTGAAGGTGGATGAGTTTAAATACTTGGGATCAACAGTACAGAATAACTGGGGAGTGTGGAAGAGAGGTGAAGAGAAGAGTGCAGGCAGGGTGGAATGGGTGGAGAAGAGTGTCAAGAGTGATTTGTGACAGACGGGTACCAGCAAGAGTGAAAGGGAAGGTCTATAGGATGGTAGTGAGACCAGCTATGTTATATGGGCTGGAGACGGTGGGACTGACCAGAAAGCAGGAGACAGAGCTGGAGGTGGGAGAGTTAAAGATGCTAAGATTTGCATTGGCTGTGATGAGGATGGACAGGATTAGAAATGAAGACATTAGAGGGTCAGCTCAGGTTGGACGGTTGGGAGACAAAGTCAGAGAGGCGAGATTGCATTGGTTTGGACATGTGCAGGGGAGAGATGCTGAGTATAGTGGGAGAAGGATGTTAAAGATAGAGCTGCCAGGCAAGACGAAAAGAGGAAAGGCCTAAGAGGAGCTTTATGGATGTGGTGAGAGAGAACATGCAGGTGATGGGTATAACAGAGCAAGATACAGAGGATAGAAAGATATGGAAGAAAATGATCCGCTGTGGAAACCCCTAACGGGAGCAGCCGAAAGAAGAAGAAGAAGAAGGAACTGTATACATAACATTTGGGTGCAACTTAGTTAACTGACTTGAAAGTTATACCATCTTCTGTTATTTATTTGCATCATCAAAGAAACCAATATTAAATTTTGTTTTTTTAAATATTTTGTCCAACAGGTGAGTGATTTTGCTTAGACCACCACACCGCTGTTTGTATAGGCAGACATAAGTGCTGGCACATTTGCTCTACCATTTCAATCACTCAGAGCGTCTGCTAAGAGTGTGTTTTGCCAGCAGGAGCAGAGATCAGATGTGCAAAAGAGTAAAATATACAAGACAAAATATATACATAAACTAATATATATAGTATATGAAATTGAACAGTCATAGAGTATTTCTCTATTTGTTTTAAGAATAAGCAATGTGCAAGAGAAAGTTAGTTTGGGCACAATGGATTCTGATACTCATTAATCCACTTATTCTCCAATTTTGCTTATCCTGGGCAGGGGGCAGCTGCAGCCAATCCCAGTAAGCAACAAACACAGACAGGAACAATCCCTGGAAAACTTGTTAGCCCCCCGACACACACACACACATTCACACAAATCAGGGGATGATTTAGCATCACCAATTCACCTCACATACATGTCTTGAGACGGTGGGAGAAAATCGGAGCAAATATGATGGTTACCTTACTATGAGGCAAAAGCGCTACCAGCTCATATTTGCTGATTTTTAAGATATTTACATTAACTGTGGCCTTCAAAAAATTAAGGAAGAATACCCTTTCTTTTAGACTTATTTTAATAAAATAGAGCATCTTTTTGGAAGATAGTGGATTAAAAACAAATAGGAAGAAAACAGAATATTTGAGGTTTAATGATGGTCAAGATTCAAAAGTTAGCCTGCAGGGAGAGTCATTGAAATGGGGGTAGTATTAAATATCTAGGATCAGTGGTAGCCCAAGATGAAAATTAGATGCAGAGAAAACTGATCAAGTGAAGTGTGGATGGAGCAATTGGAAGACGTTATCAGGAGTATTGTGTAAGAAGTAAGGAGGTTAAAAATCAGGTTTTTTAAGACAGTGGTAAGCAATAACAAAATAATAATAATACATTTTATTTATATAGCGCCTTTCCCATGTTCAAGGCACAGCCGGGAAAGAACAGCAGGGTATACAGTATATAGCATTGCACTAAACCAGATAAATAAAAAAAAGAAGTGTAAGATAGTAAATTTAGAGAAAAGCCTAACAGACAACATAATTGATGGTCTAGCACACACACACACACACACAGGTTACATGAGCATCTTGACAGAGAGGTAAACTGAGAGAAGGGTAATAAAGTCAAGTAGAGCTAAAAGCCTTCCTGAACAGATGAGTTTTGAGTTGTTTTTTAAAAGAATTCATGGAGTCAGCTGATCTGATTAATTTCGGTAGGTCATTCCAGAGTCTGGGCGCTATACAGCTGAAGGCCCTGTCACCCATGGAGTGTAGATTAGTGTGGGACACAACAAGATGGCCAGAATCAGAGGACCTTAGTGGCCGGGCAGGCACATAGTGATGGAGAAGGTCACTGATGTAGTTTGGCGCAAGGTCATTTAAGGCTTTGTAGGTTATTAGTAGAATTTTATATTCAATTCTGTAAGACACAGGGAGCCAGTGAAGACGGAGCAGGATGGGTGTGATGTGCTCGCTGCTGCTGGTTCAAGTAAGGACTTTTGCAGTCGAGTTTTAAATAAGCTGGAGCTGTGATATAAGATTAGAAGGGCACCTGCCAGTAGGGAATTACAATAATCGTGGATGTGATAAAAGCATGGACAAGTTTCTCAGCATTAGAAAAGGAGAGGAAGGAGCAACACGGATATGTTACGGAGGTGAAAGTAAGAAAGTTTCTTAATGTGATTTATGTGGGGAATAAGAAAGGGAGGAATCAAAATGACACCAAGATTCTTTGCAGTAGAGGCAGGTCTGATGAGATCACCGCCAAGATGGACTGGGAAGGAGCTCATTTTATTAAGTTGCACTTTAGTCCCAATTTGCAGGAGTTCAGTTTTGTTGCAATTTAATTTTAAAGAGTTCTGCTCCATCCAGGTTTTAATTTCACTAAGGCAGGTTGTGAGCTGAGAAAGCTCTGATGAAGTTCCACTTTTAACATTGAAGTAGAGTTGAGTATCATCTGCATAAAAATGATAGCCCAGTCCAAAGCTACAAATAATATGGCCAAGGGGAATAATATAAATACAGAAGAGAAGAGGGCCGAGGACAGAGCCCTGAGGAACTCCTTGTGTGACTGGCCGAGCTGGATCTGCTGTTGCCAAGACTAACAAACTCTTGCCTATCAGTCAGATAGGACTTGAACCACTGGAGGGCAGTGCCAGAGATACCCAGCATGTTCTCCATTCTGGACAGTAGAATGTCATGTCTGACAGTGTCAAATGCTGCACTGAGGTCTAACAGAATTAATATGCTGGTTTGTCCAGAGTCTGCTGCCATAAGCAAATCATTGGTTACCCGTAGCAGAGCAGTTTCACAGCTGTGCTGTGCCTGAAACCAGACTGAAAGGGTTCCATCAAATTATTAGTGGTTAAGTAATTGGTGAGCTGGGAGGCTACAACACGCTCAAGAACTTTTGACAGGAAAGGTAAGTGGGAAATAGGCCAAAAATTGTTAAGATTATCAGCATCGACCAGACTTTTTTAACATTGGGGTTACAGAAGCAGTTTTAAAAGTGAGCGGCACGAAGCCAGTGTCGAGGGATGAGTTTATTATTGTTATAACAGTCGGGATTATGGCATGAAGGTAGGATTTAAGTAGAGTGCTGGGGATGGGGTCCAGTGCACAAGTAGTCGGCCTCATCTTACAAAGCAGGTCATTAACAAACGCAGATGTGACTGGTGAGAACTTAGAGAAGGAGCTGGATGGAGTGGGAAAACAGGGAGAGATATAAACAGATGATGTATTTATGTTAGTTGAAATTATTTAGATCTTTAATTTTGATACGGAAAAAGTGGAGGAATTTCTCACAGACTAGACTAACGTATGAAGCTCAGACATGGGCAGTAAAGGGAGCAGCACAGGAGAATAAGTTAGGATGTGGAAGAAATGAGAATGTTGAGATGGATCTGTGGAGTTACAAAAAAGTACAGAATAAGAAATGAGACAATCAGAGGTACCCAACAGTTGGAACGCAATCTAAAGAAGTACAGGAAAGTAGGCTGAATTGATGTGAACATGTGATATGGAGAAACAATGAATAGGTGGGCAAAGGAGTGATGGACATGTAAGTACAAGGGAAGAGAAAGTGAGTGAGGCCAAATTGGAGGTGAATGGATAAAGTAAAAGAAGATTTGAAGGAAAAGGGCTTGACTAGGGAGGACCGATCTGTACGGAGAAGATTATACAAGCACATCAACCCCACAAAGAAGTAGGAAAAGATGAAGAGGAAGAAGAAGTGGACCTGTTAGTGGGCAACCCCTTAAACTAAATCCATGAATATTATAATTGGATGGGTTCATTAAACAGACCACTGGATTACCAAGAGTCATTCTCTTATTTGGCCATGTTATACAGTAGCACCCACTTTAGCTTTTAGTTTAGTTACATTTTATTAACCCTAACCAACATTCTTTTTTCTTCTTCTGACAAACAACAAAAATGATCCACAGCCACAAGACATAAGCCACAAGATAAGGAATGATGTTCATTTTCACCATTAGAATGCACATGTATATATTCATAGATAAAAATAACTGAATTTTAATGCTACCCTTTAATAACTTAAGACTTTATCAAGGCCCCTACAGCAAATGGAATTCTGAATGCTTATAGCCTAAAAGAGTGATAAAATCTACTGCTCTTAAATTTTGGGAATCTAAATCTGCAGCCCAAAGGCAAGAATGGAACATCTGGAAACAGAAGATGGCTGCTGTGTGACAGAATCAAGGTGGCCGTCATTATAACCTGCATGAGATCCAGCTTGGTAAAACAACACTGCTGCAGATCGCTCACTTTACTGCTCGTTTTGACAATGCAGAGTAGGGAAATTACTCTGTAAATATAAAAAGGTTGTGTGTCACCATTGACAATGAATTCAAGATAGATGTTCTTTATTGCATCAAGTCTGATGGAGCCTTCCACACACAATGCTTGATACATTATAACAAGAATGACCAATCTAGCAAGGTAACATTCTTAAATAAGTTAGTACATTTGAATAACACAGTCAAGCAGCATTTCAGTTTACACCAATCAACATAGAGATAAATGGTACATTATCTGAACGTCCCATAACAGACTAAAAGTCTCTGTTCATTAAATAGGACTTTATATGTATATGTATCCTTATAGAGAACAAAATGAAATGTTAAAATTTTGGTGATGTGCTAATATGAATAATACTTCCTTTTTTTACCCAGGACCTTTATTCTTTAATTTATGTTAATTTTATTTTGTTTGATCATTCACATTATTCTTTGTTTTGATTCCGTCCACGCTGCCAGGGTTATGTGCCATGTGTTTTAGGGGAGGCTCCCCAAGAGGTGGGGCCACCTGCCAATCACCACTACGAAGCTGTTTTCCACCCTTCATATTCGGAGGGTCTCCCACAGTTCCTGTCAGTTCATTTTGAATGTGCCTGGGAGTTTTATGGTGAGTTCTATGTTTTTGCTAAGTATGTAGTTTTTGTGAATTATTAGATTTTTGACAGTTTGTTCTGCTTTTGGTGATTCTTTGATTTGCTGTATTGGGACTTGTTTGCTTTGGAATGCCTGGTGTTTTAAGAAATTCCATTTTACCTTTGTGCTCCACAGAGCTTCATTGATATTGGAATACATTTTGTGAAGATTGGATCACTTAGATAGATAGATAGATAGATAGATAGATAGATAGATAGATAGATAGATAGATAGATAGATAGATAGATAGATAGATAGATAGATAGATAGATAGATAGAAATAGATAGATAGATAGATAGATAGATAGATAGATAGATAGATAGATAGATAGATAGATAGATAGATAGATAGATAGATAGATAGATAGATAGATAGATAGATAGATAGATAGATAGATAGATAGATATTGTGGTGGACGGCCGGCTGCTCAACCCGGCTGGGACATCCAAAGAAGAGGATGGCGGATGGCAGCTACTGTGGGTCACTGCCTCCCCCAAGATGCTAGATGGCAAGTTTACTGCTGCATTGGATTCCTGCAGGGCACCATGGGGTTCCTGCTGGATACCGTGGGTGCCGTCAGGAGATACTGCCAGGGAACCTGGGGACTTGTATCTTTTCCATAGCCCGGAAGTACTATCAAGTAATGAGGACGGAAGCCCCAAAGTACTTCTGGGCTGAAGAAGAAAACAAGTTCTACATCTGACCCAGAAGTGCTGGCCAATCACATGATCGGAAGATGAGAAGCACTTCCGGGTCAAGGACTATATAAACGACTGATGGAGACCCAGCAAGCAAGCCGGAGTTGGGAGGTAGATGACAGAGCTTGCTGGGAGGTGTGGAGGAGAGATTTGTACATTATTGCGATTATTGGTATTATATTGCCTGTGTATGGTGGTGGAGGTGCTTCAGGCACTACAAGAAGAATAAAAGGAATTAAAAAACTTCTTGGTGATTTTACCCTGTGTTCAGTGTGTCTGTCTGTTGGGTTGAAAGGGACAACAGTGACCCATAGTGTCTTACAATAGATAGACAGATAGATATGAAAGGCACTATATAATAGATAGATAGATAGATAGATAGATAGATAGATAGATAGATAGATAGATAGATAGATAGATAGATAGATAGATAGATAGATAGATAGATAGATAGATAGATAGATAGACAGGAAAGGCACTATATAATAGTACCTCTCTAGTGGGCATTATTGGAAGTGCTTTATGGGACTTGAATGCTTTGGAACTCCAACTTCATGACAGATACAGAATGCCTTAGCTAAACAGAGAGTTATAGGTAAAGGTTATTTACAAATTCATATAGTAATAATTAACCAACAAATAAATGCAGATGCAGTAATACTGTAGATGCAATAAATGAGTATCATTAAAGTTGTATCTACTTTAAATCCTTGACACTATGCAAAGCAGTCAATGGGTCAGCACATATACATTAGACTCCAATTGTGTGTATGAAACATATTAACAAACAAAAGGATGATCATGATCCTCTGGGCATCTTTTAGGTTCCCTTTAAAAGTTCCCATCTTCTGAAGTCTTCTTCCCTGCAGCCCCTGCACCCCCAGTAGCTGTCCAATAGCATTATACTATCGGGGTTGCAGGAACATGTGGGATATTTTAAGTAGCACTGCAACAATGGTGTTATTTTGCTGTGATTAAATACAGGAGAACATGAACAGATATGTGGCCCATGTCTGCATCAACCCGCAAGTCATTTACTACTTCAAGCAATGCAGTTTCTTCACTACTGTATGATTTGACTTATACTTATCAAGAACATAATTTTTATTCAAGTCATCATTTAATTGCTGAAAATCTGCTTTTTCTAGAATTTTCCTTTAAAAAGGAAGATCAGAAGTCTAAAGTGGTTAAAGGCAGAGGAGTCAGAATTATTTTTCTTGAGTAGAGGTTTAACTACTGGGGTCTTCAAAGACTCTGGAAAGACTCCCCATATCAAATGGCAAGTTAACCATTTCTAGTCCATTATGAGTTAGCTCATCAGAAACTTCCTTGAAAAAGCCTAATGGGACTGGCTCAAGGACACAAGTAGATGGGCTGAGTAATCATTTTATCAAGGTCAGATAAACCTATTTTAGTGAAGGAAGCAGACTTGCAGCACCCAGCGCAAAGACAATTTCATGTACCACAAGAAGCCACATTTTTTTAGATAAGTAATCACACTCGAGCATATCACAGAAGCAGCCCTTAATGGGGAAACACCACTGCTGGTATCACAATAGTAAAAATGAAATGCAAAAAACATGAAAACAGTAGGATGATTTAAGTGAGACATCTTAAATGTAAAAAATTAATAGACTCCTTCAGTCTAGGGTTCATTTAACAAGAAAGAAGAACAATGTATGGTCAAGATCTTTGGATAAGATAACTGTCCAAGAAATTGTTTTCAAGTTTCTGATGAGTTTTTCCATACAATGTGGGTCTGTAGTCAGGTTGTCTGTGTCAGTCCGAGACATGCAAACAATCCTCATGTCTGGCCATAAAACTCTTGTTTCTATTCAAACCATGTTGTAATGTGTTAAATTTTAGTGTGAGTTTAACTTCCCATTCCTTTCTCTCTTGCTGTGTTCTGAAGTTGCCCATAAGCCCCGTGACTTTAAAGTCCCTCTCATAGTGTCCATGGCTGTTGAAGTGGGCTGCTACAGGAACATATGTGTTGCTATGCTTGATGTGGAACTTGTGGAAATTCATTCTCTGGCGGAGTGTTTGTCCAGTTTCTCCCACATAGAGTGCAGTGTCAGGACATTTCATACAGAGAATTAGGTAGACCAAATTAGATGATCTGCTGGAGAATGATCCCTTTATGTGATGTTCTAGTCGGCAGTGTGGTATAACAACATGGTCTGTATTATAAATGTGAGCACACGTTTTACATCTTTTTGTAGGCAGGGAAACCCACATTGTATTAAAAAAAAATTAATCAGAATCTTCAGAAGACTTTGCTGGACAGTTATCTTATCCAAAGATCTTGACCATACATTGATCTCCTAAGATGCTTAATGCATCTTAGCCTGAAGAAGTCTATTCATTTCTTACATTTAAGATGTCTCACTTAAAGGTTTTCCAATGCTGTCTCTGTCCATATAAGTACAGTGAACTCCAGTCTCTGTATTACATCTCGCCTGAAGAAGGGGCCTGAGTTGCCCTGAAAGCCTTGCATATTGTAATCTTTTTAGTTAGCCAATTAAAAGTGTCATTTTACTTGACTTGTCACTACATTCATAATGGCTAACATAGTACAAGACCAGAGTAGCATTGAGATTAATAAAGTTTATCTAATCTAACCTAATCAAAAATGGCAAATGTATCAATTTATGATTAATTCTACAACACAATAAAATGTGCAGAAAGTGGAGATATCTAAATACCTTCTGTCTGTCTATCTTTAGACAATAAAACACGTTGTACAGAAAATCAGCAAAAAACTATTTTGAGCCACCTGTAAATTCATTATGAGTTCAAATTGAGCTTTGCCTCGGAATAATCAAAGCTTTTGTGCCATGCATTCAGGTCTTTGCCTTAATAGTTCAAAAGTTGAACAATGAATCATCTTGTAAACCTTTCTTTCAAAGCCCGTTAAGGAGACTGTCTGAGAGGCGGAGTTCAGTCATCAGGAGGACGGACTTATATGCTGTCTTCCGCTGAGCGAAGTACTGTGGGTAGCAAGAAGAAAGAGAAAGCATGGTTGTTTTCACTGTCTGTTTAAGTATTTGTACTTCGCAAAGTTAGAGAGTTCCTTAGAAATAGTGTGCGTCAAGTGAAGCAACGTAAGTTCTGTTTATTTGTTTTCCGTTTGTGTTATAATAGTTACGCTTGTAATTTTATTAATACTAAACGTTTCTCAATTAGTGCCTTTAATTATAAGGTTCAATATTGCAACTTTAAGATTCATATTTGTGTAAGATTTGCAATGTGATTTTTCTTTATGTGTAATTTGAGAACTAAGAATAGATCTACTTTATTTTTTATTGTAGACCACACACGCACCTATACTGTCATATGTGCAGCTACTGTATATCTGCAAATTAAAGGTTTGGATTTGAAATCTACCTTCCAAGTGTTTTTATGGACACTCTACTGTGAATGCCAACTATTCATTCCTGTACAAGCAGAAGAAATCCTTTAGTTGTTTTTCTATTTCAGAGACAAACTGTACGGTGGTTTTCCACTTCAATATTTTTTCAAAAACAAAAATGAACACTCCACGTAAAGTTCTTTAAAGGAGAACAGAAAACTGTTATTCTTCCACTAAAGGAATCAATGTGATGAAAAGCCCTTTTCCTCAAGAATACCCTCAGTGAATATAGAAGATATTTCCATGGGAACAGGAAAAATGATTTTTCTTCTCAGAATATTTTGCCTTCTTCAGTATCTGTCAGTACAGATATATTGCAGTGTTTGTCATTCCCATTCATGATGATTCCAGAGTACATTATATATATATATATATATATGTTTTATATGTGTGAAGTCCTTTCTACCATTTGCAGTGAGAATACTAGATTGAGCAGCCAGTGGCTATCATTAAGCTTCATGAGTGATGACGGTGGGTTTCTAGTTAATCAA
This sequence comes from Polypterus senegalus, assembly GCF_016835505.1. Classification (NCBI taxonomy): domain Eukaryota; kingdom Metazoa; phylum Chordata; class Cladistia; order Polypteriformes; family Polypteridae; genus Polypterus; species Polypterus senegalus. The sequence goes on from NC_053155.1 coordinate 306,961,970, forward strand.
GCGCTTTTCTAAGAATTGCCAAAGGAAAACAACAAACAGGTCGGATTCTGCTTTTTGTTTCAGTCTAAATGTTTATGCTTGTTTCAGTCCACTAAAACTGCAGATGGTAAAGCATGACACAGGAAAATACCTGTTCAATGGTTTTAATTTTGTTTAATGGAAGGAAGGAATAATTAAGGATAAGACTGAGCAATACTTGGCAAGATCAGGAGTTTTACTGAAGAGTCAGCACGGGTTCAGAAGAGGGAGGTCGTGTTTTACCAACAGGCTGGAATTCTATGTGGAAGCAACAAAAGGCTCCGGTTTCCTCCCACAATCCAAAGACGTGCAGGTTAGGTGGATTGGTGTTACTAAATTGGGCATAGTGATTGGATTAGTTTGTGTTGTGTGTGTCTGTTCATCCTGCGATGTACTGTCGCCCTGTCCAGGGTTTGTTCCTGCCTTGTGTCCTATGCTTGGTGGGATAGGCTCCAGGGCCCTCAGCGACCCTGTTCAGGACAAAGAGGTTTAGAAAATAACTGACTAATTGAAATTTGTTACTCAGAAATAATAATCAAATAACAAACAGGATATCCTAATTGATGACCAAGTCCATCCATCCATTATTCAACCTGCTATATCCTAACTATAGGGTCACGGGGTTCTGCTGGAGCCAATCCCAGCCAACAGAGGGTGCAAGGCAGGAAACAAACCCCAGGCAGGGCGCTAGCCTACCGCAGGGCACACACCCACACACCAAGCACAAACTAGGGAGAATTTAGGATCGCAAATGCACATACACCTGCATGTCTCTGGACTGTGGGAGGAAACCCACGCAGACACGGGGAGAACATGCAAACTCCGCGCAGGGAGGACCTGGGAAGCAAACACGGGTCTCCTAACTCCGAGGCAGCAACGTTACCCACTGCGCCACCGTGCCGCCCGATGACCAAAGTGACTTACTAAAATATTTGCAGTATGTAAGATTTGTAATTAATCCTCTGTTTATTTTCATAAGTTGGATTAATATCTTTTAGCCATAAATACCTATAATCATCTTTAGCTTAATTAAAAGACTGTTAAATCATTTCTGACATAAAGTGTCAGAATGAATTTGTTAGGATGTTTAGAAGAAACATGGCCTAAAAATCTCTACAAACATCCATCCATCCATTATCCAACCTGCTATATCCTAATTATAGGGTCACGGGGGTCTGCTGGAACCAATCCCAGCCAACACAGGGCACAAGGCAGGAAAAAAACCTCGGGCAGGATGCCAGTCCACCGCAGCTTTACACCCATTTACATACAAAAAGATTTCTACTTTAATAGTTTAATTACAAAGAAAAAGGGCTGTATGGTGGCGCAGTGGTAGCGCTGCTGCCTCGCAGTTAGGAGACCCAGGTTCGCTTCCCGGGTCCTCCCTGCGTGGAGTTTGCATGTTCTCCCTGTGTCTGTGTCGGTTTCCTCCCACAGTCCAAAGATATGCAGGTTAGGTGCATTGGCATTCCTAAATTGTCCCAAGTGTGTGTGTGTGTGTATGTCCTGTGGTGGGTTGGCGCCCTGCCTGGGGTTTGTTCCTGCCTTGCGCCCTGTGTTAGCTGGGATTGGCTCCAGCAGACCCCCGTGACCCTGTGTTAGAATATTGCGGGTTGGATAATGACTGACTGACTACAAAGAAAAATAGCCAGATTTGATTAAGGAAACAGAAAGTCTGAAGACCATTACAAGAAAGACAACAATTTCTTTCTTGTATTGCCTAAAAATTACACATGGCATGCCTCAATGGGCTTTATTTAACAGGGCCTGTTCTTTGATAGCCAATCCAGTATATCCATTATAATCAAGAAGACAGACCATCCCCAGCTCCTAGACCGCAGTGGTACAAAGAAAAGTTCCTCTGATTCACCCCATGAACCACAGAAAGATTCAGTTGACCCAGTCAAGGCAAAGTCCATAAAGTCTATAAAAATAAATCAAAATCGGTACAGTTTGAGTCAGATGCACTCATGAACTATACATGCAATAAAAGTATAAGAAGTGCAAATTTAACTCAAATGTTAATTAAAAGTGTTGTTAATGGGGGGAGCGGCAGCAGCATGCATGCACCAGCATCCCCTCCACTGCCATAGCTTCCCCAAAGGCATTTCTTCCTCACAAGGCACCCAACTTGACACAACTGTCAGGACAGCACTACATGGATCTGCTTCTGCCCACTGAGTTCAAGCAGATACCAACTACCAAGTGTGCTGTGTAAAACAAGCATGGAGAGGAAAAAGAAACAAGTTATATTTGCAGCACATGTGCTTCTACGCCTGCACTTCATGAGGTGCCTTGCTTCTAGAACTCTTTTCAGATGTGGACTTTTAGTCGTGTTCTTGGTCAAAATAAATTATTTATCTGCTTTATATAGTGCCTATCTATCTATCTATCTATCTATCTATCTATCTATCTATCTATATTCACACACAAGCAATTGGGAGGCAGCTAGAGGGCCTAAATAATAGCAGTACCATGCAAGGTGAGGGGATGGCGAGCTGTACTAACTTTCTCTCTCCATGTCCCCTGCAGAACATCCACGGGAAATCCCACTAGGTGCCAGCACTATTGATGACATCACTTCCAGAACCGGCGCTATGGATGACATCACTCCTGGTACCGGCGCCATGGATGATGCCACTTATGGTCCTGGTGCCATGAATCATGTCACTTCCAGTCTTGAGAACATCACTTCTGGTTCCGGTCCAGATGACGTCACTTCCTGTCAAGGCCTTTAAAGCCGCCATGTTATCAAACTAAAATTAGTTTTGTTTTGGATTTCAACCTGAAAACAACTCACATGCCCTGTGGTGGGCTGGCGCCCTGCCCAGGGATCTGTTTCTGCCTGGCACCCTGTGTTGGCTCCAGCAGACCCCCGTGACCCTGTGTTAGGATATAGCAGGTTGGAAAATGACTGACTGACACAACTCACAAGAAATACCCATTTGCAGCCAGGGCATATTAAATGGGTGGCTACCCCAAACCTTTGATGTCTCTTGGCTGCCTATCTATCTATCTATCTATCTATCTATCTATCTATCTATCTATCTATCTATCTATCTATCTATCTATCTATCTATCTATCATACAGTGCCTTTCATTTCTATCTATCTATCTATCTATCTATCTATCTATTGTGACGGACGGCCAGGACCCATGCCTAGCTGGGACACCCCTTCAACACTGAATCCTGGGGAGCAGCCATGAGGTGCACGCTACGCCCCCGGAACACTTGGTGGCAGCCCTCCTGTGTTGCATCAGGGCCTGTTTTATGGAACACCAGAGCTCATTCTGGTTGGGCTCCGTGGCCATCGCCAGGGGGAGCTGCAAGGCTTCCTGAGCTTGTTTGGGTGGCAACACTGCCACACCCGGAAGTGCAGCCTAATTTAGGTTAGTTACCACCTGAAGCACTTCCAGGTGGGCTATAAAGGGAGCCTACAGCCACTATTCTGGGCACCAGAGTCAGGTGGAGGAGGACAAAACTGCCCTGGGAGGAGTAGAGGAAAGAAGAGTGTGATCTGGGGTGTGATTTACTTTGAATTTGTGTTTGGGGACGGTGTTAGGGCCAGTGGGACATGGGGAAGATGTGTCCCCCAGCTGAAGAAAATAAAGACTTTGTGTTTATTTTGCCCTGGCCTCTGGTGTCAGTCTGTGTTGGGTCAGCGCCAATATAGCGCCTTCATCACACTGGCATAGTCGGCAGGATTCCGGTCCATCTTTTGGGGCTAGGACCTGTACATTTTTTGTGTGGTGACCTGGCACAGCAGCGCGAGGCACGCACCCACGGCAGGAAGGCCACGACGCTCTAGGGCTCCATAACCGCGTCAGAGTCATTATGGGGAGGAAGAAAGCCAGGTGGACTCCAAGTTCGGTGGCCAGCCGCCCGCCTGCCATCAGAGAAGAAGCCACGGTTGGTGCGCCGCGAAGAGAGGCCACACGGACAAGAGGTCTTTCAGAAGACGAGTTCCTTTTAGGTGCCGATGGCCCAGGTCTGCGTCAGTGGCCTGGGGGTGCCGATTCACGCTGTGAGGGCGAGGCAAGCTCAAGTGTGAGCGAGGTAGATCCGGTCCCCGTTTTCTCTGCAGGACAACAGGTGGAGGATGAGTGTCCGGATGTTCTCCCTAACGTGACTTTCCCTCAGTTGAAGGGGGTGGTGGAGGAGCGAAGCCGCTTTCTCATGGCAGGTAGGGGGGTGGAGGATGTGTGTCATCTTCCTGCAAGTAAAAGAGTAAAAGCAGGAGCGATGAACCTCCGCCCAAAATCAGATGTAAACCCGAGGCTCTACATTAGCTGGAGGAGCTTCTCCAACCCATGCAGTCTTTATTTCAGGCTCTGGGACTGCTCCAGAAGATCATTGAGCGGCTGGAGAGAAAGGCCGGCACGCCTCTAAGGGCTATAATACAAATGGCTGAGGAGGCACGGCGCTGGATTCTCCGGCCGCACTGAGACGGTGGTACAGGTGAGTGACACCTGTACTGAAGAGCAAGGAATAGGAGGGCCACGCGAAACTGCAGCAGTATGTGTCAGTTCAACTAGCTCAGTACCCACACATCCTACAAGAGACGCAGCTATGGTGACCGATTGCATGGCAGAAGTGCGTGTGAGGTGGTGGCTAGTGAATGGAGGCTGCCAAACTGCCTTGCTCTGCCTGCTGGCATCAGTCTCACAGGCCCGTACCGTGGCACAGACGACAAGGGGTCTCTTTTCTTTCCATAAAGGGAGCCAGACCAGAGCAAGAGGAGGAGCAGGGGCAGTGATTTTGTTATTGCAGGACAGAGCCATGGACAGGAGGACACCGACTCCCCATCCTGGAGGAGACCAGCCCTCGCAGGACGAGCCGCTGTGCCCCACGGAGCTTCAACACCCGATCCGGGGGAGCTGCCATGGGGTGCACGCTAAATCCCCTGGAAAACTTGGTGGCAGCCCTCCTGGTTGGGCTCCATGGCCACCGCCAGGGGGAGCTGCAAGGCAACGTAGCCACACCTGGAAGTGCAGTCTAATTGAGGTTAACTACCACCTGAAGCACTTCCGGGTGGGCTATAAAGGGAGCCTGCAGCCGCCACTCAGGGCGCCAGAGTTGGGAGGAGGAGGACAAAGCTGCCCTGGGAGAAGCGGATGGAAGAAAGAAAGAAGAGTGTAATTTGGGGTGTGATTTACTTTGAATTTGTGTTGTGTTTGGGGAGTGTGTAGGGCCAGTGGGACACAGGGAAGATGTGTCCCACAGCTGAAGAAAATAAAGACTTTGTGTTTATTTTGCCCGTGACTCTGGTGTCAGTCTGTGTCGGGTCAGCACCAATATAGCGCCTTTATCACATTATTATCTATCTATCTATCTATCTACAGTATACAGTATATTGCCTCATAACTATATCTATCTAGCTATCTATCATATAGTGCCTTTCCTATCTATCTATCTATCTATCTATCTATCTATCTATCTATCTATCTATCTATCTATCTATCTATCTATCTGTCTGTTTATCTGTTATATAGTGCCTTTCATATCTAACTATCTATCTCAAGGCAGTTTCACAAACATAATTGAAACATCAGTGTCCAGCGCAGTCCCCAGATCTCAAACCAGAAGATGTGATTGAATGAAAATGGCTCCAAATCCCTACAGAATGTTGAGTCTTGTTGAACCAATGCTTTGAAAAATACAGGAGGTCAACAGTCTTAATAAAGCTGCCGCTGGCTATAAGTAAAAGATACTTTTACAGTGAAAAAAAAAAAGTTATAAAGATAACATGTAGGCTGTCAAGCTTTCATCATTTTTAAACAATTATTTAATGTTCAGAGAGCATTCAGTCACACTGCAACGTTTCCTGCACCCCAGGCTAGATTTTATAGCGTTTTTGTGTATTGTGAGCTAATCAGAGGCGATCGCTCACCCCAGCTGCCAGTCAGAGCAAAAAAGGTAGGGATTTAGCCTGAGAGCTTACACTGTGTTATTGTATTATGTTATTATTACATTATTATTATTATATAAAGTATTTCTTTACATGGAAAGAAATTGCCTGAAATTGTTACAATAGCCAAAGCAACTAACTAATAAAGATCATGACACAAAGAATGCAGTAACACATTATTGTACACTGTGATTATTTCTTCTTTTCACTCAAATTTTCCAAAGTATAAGCCAAAAACACAGACTTTCAAGCATACTTATTTGTATACAGTTCTACTAAGAGCAATACTCACCAGGCACAAAACCAAAAAGAAAAGAAATGCATGTAAAGATGAGTCACTGAGTCACGTCAAGTGTTGAGACTGGATGTTATAAGACAGAATGTGGTGTATTCAAATGCAGACCCCAGCTCTATCTTGGAAAAGAGGGGGCAAAATGCAGACATAAGGTGACTAGGCAGTCTCTACACCATCAGTGCGAGTGCAGGTCTTACAGAAATATAACATTTAGAAAAAAAACAAAGAATAAATGAACAAAGAACACCCTTGAGGCAGAGAAAGACCCCATTTTTTAAGGGTGCTAAAGAAGATTTGTGTGACGATTTCAGCATTTTGTTTTATTGTGAGCTCTGCCAGTTTAGTCTTAGCATTGTTTACTGCTGCCAGCCTTGTGTGTGTGTCATAATATCGTAATAATATAATATTTATGTATCTATGCATAATAATATAATATCATAATATAATATACTAGCCAACCCGCAGCGTAGCATACGCCGCATAATCAGGCCGCTTTTTAAATGATTTTTAAGCACAGGGGAAAAAATAAACATTTGAAAAATCCGTAATTTAATAAACCACCAAGAAAAGTAACATTGCAACAATGTACGCTACGAACCAACATACAATTGTCCGTGACTGAAAACGGAGGAGCGCCGCGCTTCTCCTTCCAAAGCGAAGGACGAGGTTGAACGGCGCTCGTTCAGTACGCACTGCCCGCTTATGTGCCCGCCCCCAACTCCCTACCTGAGTCGCTTTCGTCTGTGTACAGTCCACACGCACCTGTGAGTCACGTTGACTGTTAATTTTCCAAACACCGCCTCAGTCGGTTTCCACGTTGAATTGTCATTGTTCTTTGCGGTTCCGGCTGCTTTTTTTTATATATAATCCACCAAGTCTCCCGACCATGGGGGGCTTTACAAAGGGCAGGGACGTAATCAGTGCGAGCGTATGACCCGCACGTACTGGGAATTTCTCGTTCGTGGGGAAGAATTGGAAGCCACGGTCTCCATCATGAATGGGGTTCAACAGCTTACCCACGCCTCCCCGCGCCGGGTAGACACACGTTGATCCATTCAGTGTAGCGGGCGTGCAGTACCAGACGTACAAGTGCATCACAGACCTGTTAATGCTCAATCTCACGTAGCTGAAAGCCACTTGTCCCTCTAAGAATTTGGACACCGACCGCTGTTGGGTCGTGTAACTATTTAGCAGGCGGGAGTCTCGTTCGTTTTCGGAAATAACCAGCCAAATCGCTCCACCATCTAAGAACTGCCATGCACCACCACCCACAGAATCGAGAAAGAGCTATCAATCTGACAATCCTGTCCGTGTCCGGGCCGGGTGAGGTTTCCTGTGTTGAGTCAAATGAAGTGAAAGGCTCCACACCTGGTGGTGCCCTTCCGTCAATTCCTTTAAGTTTCAGCTTTGTAACCATACTCCCCCCTGAACCCAAAGACTTTGGTTACCCGGTTAGATCGCCTGTTGCGGGGCCTGCATTGGTGAAGCAGGTGAGACGGTAATTAAACAGAGGCACAGGGCTTATTGGTTTTTAAAGACTGATTCCTTCATTGGGTTTTAACCAATACACGGAACGAACCAACACACAATCGTCCATGCGGCACTCAGAGTGGAACGTGAGGAGAGGAGAAGGACATCCACTCCGCTCCCTCCTTCATGCTAGTCTGCTGATTTCTCGTTCAGTATACACTGCCTGCTCATGTGGCCACCTTCAACTCGTCACTCGAATCATTGTCGTCTTTGTACAGTCCAGATGCACCTGTGACTCACGTAGACTTTTCATTGCTCTGTGTGGTTTTGGCTGCCTTTCTATATATAATCCACCAAGACACCCGACCACGGTGGGAGGGGGGTGTGTACAAAGTGCAGGAGTATCTAAGGAGACGCATGTTAGTCACGGATGCGAATTGCTGTATGTAGCGTGTAAAACAGTTTGCTATAGTGCACGCAATCGTGCGTCGTAACCGAAAACTCGTTTTTTAAAGACTGCTCACTTCATTGTGTTTTAACCTCAGTTGTAAAGGAACATTTTAAGGATCCCATGGGACACCCCTCGCAAACAGTTTTACACGCCGCATATGGCGATTCACCTCTGCGAGAAACATGCCTCTATTAACAGTCAACGTGGGTCGTAGCAGCATGTGACCTCTATGTTTAGGCCAAGTTTAGGTTTTATACATCGTGATTTGAGCATGGAAACGGGAGTATACAACATTTTTGTGCGTATGCACCATTTATACATGAGGCCCCTGGAATGTTCACTGATTAACTCAGACATCTTCTTGGTTTCCAGTTTATTTTTGTGAGAAAGATATGAAATAATCTATCCTATTAAAAATGCCTTCAGAGTTTCCCAAAGTATACCTGCTGAGACCAGTGAGGATGCATTTGTCTCCTACAAGTACTTGGGGGACCCACAATGGCAGGTTGGACTGGTCTTGGAAAACAGAGGATCTATATAAGAAAGGGTAGAGTTGGCTCTTTTCTTAGGAAATTGCATTTCTTTAATGTGGGACATGACATCCTTCACATCTTCTGCAACTCTGTGGCCAATGCGATTTTCCTTGCCGTGCTATGCTGGGCAGGTAGCATCAATTCAGAAGATGCCACCGAATCAACAAGCTAAGGACAGACTCTCTGGACCCCCTGGAGGTTGTAGCAAAGGAAATAACTAAAAAAAACTGAAAGCCGTTATAAACAATGTTGCACATCCTATCTCTGACACACCAACAGTTGAGGACTTTCAGACGACAAATTATTCAGCTCAAGGGTTCCAAGAAGCATTACTGGGGCTCCTTCATACCAACAATAATACATCTTCATAATGCATCACTGGGACAGTGATAGCCAAGTCAGTTTTATTTTTTTGTAATTTTCTTCTTTGTTCACACCAAAGTGTGTGTGTACAGTATATTTATTTATTGATTGATTGATTTATCTAGCTATTTATTTATTTATTTGAAGAGCTTCTGTTAAAAAGACAAACTTTCCCCTGGGGATAAAGTTCTATCTATCTATCTATCTATCTATCTATCTATCTATCTATCTATCTATCTATCTATCTATTATATAGTGCCTTTCATGTCTATCTATCAATCTACCAACCTACCTACCTGTATAGGTACTGTAGTTAGTAATTACAATCTATAAAAACTGATATAGACCAGCATTGAATATTCTGCCAAAGTAGATTTAAGAAATATATTAATTACTTTTTAGAAAATTAAACATTTATTTTATAATCATTCATAATGTCTACATTAATGAAACACAAAACAAATCTATTATAAGTAGGTGTTTTATTAAAAATGGCTTAAAATATTTATACCTATAAATATTATTATTTTGTACTTAAGGCTTGTAGGCTTTTTAAAATGTAATATTTCAAAAGGGCAGCCGCAAAACAGTTTATGTTAATTTTTGATTCATTTAATAAATCAACATGACTGGTAAGCAGCTGATATGTTCCTTTCTGTCTCCCTCAATCAATCAGTCAACCTCATCTACTTTAGGTGTACATGTTACATACTCTACCTTTTAGGGCTTATAGACATTATAAAATAGTATCAAAATGAAAAATGTGTAGGTGATAAAAACAGGAAATACAAAATGAAGTTTTGGTAGAAACTAGGTGGTGCATGGGATTTGCATTTAAACCCATCCACCATTCATTCTGAGGGGAGTTTATTCCAATGAAATATTCTTAGATAAAATATTTTTATATGACTAATGTATTTTTATTTTTTTTTTTACTTTTTTCACCATGGGTACCACTGGTTTGACTTTGTGTCGAAATAAGCGGTTGCTCACGGATTTCCGAATGATGCACATTATCTGCATTGTGGGGGAGCGTCAGTTACGACACTAGAGCCATGTAGTGTGATTCACCGAGGGTAATCAGCTTGTTGAGGATCCAAGCAGCTGGACCAGGCCAGGGTGGGCTCCCAGAGAGTAATTTCCAGACTGGAAATGCTCCTGTGTCCACGTTCAAATCACGATGTATAAAGCCTAAACTTGGCGTTAAGCCACGCACATTTTCACGGCGGCTCAAACCGTGGCGTACGCAAGTTCTCCACTTGGTTTTGCAAACTGGAGGCACCCAGCGTCAAAGCAGTGCTTTTGTTCCAGTGTGGTTTCACTTTCTTTTTTAGATCCACATCCCTGATGCGGCTTTATCATATACACTGAAATTAACCTCATATTCTTTATTAGTTTAAGGTACCTGATTGTAACTAACCTGTAAAAATATAATGGTCCACGGAATAGCCAAACTATTCCAAATACAATAGCTGTTTTAGCGTTGTTACTCTCACTGCACCTTCTTCTTCTTCATTCAGCTGCTCCCATTAATTAGGGGTTGCCAAAGCGGATCATCTTTTTCCATATTACTCTCACTGCACCACTATGAGTATTTATATCACTGTATCTGAGTGTGAAATCACAGATCTACAGCAGCTGATCAGAAAGAGAATTATCGGTATACAGCATCAGGCACACGCTGCCTCAGCCATGCTGTCTATTGAACTGCTCTCACACGCCAAACGCTTCAGAGCCTTTCCTGTACGGACCTCGCGGTTCAGAAACAGTTTCATCCCAAGAACTATTAATGCACTCCATCAATTGCTCCTTGTAGAACTGTTTGTACTTATAAGTTTATTCTGTTTCTCTTCTCGGTACTGAAATGTGGCACTTAGTGCCATGGCCCACCTGCCAAGTTGTTTTGCCTGCCTAAGGTAAAGTCATCCCTGATGGAAGATCGCAGGAATCATGGGAAAAAGGGGTCCTTTTATCGGATTGGCTGGCCCAGCGCTGTTTCAGCCGTAGAATGGTCAAATGGGGGAGGCAGCTTGATGGCTGAGGTCTACAGGACTCTAAACAAATACAAACCATATTATGGGATATCATCTACTGTTAAATTCTGCTACGTACTTCTAAAATTTTTATTTTATACTGTATTAAGAATTTGTTCTGTTCTGTGTATTGTATTGTATTGACTTCCTTCTTTTTGACACCCACTGCACGCCCAACCTACCTGGAAAGGGGTCTCTCTTTGAACTGCCTTTCCCAAGGTTTCTTCCATTTTTCCCTACAAGGTTTTTTTGGGAGATTTTCTTTGTCTTCTTAGAGAGTCAAGGCTGGGGGGCTGTCAAGAGGCAGGGGTCAGTTAAAGTCCATTGTGGCCCTTCTTGTGTGATTTTGGGCTATACAAAAAATAAATTGTATTGTATAAGTACAATTACCTCAGTGTAAACCTGCGATACAGTTATAATATTTCACAACCTGATCTACTTTATAAAGCGCGTATTTACATATGATGACAATATCATTTTTGAGATGAAATTCAGCAAAATATTTTTATTACAATATACAGATAAAACTTTTAATTCATTTAAATAATCTATATTGTTAATAATTAAACATGTGAGGACATTGTGTCGCAGTGCTAGCAAGGAGCTGGTACTCCGTTCACAGATTGTTCCTGCCTCACGCTGTATTCTTGCTGGTGCTGACACGACACTGGAATGATAGATGGATAGAATAATTAAACACATACTATGAAGATATTTCAATGTTCCTTAAAAGTTTTGAAGAATTGGCGTTCTTAGCTTACAGATGGCTTAACGTCTATTACAGAGCTGATTGGGCGGTTATTGGGTATTTGGAGAAAGAAAAGGAAGGACAGGAATTGGAGGTTAGTGTGTTTGAAAGAGACAGTACTGCTGCAATAACTTATTTCATCGGAGGTCGCGCATGACGCAGCAAACATCTGTGTGGGGAGCAGGAACAATCTCTGGACAGGGTGCCAGTTCGTCACTATCACTGCACCACCATGTTCCCACGTTTAATACATGCTTTAATTCCTATCATCATGAAAATGATATCAAGTATACATCTTAACTATTCAGAGAGCTGTAATATCACGAATGTAATGGATTCTGTGTCCTGTCAGAGGATGAGAAAGCCTGTTTAAGAAGTACGTAGTGATTCACACACACACAGAGCACAAAGAAGGACAAATACAAAACAAAGCATTTAACGTGCTACTTTAGTTATGATGGGATTTGAGAAACTGGTAAATTAAACAATTTTAAGATGAAGTTTATGATGTTCTACTCTAATGACAAAAATAAACTACGTGATTAAAGTGGACATTTCGAGATTAAAGTTGACATTTTGAGCTTTTTTCCCCACTGTGTCCCTGAGCTTAAGGGCTATTTATATTGATTTACAAATTCAAAGAGGCCTAATTCTGGGAGGAGTTTAGTAGTGGCAGCAGACGTGTGCACATGCGTTACTTTTCACACTGACCGCGATTTATGGAGTGGAAGAACATGGAAGTTGGCGAATGCAGTTTTATGCATCTGGATTTTTTTGTGCCATTTCTTCTGTTGTCCGTATGCCATGTTTTAGTGTGAATTCTACGCACACCGTTATGCATGAGGCCCCTGGTGTATTCTAGATCTATTCTGGTAAATTCGCTGTTTTATGAGAAATGTATGAATAATCTTTCCTCTTAAAAATGCCTTCAGAGTTTCCCAAAGTATACCTGCTGAGACCTCTGAGGATACATTTGTCTCAAGAAAATAGTCAATTTACCTGAATATGAATTCTGTACCCGTGTTGGGCTGGCGCCCTGCCCAGGGTTTGTTTCCTGCCTTGCGCCCTGTGTTGGCTGAGATTGGCTCCAGCAGACCGCTGTGACCCTGTAGTTAGGATATAGCGAGTTGGATAATGGATGGATGGATGAATTCTGCACAGTTATCTTCAGCTAATCACAGGGGGTTAAGACGCCAGCTACGAAATGAGTGTGTAGGACTCCATGATCAGGGGGGCATGGTCAGAGATAATAATAGTGTCAATACTTACAAGATTTGATAGTGGGCAAAATTATTTGTTTAATTATCAATTCTTGACTAACAATGATGTAAGCGTGAGAAGAAGGAGCAAGCTCTTAGGTTAGGAGTTAAGAACCTCCATGAGTCAGATAAGTAATGATCCATTACAAACTGTGTAATTATCTTTGCTAAATTTGATGTTATTGCCATTGTAACTGAGGATCTATCCAGGTCTGGATTTACAAAGTAAAACACAAATAAAAAGTCTCCGACCATTATAATATTGTTATAATAAAGCTCTATCATCCACATTAGGTGCATAGATATTAATCAAAACCATTTTAGTATTAGATAAATTGCCTGTCACCATAACATATCATCCTTCAGAATCAGATATTGTATCTGACATTACAAATGGGATAGTTCTGTGTATTAAGATTCCCATACCCTTGGTTTTCTTTGTATAGCTACAGCGAAAAATTTGCATAGACTACTCTCTTTGCAACTGAAACTGGTTCCTCCTTAATAAGTGAGTCTCCCTTAAAAGTACTATCTTGGCATTTAGACTTTCTTTCTCTTTAATTCAGGATTGAGACCCTTGACATTCCAGCTCACAAAGTTCACTATTTGGTCTTGTTGACATTGTCATTGTCTTGCACAACCGATAGCTTCAAGATTGATTTCATATTATTGCCAAGTGATACAGTTATGAAGCACATTGTTATGTTGTCACTAACGGTTATTGGGATACAAGGGATAAAACAGAAATAGAATTGCTCTCTTTCTCACCACCCCCTAGACCACCCCACCTCCTCAATTGCCACATTTCGCAAAGTCCCAGTCTTCTGACATACCAAGAGAAGGAGCACTTCTAGAGCAAAATCTCCTTAAAGTTTTAACAATGCCTGCTTGCTTGCTTCTCAGTGGTGGCACCTGATTTAGACAACTAAAATCAGTCAAGTGGCCCAAGTTCAGGATACCCTTTAACATCATGCAAAAAGAAGTGGTCACGACAGGAACTTTTTGAAAAGACTGACGATTATCCATCCAAAAGCTACCGAATATTAGGAAATCTCCATTGTCTATTTTGATCGATAATTAATATAAACTTTTACTGAAATTCTTAATTGATAATCAAATGTTTCACTGTCAAGAACTGCGTCAATATCTGAAAAGAAGGCTAAAAGTCTACTTCAATTTCGACATTTGCTACTACAAATCATTATGAAGCCGTAAAAGATTGAGATTTGATGACATTCCAACATTTGTTGCTCATGAATTCACTCAGCATGTCTCTTCCCTTTTCAGCTGCTATCTTACTGGAAAAGCACTACTTGGATGTAATCTTAGAGTGTTGGGATTACATGACAAACTTGGCAGCCAGATGAGTTCAACCGAGAAACTCCTCTCAGCTATCTACCAACAAGACCGTTAACTGTGTATGTGACGCATTGAAAAAATCTTCGGTGCAGTGGATTCAGGAAGTGTGCAGACTGCATCACTTTCTGCACACTTTATTTGGTTGCAGATATAATTTTAACTAGATAAATTAGCATTTTTTTTTTCTTATCAATCTACACTTAATGACAAACAGAAAACATGTTTTTTGGAAAGGTTTACAAATATATTATAAATCAAAAACTGAACTCTCATTCCTATAAGCTTTCAAACTTATGGCACTTCATTATGAGCTTAGGTGCATCCTGTTTGCTTTAATTCCCCTTGAGATGTGCATTGAAATTGATTTCAGTCCTGCTGTGGAAAACTGAACTGATTGGACTTCATTTCAAAAGGCACACACATGCATGTAAGGTGTCACAGTTCATCCTGCATGTCAGGCCAAGCCATCAAGTCCAAAGAACACTCTGTAGATCTCAGTTTTGGTGAGCCATAGATCAATGGTATAAACTCATTCCTAAAGCTTTGAGTATTCCAAGAGCACAGTGACATTGATAATTACAAAATGGAAAAAGTATGAAACCACCAGGACTCTTCCTAGAGTTGACCATCCAGCCAAAGAGAGTACCTGAGCAAGAACGGTCTTGGTCAGGGAGGTGTCCAAGGACTCCATTGTCACTGATACAGAGTTTCAGAAATTATCTACTGAGATGAAAGAAACTGTTGGAATGACAAACTCAGAAACACTCCATCACTCAGGTGTTTATGGTAGAGTGGCTAGATGGGGTACATCTCAGCGACTGGGAGAGGGAGACTGGTCAGAATTGAGGGAAGGATTAATACAACCAAATAGAGAAAGGTCCTTGGAGAAAATCTGCTCCAGATTGTACACGCCTTAAGGTTAGGGCAGAAGTTCACCTTTCAGCATGACAATGAAATGAAACATACAGCCAAAACGCCACTAGAGTGGCTTTTGGACAAGTCTATGACTGTCCTTGAGCGGCCCAGATAAAGCCCAGACTTAAACCCCAGAGAATATGTGTAGAGTGACAGAAAGATGGCAGCTTACAGACGCTTTCCATCCAATCTAACAGAGGGCGAGAAGATCTGCCAGGAAGAACGGGATAAACTGTCCAAATCCAAGTGAAACATGTAAAGACTTACCCTAGTAAACTCAAAGCTGGAACTGCTGATAGAGGAGCTTCTACAAAGTATTGAATTAAGGGTCTAAAAATGGATATGATTGGGAGACTTCAGGATTTGGGTTTTAATAAATTTGCAAACCTTTCTGAAAGCACATTCTCACTTTTTCATGATGGGTTATTGATTTTAGAAGGGAAAAAAATGGCAAATTTATCTATTTAAAATGAAATCTACAACACAATTACAAATGTGAAAAGTAAAGAAGTCTGAATTCTTTCTGAATCCTCTACATAAACTGTTTTTCATTAGGAGCAGAATACATGCACTGCTTTGTGCTTCAACAGGATAAAATAGCTTAAAATGGCAGACAAAATTTATGCTTAAGAAACAAAACTGACCATTAGAATTTATTCACAAATGAGACAGAGGTCTGCAATCCAGTGTACTTGTCAGTTGTGCACTGATAGAATAGCAAGAATTTCATTAGTCATGTCTGCCACATGCTGTACAGGGACTCTCTCTCTCTCACATGATACAGCCATTGCTTGAGTGTGTAATTTAATAATCAATTTAATGTTGATTTGGTTATTTTTAGTATCAGTAAAATATTTGAATAAGAGTCAAATCTTTTATGTTAATCCATCCATCCATCCATTATCCAACTCACTAACTACAGAGTCACGGGGGTCTGCTGGAGCCAATCCCAGCCAACACAGGGTGCAAGGCAAGAAACAAAACCCGGGCAGGGTGCCAGCCCACCACAGTTTTATGTTAATGTTAATGGTAAATTTATGTTTTGTTTAATGTAGGTTTCACATAGATAATGAAAAGATTTTGTTTTACCCCGTTTAAGCTAAGGAGTTAATGGAATGGCCTTAATGCTCAGCTATATTTCTGTATTTAGATAATAGAATGCCCTCTGGTTGTAGGTAGACAGCCAGAAATAAATAACAAGTGATAGACAGAAAGGCATTAAAGGCATATACTTTTTTGATCGTATGTACAATATGTATGTATGTATGTATTTATGTATGTACACATGTCAAATATAGCTCTTAGTGTATGTGATTATATATACACAGCTAGTCAAAGGTTTTCAAACACCTCAGTTTTTCTTCATATGTAATCAGTTGAAATGCAATGAATGACCTGAAATGATGAATAGGTAAGTAGTAAACTGCCAGTGGTTTACAGGCGTCTACAAATAAATAAAATGTATTATTATTATTATTGTGGTATAGCGGGTCTGAAGTTTCCAATTAATAAAGGCTGGGTTTTAATTCCGTATAGCCATGCCATTCTCCGTGGGCGCGATTGCATGACCACAGGGAGTTAATGGGGTAGTTGGAGCGAGTCGCACCTGCACGTGTGGGTGCGGTCATTCTCGATTGTCTCATTGGCTTCCTGCGGTGTGTGATGGAGGTGCGCGGGGATGTGTATATATATATGGGTCAACACCAGAGAAGGGGAAAAGTAATGGGAGGAATCGAAAGAAGAGATGAATAGAGAGATCGAGGAGGAGGAGGAGAAGAAGGTAAAGGACGGGAAAGAGTAGTCTTAGCAGGATGATCTGGCCACCTATAGAAGGAGACAGAATGAGCTGGGGTGTTGTGTTGGAGCATTAGGCTGATTCGCGCTGGGGGCTAGTTCGCCCCACTGATTATTTGAGTGAGTGGGGTGAGCAGGGTAGGTGACCTCCCGAGGGATCTGAGGAGCAACTACAGGTGCGAGATGGATGAAGGGAGGAGAGCCAACCTCGAACGGTCTGGCAGTGACATCCATAAGAAGGCCAAGACGGAGGTGGCTGAAAGGAGCTCGTAGCTGTTGGGGTCTCCGCCGGCTGATGGAGCAATAGGTGAGCCGGGGAGAAAGAGAGACAGAGGTGGGTCGGAGAATAACGAGAGAGAGAGAGAGAGAGATTGCTTTTTAACTTCTGCACATTTTGACCTCGGATTTTAAAAGATTTATTTATTGATGACTTTTATCCCCATTGGACACTGGTTTTATGGAATATTAATTGGAACTGCTGCACTGAACTTTGTTTTGTTTTGATTATTGTTTTAATAAAAGCACTTTAGCACTTTTTGGATACCGTAGATCCCGTTATATAAGCCGAGAATTTTGTCTTAGATTTTTGGCTTGGAGTTTGGGGGTCAGTTTATACAACGAGTTTCGTTTCAGATTCAAGATTTCCAGCGCAATGCCGGTTTTGCCAATGAATACGGAAGTAAATAATGACGAAACCACAGAGCCATCTTTCAGATGAAGAAGTAAATTTGCATGCCGGTACTTGTTTTGATTTACGATCAACATCTTGCGTTACGAAACGGATGTGGTCACGTGTATCCGCTTGTGCGATTGTAAACAAACAACCAAGAGCGTTAGTAGGAGCCCAGATACATGTGTTTGTGGATGTAATTTCGGTCATTGCAGTGATTTACCTATATATATAATTCATTAAGACCATGCAAGCAAGACACATAATTACTAAGGAAGGAAGAGAAGGTAAAGAAAGTGATCACAATCGAAACGAAGATGGACATTGTGTGGAAATATCTCCTCCTCCTCCCTTCCTGCAGCCTGTGGTCCCCGCCCGGGGCAGGAGCCCGGCCTAGACACCCAGGAGGACCAGAGGAGGGCTTGTGCCTCCTCCAGACCGCGAGGGGGCGTCCGTCCTGGTTATGTTGGGGGCCTCGGGTACAGGGCTTGGAAGCCCAGCCCTGTAGGGACCCGTGGACACCGCCAGGTGGCGCCCCGATGCCGGAATATCCCGTGTGGACCCCGCCTGGGGCAGGAGCCCGGCTGGGACGCCCAGGAGGACCAGAGGAGGGCTTGTGCCTCCTCCAGACCGCGAGGGGGCGTCCGTCCTGGTTATGTTGGGGGCCAAGGGTAGAGGGCTTGGAAGCCCAACCCTGTAGGGACCTTGGCTACCGCCAGGCGGCGCCCAGATGCCTGAGGAACCCTGGAGCCCAGCACTTCCGCCACACCAGGAAGTGCTGGGGGGAAGACGACAGGGGACACACGGACGGCTTCCGGGTGCGCAGCTGGCACTTCCGCCACACTGGCCGGGAAGCAGCTGGAGCCCATCCGGGTTCCTATAAAAGGGGCCGCCTCCCCTTTTTCTCCCCAGCCAGGAGAAAGAAAGGCACAGGACTGTGTGGCCTGGACATTGGGGGAATCGGTGCTGGAGGCACTGGGGTTGGTAGTGCACGATTAAAGACTTGTAAATATTGTAAATAAACAGTGTGTTGGGTGATGAACAAGATGTCCGTCTGTCTGTGTCCGGGCCAGCATTCACAAGCCCAAAGATGTCAAATTAAATGGTGAGTACAGTATGAAATTGTTTCTAGAATAAAATGCCTTTTATTGTCACTATACACATCTACAATGAGATTAAAAGCAGCTCCTTCAGTGCAGTAAAAAGTTCTGTATTGGGCTTGAATGGTTGTTTTTTAGCCTTAGCATAACACCGGATCTGCGGCCCCGCTTCTGCTTTCTTTCCCTCCTCCGTCTGTGTCGTCTCCTAGACCCGACAACAATCCACGGAGAGCCCGCTGGTCTCGCTATGTTGTCTGGGATGTTGTGCATGTGATGAAAAACACTCAAAACAGATGTCTGGCTCTGGACACCGATGTCTATAAGGTTCTGACGGGTGTAGCGGATGTTCGCCGAACCGATCGTGCACAAACAAGGACAAAAAAAAAAGTACAAAAACAACAAAAAGTGCACCGAAAAGGAGAGCCCTGAGCCGCTGCGACCATGCGCGCCGCCATGCTCCTAGCTTGATCGAAGTAGGCTAGGCATATTTTATAACTTTTTGGTTAGTACATTAGAAAAATTATTGGTTTTTTGGTAAATTATGCACATTATACAACCCTTTTTAATTATGAAAAGGATAAGTAAGTGTTGCAGTGGGAGGTTCAGAACGCATTATGGGTTAGCCTTTGCAAACGAATTAGGTTCGTAAATCAAGGGTCCACTGTATTGTGTATTTAAGTTAATCAAATTTATAACGAGTCCCCGGAAATCCACCCGCCGATGTACCGTATTTGCGTATATAGTTTCAACACAAAGGTTTCATTTTAACAAACTTCTCCGCAATCACTTCCTGGTTTCCTTCAAAAATGCCGGCAGTCTCAAATTCTCGCCGATAAACATTATAAATATACCCAAAGAGACACTTTTAAGGAAATTGTAGAAAATTTCGCTTGGAGAAGGGGGTCTGCTTAAATACCAGTCATCAGCAAAAACATGTAATTTAGTGGGTTGAGATGGGGTTAGGCTAATATACCGGGTTGGCCCGGGATCTATATGTATATCCGCTGGCTTCATTGTCATTTGTCAGCTCATCTCGGTGACATTACCGACGGTGTTGGGTTCAAGGACTCCCATAAAGACGGATGGAAGCGTGGAGCGGACCCGCATTATCACAATTATTATTATTTATTGCTTAGGTTTGCAAAAACTGAATAAAAGGAAAATTCACAATATTACAAATTGGCTTTCTTCAAGGACCAACTAATCAGATGCGCTGCAGCAATTAAAGTAAATGAAGTCTTGCAAGTTGAAGCAAACAATTTGCCCAGGTACCCCAACTTCTGTTGATTACTTAAAAGCCCTCTGTATGTCTTAAAGTAGAGTTGGAACAGAATGTGTTACTATACCCTCTGAAGTACTACTTGGGAAATATTACGCTGGCATAGAACAAATAAATAATGGGGAATTAAATAAATAAGCCAAGGGATCATTAAGTATACAGAATTGTGTTACAATTTTTGATTTATCAAAGTAGCCTGCACCTTTTGCTGATATAACAACCAGACTGTGTTAACCCTTCTGATTCAGAATGCCAGCCACTCTGTGCATGTCACCAACTCTGCCTCTAGCAAAAGAACCCCAGACCTTCACACTTCCTACTCCATGTTTGACAGATGGTGTCACAAACTGAAGAACCATCACCAACTTGATGTCATACACACACTCACAAACCCTGTGCAATGAACTGAAGATTTCAAATTAGAATTCATCGGTCCATATGGCTTTCCTCCAGTCTGCAGTAGTCCACAGTCAGTATTTCAAGGCTCGATTTTGTCCTTTAAGGAATGGCTTTCTTCCTGTCACTCGCCCTGTCAAACCTGCAATACAAAGTCTCCTCTTCACAGTACAAACTGACACTTGTTTTTTTCTACCTGCACTGTTAAGCTGTACTTGAAGCAATTTGAGATGCCCATCATGAGAGCTGGTGACCCTCAGAAAATTGCCTTCTGGATGGGTTGTGACTTTGGCTCTGCCAGATCTCTTTCTATTAGAGTTTCTTCCAATGGCCTTTGGATTGTGAAGGACACCACTGGACTCACTGATACTTTGATTTGTTTTTTTTTTTCAATTTAAGCCTACACTTGTAAGGGTCATAATGTTCTGTGTCATTTCATTTGTTAATTTCTGTTTTCTTGCCATTATCATTATTGTCCAAGTAGGACTTCAGAGGGTGTAGTAACACAATCTGCTCTAGCTCTGCTTTAAGACACACAGAGGATTTTTAAGTAATCAACACAAATTGGGACACCTCTGCAAATTGTGTGCTTCCACTTGCAAGGTTTCATTAACTTCAATTGCTGCAAAACATCCGTAGGTTGTAACCTATTAGTTGCTCCCTGAAGAAAGGCAATTTGTAATATTCTGAAATTTCCTTTTTTTCAGTTTTTGCTCACTTAAGTTTCAAATTTAAACCTCTTCTCAGTTTACCACTCACCCTTTTACCATTTTAGGTCATTCATTGCATTTCAACTGATTAAATTTGAAGGAAAACTAGAAGAAACTGAGATATTCTAAATCGTTTGACTAGTAGTGTATAAACTTTAGGAAATGTAACTGAAACACTTAACCACTATAAAGGGTTCTAGGAACATCATAGACAAGAAGTTTTTATTTTATTTTACGTATTTATTTTATTTGTGCATGTATTTTCAACTATCTCTTTCATTTTTGTTTGAACTGTTTGCTCTGAATTTCATTAAAACTTTTAAAATGAAGACACTTGGACTATGTATTTTTTATTTTGTTTTTATTTTTTTTACACAAGTCATACTAACAGCTGGAAGCTGCATTTTCAACTCTTTGGAAATCCTCTACAAGCACTGCTACAATTAATATACACTAGCTGACACCCGCCGTAGCATACAGCAGTGTAAGAATAGGAACGGAAAATGGTGAGAAAGGAATTCAGAAATCAAGAAGAAATAAATATTTTTTGAAAGACGCATTGTACATGTTGAATTTCAGGCCAAGTAGGATTACATGTGAAAGTGATAAATAAATCAGGCTTTTCTAATTTACATACTATAGCCATGGCATCCTGATAATTTTGTTGCATGTATCTTGGACTTCCTGGAAATGGGGACAGTAATATGATCATTTTGCCTACACGTATGTTGTTATTTTCAGCATTTGCTTGCAGTGTGTCTGTATTCAAACCTTGTATTGTTCAATGCGCATGTAGATCTTGTTGATGTAATCTGAGATAGTTGAGACGTGCGCCCTCAGTTTTAACATACGCATCTACGACATCATCCTGTTGGAATAGAATGCCGCTGAAGTGCAAAATACTAAACGTATTCCTCATTGCTAATCTGTACGTGTAAAATTGGCATTGAGTAAGCCTTATTCGCTTGGCGGTTCTTTTATCGGAAACATGTTGTAAATCTTTGTGCGAGCCAATGTCTCCGTAAGGGAATAAAAGTGGGTAAACCATAGGATCGCAATTCATATTGAGGAGTTGCATATGGGAGAGATACAAATGTCCCTTTCGCCAGGCGTTTCGCCATCTTCTCTGACGAAAATCGCTGCAACATTGGTGTGACATTTTGGGGCATTGTATCGTCGAAATTCCTGCCCTGGGTTTTCCTTGAAAACCATTCATACAGATGCTGTTGGATTGGACTGAGTGATTTCATGCATGTGTTTGTATGACTTAGCGAAGAGGTTGATGGTTCTGAGCAGTCTAGCTGGAGAAGTACATTTTCACTACATGCAGAGTTTGCTTTATTTTGTAAGTGTACTGCAGTAGCTTTCGCTGTGTCAAAAACATACAACAGTCCATATCCTGGAGAGGTAGAAGTGTTAGCGTATAGTGGAGAGATTTGGTGATAAATTTGTCCGTTTATTTTAAAACAGTATGGTCCGTGGCCAGAAGGTTGAGTTATCTATGCACCCATGGAAGCAAACGCAAGAGAAGAGTTGTATTCTCAAATGTGTTCACGATAATTTTTAACTTCTGATGTTTGCTGTGTAAGAAGCTGTTGTAAAGACAGAGGTGGCTCCCTCAAAGGTGGTAAAGCTTACCTCGAGTACTTGTTGGATGTATTATGCTCAGCAGGCCAGTATAATGCATGACATGGAAGACGACCAATAGGAATCGAGAAATGCCGTGAAGGCTAATTGTGGGCGGGACCGGTTTTGAAGTGGAAGCAGGACGAACTAGTAGAGAAATATATATAAGAGATTATCTAGGAGTGAAGAAAGTCTCCAAATATTTGGTTTTCATGGTTTTGTGTTGACACATTTCAGAGCCCAAAGAAAAGAATTATATGAAGGTGTTTGTTGCTCATACCATTCAATTTTACTTCAAATTTAAACTGCTCAAAAAAATTAAAAGAACACTTTTTAATCCAAATATAGCATCAAGTCAATGAAACGTGTGGGCTATTGATCTGGTCAGTTCAGTAGCAGAGGGGGATGTTAGTCAGTTTCAGCTGCTTTGGTGCACTAGAGGAGCGACAATGAGACGGCCCCCAAAACAGAAATGCATGGTTTAGCAGGTGAAGGGAGGCCACTGACATTTTTCCTTCCTTATCTGTTTTTTCACTCGTTTTGCATTTGGCTACTGTCAGTGTCACTACTACTAGCATGGGGCAATAAGTGGACCCTACAGAGCTGGCACAGGTAGTCCAACTTCTCCAGAATGGAACATTGGTGCATGGATTGTATTTGTGGCGCATTGGATGGTGCCATTGCCAGAAGGATTGCTGTGTCTACCAACACAATCTCAAGGGGATGTAGGACATTCCAGGAGGCAGGCAGTTCCTCTAGAAGAGCTGCACCTGGCCCCTCATAGAAGGTCCTTAACCCTTCAGCAGGACTGACCGGTATCTGCTCCTTTGGGCAAGGAGGAACAGGATGAGCACTGCCAGAGCCTACAAAATGACCTCCAACAGGCAGGCCACTGGTGTGAATATCTCTGACCAAAACAATCAGAAACAGACTTCATGAGGGTGGCCTAAGGGCCCGACGTCCTCTAGTGGGCCCTGTGCTCACTGCCTGCCCAGCACTATGGAGTTCGATTGGCATTTGCCATAGAATACCAGAATTGGCAGGTCCACCACTGGCGCCCTGTGCTTTTCACAGAAGAGCAGGTTTACCCTGAGCACACGTGACAGACATGAAAGGGTCTAGAGAAGCTGTGGAGAACGTTATGCTGCCTGTAACATCGTTCAGCACCAGTTGGGTGGTGGGTCAGTGATGGTCTGGGGAGGCATATCCATGGAGGGATGCACAGACCACTACAGGCTAGACAATAGCACCTTGACTGGCATTAGGTATCAGGATGAAATCCTTGGACCCATTGTCAGACCCTATACTGGTGCAGTGGGTCCTGGGTTCCTCCTGGTGCACAAAAATGCCCAGCCTCATGTGGCTTGAGTATGCAGGCAGTTTCTGGAGGATGAACGAACTGACACCATTGACTGGCACCCAATGCTGCAATGAAATCTCTGCAAAATGGATTTGTCTGCCTGCCGCATCATTTTTTCACTTTGATTTTCGGGGTGTCTTTGAATTCAGCCCTCTGTAGGGTGATCGTTTTCATTTCCATCAAACGATGTGCCATCCTTTCGTTCCTAACACATTACCCAGTCCATATCAGCAAGGATATCCAGCAGGATTTTTTTCCCATTCAGATCTGTTGTGTTTGCAAAGTGTTCCTTTAATTTTTTTGAGCAGTTTATATAAAATATGTGTTGCAATAAAATGTTTTCTGAGACGAATTTCTCTTAAACTAATTATTGCTACCAGGGTCGTGCTGTTTTTTCCGTATTATACTGTAGAATTTCTAATCTACACGTATAGCCTTACCTGTCACTATCCTGCAGCTTCTGTTCAGTTCAGCTCCCATATGCAGCTGATCCTGTGGCAACACAACAATCCAACTGGAAAAAGTGTGCCAGTTTCTCTTGACACTTCTTTTTTTATTCCCATTCCCTTCCCCTTTGCATTGAGTATGAGCAGATAGTTGCAGACTTTGCCCAGTAGCACACCAGACAGCCTATATTTGCATACCTCATGTTAGGACACAGCTTATGAAACACTTTGTTTTGTTGAAGTCTGGCCAGATTGTTACAATATGATGCCACCCATTCACAGTAGTAACGCCACTAATGTAAACAAGAAAGAATGCAAGGTAAAAGAATGACAAGTGGATCAAATAAGATGGCATTAACCTTCAGAAAAAAACTGTGTAAATAATAACCCAAAGATGGCATCTAGCATTTCCACAAAATGATTAGGAACACCCTGTAATTTCACTTCTCTGTAGATTGCCTTATTTAATTATCAATTGCTGGTGCATCAAATGCCAGTGTCCAGATTCAACCATCAAGACCCATGGAGAATGCAGAAGTTCACAGTTCACATAGTCAAAACCCTCCAAGGACACATGTTACTGACAACCACTGGGGTGATGCTAAGCAAGTATGGGAAGCAGTTGGTAGCTGTGAAGACCGCACAATGAACAACAACTGAGTAAATTCATCTTGTAACACTTCTGGCCACATCTTCAGTGATGTACCTTGTGTCCTCAAGTGTTTCGGGTCTTTTAGTATCATACACTCTTTTCCAGGTGACCCAGCTGAGGTTGACTAGGCCTCAGTTTGTGACCAGATGGCTACTTCAGCCCCATGGCTCTACTCTTTTGAGCCACAGTAATCTAGAGGCTTTCTCAGCCACTTCGGTGCTGTTGCTGATGGTTCTTCTCCACCTCTTTCCTTTGATGCCCAATGACCCAAGGGCACAGGAGAAGGACCAGCTTGCAAAGTGCCTGCATTCTACCTCTGCTGGTAGGTACCTTGTCCTTCAAATGAGTTGTCTGCAATAAATAACCAGATCCTTCAATTTGTTGAGTTTTTTCTCAAAAGACTCATCCATACGATCTACCCATGACCTTCAGCTCCAGCAGGAGAACTTGTTTGGAAGCTTCTGAGATAAGGACAATATCTAGCCTCAAGATAAGGACTGCTATATGAACTTTAGCTGACTTACCATGTCCACCAGCAGCTGCAAATCCCTTTTAGAGGCCAAAGTTCCTACAGATCTCTTTTCTGGGTATTTCAACTGCTCACAGGCTCTAATGAAGGTGATGGACTGTTTCTATAGACAGATGGACTTGCTCCACTTAATCCCCTCATTGATGGCTTCTGTGACGACTTTCAAAACCTTATTGTGGTGCCACTAGTATTTTCCTTCTCCTAATGCCTTTGAGCAACTACTCAAATTATGCTTCAAGGCCCCACATATGGAGCATAGACAGCAAGCTGTTGTCTCATCTTTGCTCCAAATGTGGAGGTTAGATGGCTTGGGGGCCACATCATACACTTCATGGATGAGGAGTTAAATCCACGAAGTATCAGCCCTCCACATCTCTGCCCAAATTAACTTCCTTTCCAGAGTGCTGTCCCATATTTTCCATGCACCTTGCCATTGTTGCCACTGATTTGCAGGACCTCTCTTCCTCTACTGCTGCACTCACTTCTTTCTGGAATAGGCACCTCTTCTTCCCTTTATAGCTGTCAAGTTTGTTAAGTTGGTGGCTTGACTGTGAGTCACCAATCAAATGATCTTATTTCAGCTTCCGGAAGTGCATCTTCTGCCTACTACTTTCTAAGAGACTTACACTTTGATTCTGGTTTTGGCTTCTTTTGGATCAAGAGAGTCCCAGTCCTGAAGCACTTCCTTGGTCTGTAACACTACTAAGGAATTAAGCGGTAGCTTCACTTTATTGCTGAAGCTGTAGAGCGTGATGACACTCAGACTCCTTGGTAGAGCCAGCCTTCTTCAGAGGTGATTACTAACCTTCCTCTCCAAAGTCTCTACTGTTGAGATGGTGACTTTGTACACCAGCAGTGGCCACAAGGTTCTAAGCAAGATTCTGTGCCGGTGCATTTGTATTTAAACTTCCCATTGAGTCCTGACAAGTCAACTCAATCAAAAACCAGCAAACACGTTCAAGAGTGAAACCTCACAACAGCACTTTACTTTTACAGTGCCCTCCATAATGTTTGGAACAATTGGCGTCACAGGTGTTTGCGATTCCACTGGTGGGTGTCATTTCTTCATAAGATACCTTGGCTTGCTTCTACCCTTTGGAGTTTGTACTTGCTGAGGACAGAAGAATCCTAACTATGATCAAGAAAAAGCCCCAAACACCTGTCTGACAGATCAGAAACAGTCTTCAAGGGGCCGATGTGTGTGTGTCAGGGACGACTATCAGCAGAAGACTTCATGAACAGAAATACAGAGGACACAAAGCAAGATGTAAACTAATAGTTAGTCACAATGGCAAGATTACCATTTGAGAAAAAGGACTTAAAAGAGCCTGTAGAATTCTGGAAAAAGGTCTTGTGGACAGACGAGACAAAGGTGACCCTGCTATAGCAGTGATGGCAAGAGCAAAGTGTGGAGACGAAAATGAACTACTCGAGATCCAAAGCAGACCACCTCATCTGTTAAAAACGGTGTTGGGAGTGTTATGGCTTGGGCTTAGATGGCTGTCACAGGTCCTGGCACACTTCTCTTCATTGATGATGGAACTGCTGATGGCAGTGGCACAACGAATTCTGAGGTGTGTGGAAAAATCTTATCTGCTCAAGTTCCAGTAAAGGTCTCCAAACTCACTGGACAGCACTTCATCCTGCATAAGATAATGATCTAAATATACTGCTGAGGCAACACAGCAAAGCTAAACAATGGAAAATTCTTGAATGACCAAGCCAGTCACCTAATTTAAATCCAACTGAGCAGGCCTTCCATATGCTGAAGAAAAAACTTAATGGGATTTGCCCCACTGAAACAAGCAGGAGCTGAAGATGGCTGCATTAGAGGCTTGGAAGAGCATCACCAGAGATCCTCAGCACCTGGGGCCTCATGCATAAACGATGTGTATGCACAAAAATGTTTCATACTCCGGTTTCCATGCTCAAATCGCGATGTATAAAACCTAAACTTGGCGTAAAGCCATGTGCATTTTCACGGCAGCTCAAACCCTGGCACATGCAAGTTCTACGCTTGGTTTTGCAAACTGTCGGCACCCAGTATCAAAGAAGTGCTTTTGTTCCAGTGTGGTTTCCCTTTCTTTTTTAGGTCCACATACACAATACACTGAAATTAACCGCATATTGTTTATTAGTTTAAGGCATCTGATTGTAATTAACCTGTAAAAATATAAATGTCCACAGAATGACCACACTATTCCAAATACCATATCTGCTTTAGCGTTGTTACTCTCACTGCACCTTCGTCTTCTTCTTTCAGCTGCTCCCATTAGGAGTTGCCACAACGGATCAATTTTTTCCATATTACTCTCACTGCACCACTCGGAGTATTTATATCACTGTATCTAAGTGTGGAATCACAGATCTACAGCAGCTGATCGGATTATTGGTATACATAACGTCCATTACAGAGCTGATTGGGCGGCTATTGGGTATTTGGAGAAAGAAAAGGAAGGACAGGAATTGGATGTTAGTGTGTTTGAAAGAGACAGTACTGCTGCAATAACTTATTTCATCTAAGGTCGCACACGACGCAGCAAACATCTGTGTGGGGAGCAGGAACAATCTCTGGACAGGGTGCCGGCTCGTCACTATCACTGCACCACCATGTTCCAACGTTTAATACACACTTTAATTCCTATCATCTATCTAGATGGATAGAATAATTAAACATTTACTACAAAGATATTTCGATGTTCTTTAAAAGTTTTGAAGAATCGGCATTCTAAGCTTACAGATGGCTTCACAGTATTTTATTTATTCAAAGAGCTGCAATATCACAAATGTAATGGATTCTGTGTCCTTCTGGAGGAAGAGAAAGCCCATTTAAAAAGCAAGTAGTGATTCACACACACAGAGCACATAGAAGATCAAATACAAAACAAAGCATTTGACGTGCTACTTTAGTTACGATGGGATTTGAGAAACTAGTAAATGAAACGATTTTAAGATGAAGTTTATGATGTTCTACTTTAATGACAAAATAAACTATGTGATTAAAGTGGAAATTTCGAGATTAAAGTTGACATTTCAAGCTTTTTTCTCACTATGTGCCTATTTTTTTTTTCTCTGTACCCTAATAAACTTTCATATGACACTCAGACGGTGGGCTACAACTCGCCTTTTCACGGCGACTTTGATATCTGACAACTTTTTTTATTTTGGGCACTGTGCGACTTTGTGAACTTGAGCTTTTGAGTTTCTCCAACACTCTATGCCACTCGGTCAACTTCCTTTTGTTGTTTATATCTCTGTTTAAACCAACAAATAGTACGTTTTTCCTTGCCTCCACTTGGTATTCACTGAAATTGTTATATTTTCCCCCGTGCGTTTGCCATTGCCTTTTCACAGAACACTGAGTTATTTATATTGATTTGCACATTTAAAGAGGCGTAATTCTGGGAGGAGTTGGGGTGGGGCGATAGGCACGTGCACGTGCGTTAAATTTCACGCTGACAGGGATTTATGAAGTGGAAGAAAGTGGAAGTTGGCAAACGCACAGATTTATGCATCTGTATTTTTTTGTGTGTACGAATATTTCCATCCATCCATCCATTTTCTAACCCGCTGAATCCGAATACAGGGTCACGGGGGGTCTGCCGGAGCCAATCCCAGCCAACATAGGGCACAAGGCAGGAACCAATCCTGGGCAGGGTGCCAACCCACCGCAGGACACACACAAACACACCCACACACCAAGCATACACTAGGGCCAATTTAGAATCGCCAATCCACCTAACCCACTTTTGTCTATATGCCATGTTTTACTGTGAATTCTACGCACGGCATTATGCATGATGCCCCTGGTGATGTCTATGAATCAATCACAGACTTCAAGCAGTCATTGCATGCAAGGGACATGTGGCAAAGTCCTAAATATGATAACTTTAATAGACCTGCCATTGCTGTGTCCCGAAATGTGTGACCATGAAGAAAAAGTGTTTGCTGTTTCTACATGCTGTGACTGAAATGAATGCAAATCCCTTTAAATGAAAGTCTGCATTGTGCACTTTAATCACAATGTCTGACTTGTTTAATATTTAAATTAATCTGTGGAGCAGAGAGAGAAATCAAGGAAAAAAAAATGTGTCTTTGTCCTGAACATTACAGAGGGCACTGTAACTGTCTCCTCCATTACTGGGTTAAAAGAAACTACTATGCTGCACTAACAAAGAAAAGATAAGAAGCAGTGGCCCACCACGCCGAAAAATGCAGAATAGTTTTAATTGGACTTAATTTATATTACACTAAACAGTGATTATGAACAGTATATATTTTTTAATGCTTTTTTTTCACTTACAGTTACTTTCATAAAATTTTATATTATATATTCTGCCACAAAAACTTTTTCATAATGTGCCTGTCAACATCAAAAAACCTTTTTTTTAACTAAATTACTTTACACCAGCAATGGGCTTTCTGCTGACAGACTTCAACTGATGAAAAATAAATGTAATATGCTTTACCCATTTATCACCCAAAACTATAATTAAGATGTTGTAGCCTGGAGCAGTTTTTAGATTTTCTGCTGTAACAACATCCAAAAGAGTTCTTGTATTTCCCCTGACTCATGCATACAATACATTGGTAGCAAATAAATCACCGCACAACGTATACAGAGGAGGTGTATTTAAACTTCAACGTGACTTAATATCTCACAGCTTTTACTTTCATTACAATTCTTGGAATTATTCTTCATTTCTAACTTGTTAATATTCTTTCAAGAACTCCAGTGTCATTAAAATAGGTTTTTGTGTTTTTGTTGAGTTATTCTTTATTTGACTTGTAGCTCAGAATAGAGTATAATTCTTTACACGTTTTGCTTATATATTGTAATTGGAAGCAACATACTAAGGAAGACCTGCAGGGAACCATTTATCTCCAAATTTCAACTTTTTATTAAATGAGTCTAAATGTCAGATTTTGAAAATATAATCACATCTAATACAACATA
The DNA here is from genome assembly GCF_016835505.1 of Polypterus senegalus. Taxonomy (NCBI): domain Eukaryota; kingdom Metazoa; phylum Chordata; class Cladistia; order Polypteriformes; family Polypteridae; genus Polypterus; species Polypterus senegalus. Next base: position 306,992,842 of record NC_053155.1, read on the forward strand.
AGGAAATCACCTGACCCTTTGTGGTTTTTATGTTTCGTTTTAATTAGAACTTTTCTGTCTTCATAGAAGCTCATGGGGAAGGGGAATGTGCTAGGATACAATGCTTCTCTAGGCCAATGGATCCTGGACTTCCTGAAAGGGAGACCCCAGGCAACACCAGGTAGTTTAGTCTAGTTTTAAATAAAGAAAGGCTGAAATCCCAATCACAAGTATCTCCTTCTGCTGGACGTCCTTTATTACAACAAGCCTGAGGGCACCTCATCACGTAGTCAGGTCAAATTAGCGTGGCAAGATTGAGGAAAATGACAAAATAACAGTCTTAAGTAAATTGGGTTAATTTACATAATACAGTCAACAAATATATTAGCTGCACCAATCAGCTTACAGATAAATTGTATTTTTTGACATACATGTATCTTAATGTTATGTAAATGTCCTTAAATAATTAATCAGATTAACAGTCTTTATTAAAAATCTGATTTATTGAATAGGACTTCTGATATAGCGGGTTGGATGATGGATGGATTCTGTTCTCTAGAAGAATTTATATATCCTAACATAGGTTCTGCTGGAGCCAATCCCAGCCAGCACAGGGCGCAAGGCAGGAACAAACCCTGGGCAGGGCGTCAGTCCACCGCAGGACACACATACACACCAAGTACACACTAGGGACAATTTAGGATCGCCAATGCACCTAACCTACAAGTCTTTGGACTGTGGGAGGAAACCCACGTAGATACGGGAAGAACATGCAAACCCCACACAGCAAGGAATCGGGAAGCGAACCCAGGTCTCCTTACTGCGAGGCAGCACCGTGCCACCCAGAGAACAGAATGTCTTAGATTAACAGGCAGTTATAGTCAGAAGCACTTTACAAATTCCTACAAAAAGCTTTCCTTTAATGTGTTCAGGTTATCACAGGGCCCACTCACCTACACACAGACCAACACTTGCTCATAAAAACACAATTTAGAGTCACCATTTTACCTAAGATGCTCATTTTTGGAATGAGGTAGCAAAGCCGGAGTAGTTAAATAAATAAACCAGAAGTCTCCAAGTCTGCAAGTTTTCTTTCCAATCACTTTCTTAACAGCCAATTAATATTGATAATGCAATATGTAAATGCCTTGATTTTAATTCACTCCATTTATAAGATTCCAAAAATTTAATTGCTTGGTTTTCCATAACCACTTGTTCCAAAAAAAAACAAAAAAAAAAAAAACAAAATTAGAAATGTGTGGATTAGTCTGAGTGAGTATGCCATTAAGCTCCAATGTAGGGTTCCCAAAGTCAGATCCTGGGTGGCAATCATGGCTTCAGGTTATATTGCAAATGATTTTACAATCAGGAACCAATATTTGCTTTCAGCACTACTTCTTTTATTCAATTGTATTGTTTGGCAGTGTGAACCACCTGTATTTGGCTGTCAATATGGAAAGTGTCTCAGATGAAATCCTATGGCATCTGTGGTCCTTTAGTAAATGAGCTTGAGATTCCACTTTGTTATGTAGGATTGTGTATTTATGTGTATTTCATGTTTTATTGCCATCTTTGAATGATTATTTTTCGTGCTCTTATGTTTTTTCGTTTATGTTCATAATTGTTGATTGTCGCTTTAACTGCACTTCCATTCCTTGTAGTTAGGGGCGGAGCTCCAGGAGGCGTGGCCTGAAGTTCTGAAGTCACCCCTTTTGAACCCTCACTCTAGCTCTTTATGGCCAGAACCTTTGTTGCCAGATTGGGGCAGATTCCCATCTGTTTGGGCTCCTTTTGATCCTGTTTGGGTGGGTAGTGAAATTTTGGGCTACTTTAATATATCCTCTGGGATCTATCATTAGAAAACATAATGTCAGTTTTCACTCGTATGCAGATGACACCTAGTTATGCCTTTCTTTTAGACCAATATTTTGTCATTATTTAACTCAGTTGGAATCACTATTAGATTTACTGAATCAGCCCTCAATCTAGGTATTATCTATTAGCATGTCATTAAGCATCACATTATAAAACTACCTAAAACATATGTTTTCCACCTTAAAAATGTTAGTAAATTAAGGTATTTTCTAAATATGCTGGATCCTGAAAAAATAAGTCATGCATTTATTTCTGTTAGGATTGATTACTACAATGCAATTTTCACTGGCTGCTCAAATTGTTCTTTTTACACCTTGCAGTTAATTCAAAAGAGCTCCAAACCTTTGCTCCTACATGGAAAAAAGAAACGTGATCCCTTTCCACACACTTGCTGGTTAGCTCAACCTGCATCTACACCCACTTCCGCCACTTCTTCTCTTTGCTCTGTCTCTTTTCTGTTCACTCTCACTCGCACGTCCCTTTTTAAAATGGGAACGTGGCACAGCTGCAGTAATCCGAGGAGCCAATTAGGGTGATGGGCAGCCCTGCACTTGTGCACAAAATATCCGCTCCTACATTCGGCATGGGAACAGCTCTCGCCACACTACCTCGCCCCCACCCGAAGACATGAATATGGCGATTATTTATTTAAAAGATGCCAATCTACCGTGGACCTCACTTTACCGTACCAGCCTGCCAATGATTCCAAGGATTATGAAAATAACAGTGGGAGGTCAAGCTTTTAGTTACAGGGCCTCGAAGCTGTGGAATGGTCTGCCTGCTACTATAAGAGATGCCCCTTCTGTCTCAGCTTTTAAATCTCACAACTTCATTTTAGGATACCCTGACTAGAGCTGCTGATTAGGTGTGCATATTGCATCTCTGTTAGTCATTAGCACTAAAATATCTCTATATATATAAAATCCAATGTCTGTCTGTATGTCCACTTTTCACAAGAGAACTACTTAACGGATTTAGATTGTGTTTTTTTTCTGTAATTTGTTGAACATTCCGGTTAATTTTGCAACTTTTCTCATTGCGCTAAGAATCATTGTTCATTTGCAGGAGCGATATATTTGCGCTAATCTGAGACAGAGGCTGCGGGCTGAGGGGAGTGGGAACTGTGAAGTCAGTAGTGGGGAGCCGGGCAGGGCCCTCCTTACTGTCCTGTTTTATTATGACGTGTGCAGAGCTGCAGGGGACTGCTAGTAAGTAATGTGATATTTATAAAAGTCATCTCTGATAAAGGAGCCCTGGAATCATTGGGTGGAAGGGTCCTTTCATCAGATTAGCCAGCCCAGCTTTGACCCAGCTATGCAATGGCCAATGGTAAGAGGCAGCTTGTTGGCCGATGTGTCCAGGAATCTAAAAATCTGTATCCTCATATGTGTTAGTTTTGCAGTTGTGTAATCCATTCTTGCATTTTGCTTTGTAGTTTGTAGAATTACTATTGTACTGTTGTATTTCTGAGGGGGCAATGACCGATTGGTCATCTAGCTCTGTTAATAGTTACATGTGTGCTGTTTTGTGTTGTATTTACTCCATATTTGACCCCCATTGTACACCCAACATTTCCCAAGATTTCTTCCATTTCATTCCATAAAATGGTATTTTTGGTAGTGTTTTCTTGTCTTTTTAGAGAATCTGTCAAAGTCCATTGCAGCACTCCTTGTGTGATTTTGGTCTGTATAAGCACTAAATGGTTGTTGTTTGGGAGGGTTTGCATATTTATCTAAAATACTTTTTATATATGTAATGTGAGCAAGGAACTTATGATCTAGATGTCACTAATAATTTGACCATTGCATCTGCATTCAGAGAGTGTTTTCTAAAAAGATGAAGAAATTGGATGGGTCTGACACTTCCTTCCAACCTTATGGATGTGCACTCTGGCATAGCAGGAATGGATGGATGTCTGCTACTTTCAAACCTCCTCGACAACTGTTGGTAAGTTTTGATTCTTCAATGTATTATGCAGTTAGATCATCTGATATTTTACATAGCTGTAAAGCCTGTCCGCCTTACATTCTGAAGCTCCAAAGCCTCACATCTTCTCGATGATGTTGTCATCACATTACAAGGTAAAGGACATTTTTGCAAACTATTGTTGTATTTTGTTTGTTATATCAGATTAGTGTGACTCTTATTTTGTCATATTATCTGCATTGTGTTACTAACCCAGCCAACAGGGGATGCACAAACCAGTGTGTTTCTTTGTGCCGGTTCCAAGTCCAGATAAATGGGGAGGGTTACATCAGGAAGGGCATCCGGTGTCAAATTTTGCCAAGTCAATATGCAGACAATGTAGATGATCCGCTGTGGCAACCACTAACGGGAGCAGGCAAAGAAGAAGAAGATCTCTATTGTGTTACTAGAGGTCAGAACGTGCATTGCAATGGTTTGTGTGCACATGTGTAACATATGTGAGAATAATCCAAAATATGCTTAAATGATGTCTATTTGAAGCAGATTTGAGTCTTCTTTGTGTTTTCAATTAATCGTGTAATGGCCTGTTTTGTGATGATAACTGAAAGGTTGTAGTTGGGGAGTTTTTTTCCATAAAACTGTATGGTTTTTAAGTTGTGAGTGGGCAAAAAATGGTTAGATCAATCTGGCAACACTGGCCAGAACTGAAATCAAGAAAAAATTAGTTTTGTGAAGAAATGTTATGATTATTGCTAATCTTCTGTTGAATTTTCTTAATTTATTTTGTTTCTGTCTTTCTCTTCTGGATTGTGGATTTAGATTTTTTTGCTTAGGATTTCCTATTAGGCAATTACGCTTTGCCTATTTTTTTCCTGCTTTGTCAATTAAATCCTTTATTAATAAAGATCCATTGTTTGCCTGTTCATACAATTAGCCTTCTTCTTTGCTGTGTTTTGGGACTTTTCTAGTTATTTCATCCACCTCCCAATTTTTGTAGTCTGCTAGGCCAGCAGCCTGCACTTAGCAGTTTGGAGGCTAGCTGGATTTGGAGTGAGCCTCCTTGAGCAGGCTGTTTAGGTCGTGACCCTGTCTTTATGGTCATTTTAGAAGGCCTCATAAGCACTGTGCTTTGTTTGGGACTCCTAATTGTAAGACTCGTCTAAGTGACTGGGATGTGTTGTCAGGATTTTTGAAATATCTGCAAAGTAAATTCAAATGTGTTTAGATATCTTCAAATAGAATTTTGTTTCAGTTATGCTAAGTGTATTTCAAGATCTTTATAAATATTTTACTCCATTTATCTTTATTCAATTATTAATTTATCTATTTACTTATTTTTACTAGCTTAAAGTTTTACTCTGCTGGCCTAGCTCTTTTACTCAGGGATGGGGGTTGATTTGTTTCAAACCTTTTTTTGTAAAACCTGAGTTATTTGTATGAAATGTTATTTGATTTTAATAAAAATCAATAAAATAAAAAATAAGGTGTTTAGATATCTTCAAATAGAATTGTGTTTCAGTTTTGTTAAGTGTATTTCAAGATCTTTATAAATATTGATTTGGCTAACCATTGTTCTTTCTATTTGTACTGTTGGCCTGCTATCTTCTTCTAAAGCACAGATGTCGAACTCCAGGGGCCTCATGCATAACCTCGTGCGTAGAACTCGCACTATACCATGACGTAAGCACAAAGGCTGAAATGTGCTTACGCACAGAAAAATCCAGATGCAGGAATCTGTGCGTACTCCAACTTCCATGTTCTTCTGCTCCATAAATCCCGGTCAGCGTGAAAACTAACGCTCGTGCACGCGCCTTATGTCCCGCCCCAACTCCTCCCAGAATTACGCCTCTTTGAATATGCAAATCAATATAAATCGCCCTTAAGCTCAGCCTTCTGTGAAAAGACAATGGGAAAAGCACGGGGGAAAATATAAGAATTTCAGCGAATACCAAGTGGAGGCAAAGGAAAAACATACCATTTTTTTTAATTAAACCGTGGTATAATCAACAAAAGGAAGCTGATCGAGTGACATAGCGTGTTGAAGAAACTTGAAAGCTCAGATATCAAAGTCGCCGTGAAAAGGCGAGTCGTAGCCCACCGTCTGAGTGTCATATGAAAGCTTATTAGGGTACAGACAAAAAAAAAATAGGCACACAGTGGTAAAAAAGCACAAAATGTCAACTTCAATCTCGAAATTTCCACTTTAATCAAGTAGTTTATTTTGCCATTAAAGCAGAAAATCATAAACATCATCTTAAAATCGTTTAATTAACCAGTTTCTCAAATCACATCGTAATTAAAGTAGCACGTTAAATGCTTTGTTTTGTATGTGATCTTCTATGTGCTCTGTGTGTGTGAATCACTACTTGCTTCTTAAACCGGCTCTCTTCCTTCGACTGGACACAGAATCCATTACATTCGTGATATTACAGAATAACTAAAATACTGAGATGTATACGTGATATCATTTTCATAATGATAATAGTTAAAGCACGTTATTAAACATGGGTTTCACGGCGCAGTGATTATGTGCAACCTTCGATGAAATTATTTATTGCAGCAGTTCTCATGGGCAGCTCTAGGCTTGTGGCGGCCCTGGGCAGAGAAAGAATCGGTGGCCCCTTCGCCCGCCAATGCCAATATGATATCTTATGCACGGTGGATGACCATGTCCGTTGCAGACACTGCATAGCCGCCTTGTGCTCATTACACAACCGTTTAACTTTTGTCGAAATTTGCCGCTGCATTTTTAGCTGTGTCGTTATTTTCTCTTTCTGTTTTATATTCAATATATATTGGCGTGGCCGCCCCTGCAGTCCTTGCTTTTCTTTCTCCAAGTAACCGATCGCCACACAATCAGCTCTGTAATAGACGTTAAGCCATCGGTAAGCTTAGAGCGCCGATTCTTCAAAACGTTTAAGGTACATTGAAATATCTTCGTAGTACATGTTTAATTATTCTATCCTTCACGCCAGTCCCAGTGAAGAATATAGATTATTTAAATGAAGTTAAAGTTTTACCTGTATAATATAATAAACATATTTTGCTGCATTTCATCTTAAAAATGATATTATCATCATATGTAAATACGCGCTTTATAAAGTGGCTCAGGTTGTGCAATATTATAACTGTAGTGCAAGTTTACAGTGAGGTGATTGTATTAATAAGTACAAACATTTCTACAAGGAGACAATTGATTGAGTGTGTTTATAGTTCTTGGGATGAAACCGCGAGGTCCGTACAGGAAAGGCTTTAAAATGTTTTGCTGTGGCTGAGGTAGCATGTGCTTGATGCTGTATACCGATAATTCTCTTTCCGATCAGCTGCTGCTGTGATTCACACTCAGATACAGTGATATAAATACTCCGAGTTGTGCAGTGAGAGTAATATGGAAAAAGATGATCCGCTGCGGCAACCCTTAAAGGGAGCATCTGAAAGAAGAAGAAGGTGGAGTGAAAGTAACAACGCTAAAGCAGTTATGGTATTTGGAATACTATGGCTATTCTCTGGACCATTATATTGTTACAAGTTAATTACAATCAGATGTGTTACACTAATAAACAATATGCGGTTAGTTTCAGTGTATTTATAAAGCCGCGTCAGGAAAATAAGGTGTAACCACACAGGAACAGTAGCACTGCTTTGACGCTGGGTGCCGCCAGTCTGCAAAACCGAGCGGAGAACTTGCGTACGACAAGATATGAGGTACCGTGGAAAAGTGCATGGCTTTACGGCAAGTGTAGGTTTTATACATCGCGATTTGAACGTGGAAAAGTTCTTATGCAACATTTCTGTGCATACGCACCGTTTATACATGAGGCCCCAGGCCTAGAGGGCCGCATTGGCTGCAGGTTTTAATTCTAACCCTTTTCCTAATCAGTGACCAGTTTTCACTGCTAATTAACTCCTTTTCCCTTCATTTTAATAGCCCTGTTTTAAGGATTCGGTCCTCTGAATTAATTCTTTTCATAATTAAATGTTAGCCAAACAAAAATGAGACATGAAACGAGCTGACAGATGAACAGCTAAACTGGGGCTTCAAACTCAATTCAATTTCACTCCAACCAGTTTCTTAATGAGATGACAATGCTTGCTGTTAATTAAACCCATTATTTAATTCCACAACCTGTTTTTGCTCTCTTTCTGCCACAACAGGCATTTCCAAAACTGTTGATTTTTCTCTTTTTTCTAAGAACAACATCAAAATGTTTTGGTGACCTGAGAGTTCAACTTTACTGAGACCGTCACCCTTCTTTATTTCCACATATTGTGTGATGGGCACAGGTTAGCTTGTCGTGTGGCAGTTCATTTTGTGTCTCATTATTGTTTGGCTGCTAACTAAGGAAAAAGAAGCAAAGAGGCCTGAGTCAAGTTAATTAAAACTAAGGTAAGGCTTAGAATGAAAACCTGCAGCCACTGAGGCCCTCCAGGACCAGAGTTCGACACCCCTGTTCTAAAGGTATGTAAAATAACTGAATAAAGAAACTCATAGGAAATTCTTACTGCTCAAAGGTTAATCTTTGATGGTTCATGAGACTTAAAAGAGATTCTTAAGTATGTTTCATTTAAGGATCAACGTTGTCCCAGAAATTTTTTCTAAAATTCCTTAGGAGAAAGGAGACATGAGATACAACTGAGGTAAAAGAAGTCGAAATCGTGAGTTTGGTTTGAAAAGCATGTTATATTTTGTGAGATCGCTTTCTAATCTGGTTTTAATCTCTTTCAAGACTTACTATTGTTTGCTTTACACAAGGTGACTTAGAATATTTGAGAAACAATCAGTTACATTTCTTTTTCCAATTGGAGCAAAGGGCAGGTGAAGTGACTTGCGCATGGTCACGCAATGGTGCCAGTAGTGGGATTTGAAGTCCAACGTCTTAACCACCTTTTCTTCTAGAATGAGTATGATCTAATTGGAGTGAAGCAGTATAACTTAGAGCAACTAATAGTATCACAAGTATTCAGAAGCTAGGACCACAGTTCTGTAATCATAGTAAAGTGTTTTATAACCCCAAATAGCTGTCCATACATTTCACCATGTATTACTGAGCACACAATGAAAATACTTTCAAAATATCAAGACATTACTTTTAAGATCGGAGCCCATTGTGTGATTTTGCTGAGATCTCAGCTGAATTTATGAGGAGAGACATGTGAGACTACCGGGGTACTGAGAAGACAATCAGACAAAAGACAATGTCTCCATTTTACTTATTTCTGATCTCATTGTTGTTGCATAAAAACAAAAAAAGATATTAAGGAGGTTTCTTTCTTGATTTTTCATTCCTATGGGCTTTAATAGCCTCATAATAATAAGCGATAAACTTTCAGCAGTTGGTAAAATTATAATGAATTTTGAAGTGTGTCATTGTGTAAGATGAAATCAGTAAATGGATAAAAGGGAGAAAAACTCCATAATCTGACTTCATTTTCTAGAGCGCAGTGCTACAGACTGAAACACATTTGCTCCAAATGCATAACAATTTACTACAGTATAAAATAGCCAAAGGAATCTGTTTTTACATGATATTGATTGTACATACTATTGAACAGATTCCTTTCCTCTAGGCATCTCTAAAATGAGATGATGAAGGATTAACCAATCAAAAATGACTTTAGGCTCTTTAGGAAGTCTTTAGTGTTGGCGTGAGCGGATGTGTCAAAGGTACAGTCGTCTCAGCCCCATTATGCATTTGCAGGCACCAGGATTTGGAGGCTGACCATATGCATACTTGTAAATTTATACTTTTAGATAAGCCGGAATGTCTGTCTTCTAGTATAAGTCAGCCTGAAGAGAGAAAAGCTAGCAGCAAAATGTGCAAAGTGACCTGAGATACAGTATTTCAAAGCCATGGATTTAGATGAAACTTTTCTGAACATTGGCTCAGTTCAAAAATATCTTGCATAGTGCAGCTTAGTGGCTAAGGCATTGAACTTTAAACGGAAATGTTATTTTAATCCCAATCTCTGACACACTGACATTTTCCAGTTCCTTTTTGAACAAATTACCTTTGAATGAAGAAGAATTTATCGATTTCATAGTAAGGGCCACATTAACCTAGGAAACTTGGTGATCTCACATATGTACAGTATTATAACTTGAACTCGATTTTGAATTGTTCTGACCCTGACCAAGACGATCAACTTGTCAAAGTTCCAATTGTAAAATACAATTATATGTAAACTGTGCTGTTGTTCAATACTCACTATAGAAAGGAAGTGGTTATATCAATGCTTGTTTTTATTAAGGAAAGTAATCTTTTGTACTGACTCGAGAAGGAGGCGGTACATTTTCTAAACAAGAGAGGACCAGCAAATGAAACATACTCAATTATCGATCGCTATTCATTTAGCAGAGAGTCTAACTCAAGGATCCTCAATCACAGTCCTGGAGGGCCGCAGTGGCTACAGGTTTACCTTCCAACTAGTTTCCTAATTAGAGGACAGTCCTTGCTGATAATGAATCTTGCCATTTAACTGTTTGTCCTGTTAGTGCTTTCATTCATCCTAGAGAAATTTTCATTGCAATGTAGAGTTTCTTTCTCTGAGAACATTATACATGTGTTTTGAGGTCCAGAGTAGATTTAAACTTAATGGTCCCTCTCACTTCTGGTTTCCGCACTGGTCATAGTACAGAAATGGCACTAACTCGGGTTGTAAATGACATTCTGATATCCTCGAATGAAGGACACTCCACTGTAATTATGTTGTTAGATTTAAGTGCAGCATTTGACACCATTGACCATTCTATTTTACTGCACAGGCTAGAAAACGATGTTGGGCTTACAGGCACTGTGTTCGCTTGGTTTAGTTCTTATTTATCAAATCGATTACAATATGTACAGAAGTGTGCTGAGAGTACTCCATCATTATACACAGAAGTTCAATATGGTGTCCCGCAGGGCGCAGTACTGGGACCTTTACTGTTTTCACTTTACATGCTTCCACTGGGATCTCTCATTAGGAAACATAATGTTAATTTTCACTCATATGCAGATGACACCCAGTTATACCTTTCATTTAGATCAAATGAAGCTTCTCCAATGTTGTCTTTAATTAGTCGTATTAGTTAATTAAAGGAGTGGATGGATGAGAACTACTTGTCTTTAAACACAGATAAAACAGAGATGTTAATTTATGGAGGAAATGACGCTGATAACAACACTATTCTGTCATTATTTAACTCAGTTGGAATCACCAGCAATTTTACTGATCAGCCTGTAATCTAGGAGTTACTCTAGCATGTCATTTAAAGCACATATTACAAAGTTGTCCAAATCAGGTTTCTTCCATCTTAAAAATGTTGGAAAATTAAGGCACTTTCTAAATAAGCAGGATTCTGAGAAATTAATTCATGCGTTTATTTCTAGTAGGATTGACTACTGCAATGCGGTGTTCACTGGATGTTCAAACTGTTCTTTATACAGCATCCAGTTAATCCAAAATGCGGCTGCAAGAATTATTACAAGAACAAGAAAATACAAACACATAACTCCAGTTCTTAAATCCTTACACTGGCTCCCAGTTAAGTTTAGGGCAGATTTCAAAATCCTTCTTTTAACATATAAAGCATTAAATGGCCAAGGTCTGGATTACTTTTCTGAATTTATCATGACTTACAAACCAGAGCATCCATTAAGATCTCAAGATGTCATTCTGCTTAGGATTCCAAAGATTAATAAACTAACAGTAGGAGGTCAAGCTTTTAGTTACAGGGCCCCTAAACTGTGGAATTGTCTGCCTGCTACTATAAGAGATGCCCCTTCGGTCTCAGCTTTAAAATCCCGGCTGAAGACTCACAACTTCAGTTTGGCATACCCTGACTAGAGCTGCTGATTAAATGTACAGACTGCATCTCTGTTGTTAATCATTAGCACTAAAACATAAGTAACATGATAGTTACAATTTGCTACTAACCCTCTCCTATTTTGTTTCTCTTCTTGGTACTCAAATGTGGCACTTGGTGCCACGGCCCACCTGCCAAGTTGTTTTGCCTGCCTAAGGTAAAGTCATCCCTGATGGAGGATCACAGGAATCGTGGGGTAGAGGTATTAGTCCTATTTCAGCTGTGGAATGACCAAATGGTGGAGGCAGCTTGATGAATGAGGTCTCCAGGACTCTAAACAAACTCCAAATCTTATTATGTGATATCATCTAATGTTAAATTCTGCTCCGTACTTTTAAATTTTTTTTTTTTTTATACTCGTTCGCGCACAAGATCTGACACGGTTTTCAAATAACGAGGGGGTATAACAAAACAAGTTTGTTTGTTATACCACGTCTGTATCTGAAAACGGTGTCAGATTGGGGTGAGGGGGTATGTGGAAGCTTGAACGTAAGTGAGAGAATAAAACTGAAAAAAAAAACGTTAACTTTGACAAGTACTATAAATTTACAGACGCAAATCAAATGTACGTTTTTATTGTATTATATTAACAACTAGCAAAATACCCGCGCTTCGCAGCGGAGAAGTAGTGTGTTAAAGAAGCAATGAAAAAGAAAGGGAAACATTTTGAAAATAACGTAACATGATTGTCAATGTAATTGTTTTGTCACTGTTGTGAGTGATGAGTGTTGCTGTCATATATATATATAAATATATATATATATATATATATATATTTACACACACACACATAAACATATATATATACATATCTATATATATACACATATATATACACACACACATATATACATACATATATATCTACATATATACTCATACATATGCATACACACATACATACATACACACACATATATACACACAAATACATATATACATACATACACACACACATATATAAACATATATATACATATACATACATATATACACACACAGCTATTTCGTATCAGTGCAATACGCTGCTTGTTAAAATGGATGACTCCCGCTCTTACGTGCAAGTCTGCGTGGATATTATGAACTATCGTATTTGTTCAAGTTCTATTTAAATTTTAAATAGAAGGAATTTTTATTTAGTCGACAGAAATATCTTTGGTAGGAATGGTAAAAACAGACAGGAATATTATTTGTGAATAAATCAACTCAAACCTTAAACAACTTATAATATTTTGCTCTCCATAAAAATATATCCTGTCTAAATTATACAAGTTAGAAATAAAGTAAACGTTAAAAGAATAAACATTCACATTTCTTTACTCTTATGTAATTTTATATAAAAAATAAACTTAGATTTTAAATATCCCAAAAGATTTTGCTCTCCATAAAAATATATCCTGTCAAAATTATACAAATTCAAATATGAACATGCTGCATAACAAAACCTAGAAATATAAATAAAATGTGTTCCTTTCAGCAATAACAAATCAAATCATTCAGTTGTCTTTGCTCATATGTCATTTTAGAGCTGGACGCCTGGCATCTTTTTTTGGCCACAGGTTCGTTTCTGTTTGGTGTGAGGTTCTGTGTTGTGGAGATTCTCAGGATGGACTGCAGGTGCTCATCAGTGAGGCGACTCCTGTGTGCTGTTTTGTTAGTCTTTATCACTGAGAAGAGCTTCTCACACAGATATGTGCTACCAAACATGCACAAGGTTCGAGCCGCATGTAGACGGACTTTTTTTGTTCTTCAAAGTCACCAAAGCTCGCTCGCTTCTTATTGTTTCGCTGCCTTCTAAATTATATAATGCATGTTTTCTTCAGCGCTTTTTGGATGTCTTCCTGGTTTTTTATGTACTGCGTGATTACGTGAAGGCGTGATGATGTCACGAAACTCTGCCCCACGGCGTTCAAGCTCATCTCCATTACAGTAAATGGAGAAAAACAGCTTCCAGTTATGACCATTACGCGTAGAATTTCGATATAAAACCTGCCCAACTTTTGTAAGGAAGCTGTAAGGAATGAACCTGCCAAATTTCAGCCTTCCACCCACACAGGAAGTTGGAGAATTAGTGATGAGTCAGTGAGTGAGTGAGTGAGTGAGTGAGGGCTTTGCCTTTTATTAGTATAGATAAGAGCATCTCACTACTCAAAATGGTAAATTTGGGAAGCAGCTGATACCGAAACCACGACCTCTTGATTGGAAGGCAGCGGTTCTTAGCATTGCACCACGCAAGCTATTGTATCAACAATCCTACCATAAGCTGCTTTTTCTTCGGTTAAATTCTTGAATAAAAGTACACTTGTTTTGTTATACTTGTACCTTTTGTGAAAGTGTTTATTTCATATTTGTATTTCAGGCTTCACACATTATACATTTCATGTCTACATCTTATCAATTATTACTAAAACATGAAAAACGTTTCTGTGTTAATGACGTTTTGTACATAGATTGTTGATGACACTGAACACACATGAAATGTATGTGTTCCAAATGACGATGTACTTCTTTTATTCTATAAAGCTCCAGCACTTCACTCGAAGATAAACACTGAGCACTGAGAAACTTCTTTGCGAATTGAACTGCAGCGGTGGGCGGGGGGATGGGATACCAGGCTGCTTGCTGCTTATCGACACATTTACAGGACAAAAGACGCTGATGAAGAGGTGAGAAAGGATTTAAGGTGGGTTGGATTTACAAGTTTTCTCGAAGGCTCTGGTAATTCTAGTGTTATATCAATAGCAATATGTCTGTAAAGCTCCTCACTGGAACTGGGACTGCTAAGACTAAAGCTTTCTTTCTAGTCATTCTTATGTATAAATATGTAATTATTTATTTATTTACTGAGCTTCAATTAAAAAACAAATTTCCTCTGGGGACAAAAAAGACTTTTATTGTGATTGGAGTTCATCTCGATTTTTTTTCTTTCCAGCTCCCCAGTCTCCTGACATGAGAGTTTAAGCTGAGCAGCAGCCTTTCAGCATCGTTTCATCTGCAGTGTAGCCCATATTTTTGGGTTAAAAAGAAACGTTTTGAGGGGATAGGCACCACCAGGATGGCACCTGACAGCTTGCATGGTGAAGAGAGGCACACTGTCACCAGGGGGCCTCTTTATTAGCACGGGTAAGAAAGTGAAGGCAGAATGCATTACCTCCACCTTTTACTCCTTCCTTCCTGGAGATTAAGACGAGGTAACCTTCCTCTGGGACGTTAGCGATTTAGCAACCCAGACATTTTGACGGTAGCTTCATACTCTTTGAAGAAAAAGTTAGGCCAAATGACTAAGACCTATGAGATATTTTTAATCATGGCAGTGACCTCAGCCATGGGACCAGTTCTTGGGTTTAGAGTTGCTCCTTCCTCTTCTCCACATGGCCATTTAAGGACTTTGTTTCCATCACCCTAAGAGAGTTCTATCTATCTATCTATCTATCTATCTATCTATCTAGTGATTAAGCTAAAAGCATCCTACAGACTGTGGAAAGTTAGAAACTTAAAGTGCACAAGTTATAACATGATTCAAATCACATCATGTTTTAAATGAGGCTAAAGTAAATCCTTTGTTCAATCGTAGTTGAAGAACTCCAGGCACTCGACGAACAGATTCAGAAACTGCTGTCCCGACGGAGATACCTTAGAGATCTGAAGGCCCGGCTGCTGGATAAACTGTCCTCGCCATCTGTAACCGGCGAAACATCAACCCCGCGTTGTGCCGATCTCACCCCCGCGTCTCGTAGGAGCGACACCGCTGATGACCTCGGTGGATTTCAGCTATGCAGGCGGGTGTTCAAGGCCAGAGCACCTCCATCGGCACAGGCGAGCATCCTATCTCAGAACCGGGTCGACCCTCTATCTATCTAGCCTACTATACTAAAATTAATATCTATCTATCTATCTATCTATATATCATATAGTGCCTTTCATATCTACTTATCTATCTATTTATAACAAATATTTTCATCACTTGAGTTTGAATCTGCTGCCTGAGAAATCAGCGTCAGTCACATGATATTGTAAAATGAAATTAAAACATTTTATGTGCACTACTAATCTATGTAATTACATTCTGTTATCTCTGTTAGGTTTAAATATGACTCACGGTTACAAAAATGTCATACAAAAGGTGATAATAAACTTAAAGAAGTGATTAGAAGATTTAAAATGCACCAAACTTTCAGAACAGTCTCTGAACGCATCTCAATATTAACGGAATCATTTTTTTTACTTGTTTATTTCTTTGGTTTTATTTTAAAAAAGTGACTTCTCTAATATTGAAAAAAATATCTAACTTTAGCTTAGATGTTCATTGCGTAAAGACCATAGCATTAATTATTTCAGGTATTTAAGGCCCTGCACATTTGCACAATTTTCCCACTGTAATGCAAGGACCTAAATATTTGGACCATTCACCATAGTTATATACAGTACAGTACATGCACACAAAAGTAGTTATTGATCAATCAAGTAGTTGTCCTATATTTAGTTTTGTTCCTAATGGCCTGTGTTTAGACAATTTATTAGTTTAAAGGTTAATCTGTGAAATATTTCTGAAAATTTAATGAAATTTTATTTTTTGCTTGAAAATTCCTTCTTCTTATCAGTATGTCCAGTTCAGGAGACCAACATCTATCTTGTGTCACATACGTGTGCATGGGAGGCAGCGAAAGGGCTTGAATGAAGGCAATTCCATGCCAGACCAGAGGGTGGCAGAGTGTGCTAATCCTTTATCTCTTTCCACTGCAGACCAGTTACAGGAAATTCCACCTAGCCCCGATGACATCACTTTTGGCTCTGGGCCAGACAATGTCACTTCCAGTCCCAGGCCAGATGGCATCACTTCCTCAGCCTTCCTTTACAACCATCATCTTTGCCTCAGCTGAATCAGTTCTGTTTTGGACACCAATCTGTACACAATTGTGCAATCAATTTCCCATTTTGCAGCCGGGTTCAAGCATACGGTAGGTTGCCCCAAACCTTTTTGTGGCTCTTTGTCTGTTCTTTGACACTTGGTTGAATTCCGTAGAAGGCAGGAACCAAACCAGGTTGAAGTGTAAGTCCATTGCAGAGGTCACTCACTCACACTATGCCAATTTTGTATTGGTAGTTAAATTATTATGCATATTCCTTTACTGTGTTGTTGTGGGAAACAAACAGGGGTACCAAGAGAAAATCCCACCCAGACACAGGAACACTGCGCAAACCCCATATGAATAAACCTCGGTGGCAGCTGAAATAACACATCCCTGTAATATACTGTTGTAATGTACACATTACAGCATATTTCCTTCTCTATTTACTCACATGGAAGGATGAAATTTTGCATATGTCAAAAATAACAAAATTATAATTCACCAACTGAGAATAAAAATCACATCTAAACTGTGCTGATAACAACTGGGTATCCAGAAATGTTCTCTTAATGTTTTCCTAATGTCTTTCTTCATCTTTTTATTATATTCTCTTTAAAGTGTGATTGCAAATGCACAGCTAATTAATTTCAACCTGAAAATGAACATCTAACAACTTTTACTTATTCATGTGCAGATGCTTACAGGGAAAATTAAAATGATCTTTATTTAGAACTGTTTTATTATTTCTCTTTCATAAGATTCAGGGGATTTGCTATATTTTGACATAAGCACATATATTACTTTATTTAAATTAAACTTTTAGATTACAATATGCAAGCTTGTGAGGCAACTTCGGCCTCTTCTTCTGGCAAGATGTAAACCTACGAAAAGAGACTACAAAACAACGTGTAATCCCGGACCACCTTAAATCCATTCGCACCTCTCCATCAACGTCTTTTGTGTTGTAAATGTGTCGATCAACACAAGCAGCCTGCTAACCCCACATCCCACACCCCACACCCCACCACTGCCACAGAAAGAGCAAAAAGCTCTCCCAGCTCAAGCCTGGGAGTGAGGTACCTGGAGCTGTATAGGGTAAATAATATATTGTTATTTGGAACACATGCATTTCACATGTGTTCCGTGTCTAAAAAGATCTATGTAAGTGTAGGATGACAAGAAATGTTGAACACATACTTAAAAGACAAACTTTTTTATGTTTTAGTACTAACAAGAAACATTTTTACATGAAGTGTATAAAGTGTGAAGACTGAAGTCCAAATATCAAAAAGGCACTTTCACAAAAGGTACAAGTATAACAAAATAAGTGTGCTTTTATTCAAGACTATAATCGAAGAAAAATAAATCAGGTTAGTGTACTTCGTTGTCACAACTGCTTTGGTAGTACAGCTAAAGTCACTTTAGCACACGTACTTTGTGAGCATGCCTGTGTCGATCAAAAAGAGTAATTGTTCAACATTGCTTGCATTTCCTGTCATCCTACACTTACATAGATATTTTTAGACACGGAACACACGTGAAATGCATGTGTTCCAAGTAACGAAATATTATTTACACTATACATCTCTAGGTACCTCACTCCCAGATAAACGAGGCTAGAGCTGAGAGAGCTTTTTGCCCTTCCTCCAACAATGGGGGAATGGGATAGCAGGCTGCTTGCTGCTTGTGCTGATTGACACATTTACCACACAAAAGACGCAGACGGTGAGGTGCGAATAGATTCAAGGTGGGCCAGGATTACAAGTTTTTTCGTAGGCTTTGGTAATTCTAGTGTTAAGCTTGAACATCGCAATTAGCTTAATCTGAGACTTCAGTGACCAGTCTAAAACACTTTTTCGTTTAATTACAAAATAATTTTTAACCATCCATCCTTTCATGATTCCATGATCCATCTCTCCATCCATTTTCAGTTCTGTGTCACTGGTGGAGCTTTACGCATTTATTAGCATTGCATATATTTATGACATTCTCAGATCCTCTTAGTCTAAGGTTTGGGAGCTGGAGGTTATGTTGACAACAGGGCACCAGTTCTTTGCAAGCCCCACTCACACAGTCACTCATAACATAATATAATCCAGTGCAGGGTTATTGGGGGCAAAGCCTAATACTGCAGCCTTTGGTGCAAGGCCTGAACTAATCCAAGATGGGATTCTTGTTGTGATGCACCGCACCATTAGAACCCAACACATATTAAACCCTAGGCATCTTGCAGTTCATGACCAAGCACCAGTGAGAAAATGAGATAAACAGGCAACTGTACTTGTAGTGCCAAAAACAATAGCCATCCTTTGTTAAAATAAGTTCTGCCTTTTATTATAAACTTACTACTTCATAAATACTTTTACAAAGGACCAAGCTGACTCTTCTTCCATGAATTAGAAAAAGACAATACAAAAATCGTACACTATGCCAATTTAGAACTGGAAGTTATTATGCATATTTCTGTGGTGTGGTGAAGGAGGCAAACAGGGGTACCAAGAGGATATCCCCCCCAGACACAGGGACACTGTGCAAACTCCGTATAAACAGGAATCAGTGGCAGCTAGAATAACACATCCCTGTAATATTCGATGGAAATGTACGAATTACACCATATTTTCTTCACTATTTGATCACATCCAAGCAGGAAACTCTTCGTTTGGCATGTGTCAAAAATAACAAAATTATAACTCACCAGCTGAGAATAAAAATTACATCTAAACTGTGCTGATAACAACTGAGAATCCACAAATGTTCTCCTAATGTCTTTCTTTATCTGATTGTATTCTCTTTATAGTGTGATTGGAAATGCGCAGCTAATTAATTTAAACCTGAAAATGAACGTCTAACAACTTTTACTTATTCATGTGTAGATGCTTACAGGAAGAATTAAAATGTTCTTTATTTAGAAGTGTTTTATTATTTCTCTTCCATAACATGCAGTGAAATATTTCAGGGGATTTGCAAGATTGTGACACAAGTACTAATTCATTCTGCAGTGCTCCTCATGACCACGTTATGAGAACATTAGAACAATCTAGACGAGAGCAGCCCCTTTAACCCAGCAAAGCTCACCAGTCTTATCCACTTAATTTTTCCAAAATAATATCACGTTTAACTTTGAAATTCCCTAAAGTCCTACTGTCTACCACACTACTTGGTTATTTATTCCGTGTTGTCTGTACTTCTCAGTGTGAAGAAAAATTTCCTATTTTTTTTTTCCTGTTTGTGTGAAATTTACCTTTAACAAAATTCTGGTGTTTTTGATTTATTTATTTTATGCAGATTATGCAAGTACAATGCCCTTTACTTTTAAAAGCAAGATTTTGTTTTCTTTATAAATATAGCACATGGTAAAAGAATACTACATGAATGATTTCTAGCAAATTAGCTGGCTAGTTAATAATTTTGTAATTTGTAAAAATACAATATCAGATATAATATCAGTTGTCAAAGTTGAAGTGTTAGAAATTCTATACTTTTGATTTCCTGAGATCTTGTTTGTTTTCTTTCTTTTTTTTTGCATTGTCCACAGTGCAAATCATGCCGACTACGCCAAATGAAGGAGCTGACTCTTCTTCCATGAATTAGAAAAAGACAATAAAAAAAAAAATCACCTCACCACCTGCACATGAGCTTAGGATTTGGCGGTCTAATGTTAAAGTCATTTGTCCTCAATCATCCACACCTCCACTATCTATCTCTATATATTTGGAGGCTAAAGCAAAGTGCTTCCCATTCTATTCTTTAATTCCAAAGCTTTTACTATTTCAAATGCCAACTACCATTCCACTCTTCACTGTAAATCAGAGGTTGGTTAACCACACACTCTATCTTCCCTATCCTCTTAAGTGTACTTAACAGGTCTGACAATGATCTGTAAAAAAAACAAGAAGAGAAACATAACATCTCTTCCTGTATTTTACTTATCTCACAAACGTCACAATTAATCTCAGCTGGCACTCGATTACCCCTTCAGGTAAGCGTATCCTTAACTATTGTGAAAGATCAGCCCAGCAACAGACAGACATGGACTTCAGATGTCCCAAAAACACACACTTTTATTGCACCACACAATAATACTGTGCACAAACCACAACCACAAGCTCAGTCGTTTTTACTTCTCTTCAGCCCCCTCCACTCCTCTCTCGCAAGCTCTGTCTTCTCCCTCCCGACTTTATCTCCTAGAATGGAGTGAGGTGGCCCCTTTTATCCTGCCCCGGATTTGCTCCAGGTGCTTCTTGATCTTCTTCCGGCAGTACTTCCTGATGTGGCGGAAATGCTGCCATCCAGGACCCCATAATTGGCTCCAACGGGGATGAACTTCCAAGCTCTGTTCCTGTGGCCCCGGGGAGGTATTGTTCCTCTCCTGGTCCTTCCAGGTGTCCCGGCTGGGCAGTACCCCCAGCCATCCGCCACACTATTTACACTTTTGCCACTTGGACGTATGACAAAATGTTAAAGTTTTGCAGACTCCAATCAGCTCTGTGGCACAACCAGTCACAAAGTCACCTATTATGTATCTATTTATTTAAATTTTATATACTCCACTTCTCTATGTAGGTAGATACTTTAGAATGGCTTGTAATTTAACAAATACTACTGTATTCCAATATCTTAACCATTATCCAATGAATCTTCTGGGTCTTAATTTATTACTGTACTGTATTTGTAATTTCCTCCGTTATTTCCCATACAGTTTAATTTACACTGTTTTAATATACAAAAAACAAAAGGCATATCCGTATTGGCACATGAGCCTTAATGATGTATTTTAATTAATATATACTTATCCGAGTCATTACTAACTTGCTACGGACTGGTTTAAGAAAAATGAAATTATCAACTTTTTTTTTCCTGTTTAATCACCCCGATTAATTTTACTGGCTTTTGCAGATACTGTATCCTTCATTTTGACATTATTTTGCTGAAGGCAATCAAAATGTATGTAAAATTATTTTCTTCCTTTCCAACAGCATGTTCTCTCAGACCTTTGACACTGATGAATAAATCAGAATCATGTCTCATTTAACACCACTCCGCTTATGCTGTGACAAAAACCTTAAATCGATTTACCACAGAAGTGTACCGTAAAAGTTTGCTTTCACCCAAACGACTGGAGTCCCAGCAGGCAGAATGAAGGCAAACTGTATATTCATCACAATTCTGACTAGTAACAATTTCTGGAGGAAATAGGAGAAATGGAAATGTTTCTACACATCACAAGTAGTGACTTTTCTTGTATTATTTATGATTGTTGAAGGCATTAAAAACCAAACCAAATTACACAGAAGATGAAGTAAATTCATCCAAGTATTCATTTAATAGATCATGATAGCTAATTGATTGTGTATAACGCTGTGTTCAGACATCATGGCCATTTTATATATCTTTCTTTTTAAATTGTAGCCCTGGGTACATTGTGTTCTAATCTCAGGCCAATCCTAGTATATGTCCCCATTTCGCCATGGGTTTTTCTCTTGGTTTCCAATTTTTCCTCCCACATCCCAAAGTTTGACACAACTTTTCCTGTAATTTTCAGTCAGGTGATATAACACATGAACCGTGGAAATCATCTTTGGGGGCGCAAGGAGGGTGGTGGGGACTCTGTATTATTAGACTGCAGCCTGTATTCAATAATATTACAAAAATGAATCAAAGTTGACTTATAAATGATAAAGCAGTGTGACGGGCGACCGGGGACGCACCTTCAACACTGGATCCGGGGGAGCAGCCATGGGATGCACTCTACGTCCCCCGGAATGCGTGGTGGCAGCCCTCCAGGGTTCCATCGGGGCCACAGGTGTGGGACTTCAGGACTCTGACCTGTTGGGCTCCATGGCCACCACCCAGAGGAGCTGCACGGCTTAACGAGCCTCTGTGGGCTGGAATGCAGCCACACCTGGAAGTGCAGCCTAATTAGGCCAATTATCACCTGGAGCACTTCCAGGAGGGCTACAAAAGGAGCCTGCAGCCACTACTCAAGGGCCAGAATCGGGAGGAAGAGGATGAGGTTGCCAGGGAGGAGTGGTGGTTTGAGAAGAGAGTGCTTTTGTGTGTTTGGTGCTTATCTTTAAGTGCTTGTGGGACTGTGTATTGCCACAGTTCATGAGGAAGACGTGCCCACAGGTGAAGAAAATAAAAGTCTTGTGCCATTTTACACATGCCTCTGGAGTGAGTCTGTGCTAGGTTGGGCACTAGATAGCGCTAACTTCACACCTAAAATTATAACTGCCTCATCATAAAACAGACTTGAATAAATATCTACCAGCTAGATGCCATTAAAGTTAGTAGTGTCAGTCAGTCAGTCATTTTCCAACCCGCTATATCCTAACACAGGGTCACGGGGGTCTGCTGGAGCCAATCCCAGCCAAAACAGGGCATAAGGAAGGAACAAACCCTGGGCAGGGCTCCAGCCCACTGCAGGACACACACACACACCCACACATCCAAGCACATACTAAGAACAATTTAGGATCGTCAATGCACCTAACCTGTATGTCTTTGGACTGTGGGAGGAAACCGGAGCACCCAGAGGAAACCCACGCAGACAGGGGGAGAACATGCAAACTCCACTCAGGGAGGACCTGGTAAGCGAACCCAGGTCTCCTTACTGTGTGGCAGCAGCGCTACCACTGTGCTGCCCATTAGTAACGTTCTCCTCCTTTATTCTCTTTCTATCAAATTCCGAACAACAGCGTGCAATTTAAAAATCCTGCTTCATTCTGCTTCATTGTGGCTAAGCTCTGTGGCACTTCTAAATGATTTACAGGTTTATAATATTATTATTATTATTAGGTTTTCATAAATGTAAGGTTTTGCTTTGATAAAAAAATGACATGTCATGTTCTCCAAAAACCGAAATAATAGACAAATATCAAGTCTTGAGACATTATTACAGATGAAGTCCAAAATAGACATCCTTCATTTACACCAACTGGTGGAGCCCCATGTGATAGATAGATAGATAGATAGGAAAGGCACTATATAGATAGATAGATAGATAGATAGGAAAGGCACTATATATTAGATAGATAATAGATAGATAGATAGATAGATAGATAGGAGGAAAGGCAATATATAATAATAGATATGTATCTATCTATTAACTATATTAGTGCCTTTCATATCTATCTATATATAAAATCCTAAACCTAAAAGTGTAACGATTTTGTGCAATGATTTTATGTGATGTTTTTTGTCACACTTTAAATCGGGATTATTTTAAAACCTACACATATATGGTTGGCATCATTCTTTTCAGAATTTATCGAACTTTAATGTGATGCTGTTAGATTTTCAGATTCGTATTCTATTTTTAAATTATAAACTAAAAAATATCAAGAACTCACGTCCCACGAGACGAGACTTTGTGCCAAGAGATTTAACCACACCTGGAGCCAGAAATAAAAGACAAAGAGTAGGACAGCTGCTGTACAGGCTTTTAAATGTTCGAAGCTCTGTGCAAGATGCAGATCACATGGCACGGCAGCAGCAGCAGCAAGCCAGCAGCTGATCAAGCAAAAAGGAGGTAAAAAAAAACAGCATTTGTTTCACATTGTATCACCATTTAAGAGGGGGTTTCAGAGGAGTGACTGCAACTCCTTGGGGTGCGTTCAGCCCCCTTCTTCACAATGCGAGTGGCAGAGACACAAAGTGGCTGGCGCGTAGAGAAGGCCGTGGGGGGGTTGGCAAGCAAAGTAAGCATGGGGAAACCCCCTAGTCCATCTACTTATCTGTAGTGCTACATATGACAACAGAAAATTCTATTTGAGCAAACCACAATAATGCACAGTTCAGTCATACAGTACATATACCCATGTACAGTAAGAAATGCATCAGTACAGCCATTGAGTTCCCAAAGAAGTGCCCAAAAATCCATCACACTCATGTTGTAAAAAGATAGTATAAGATTGCTAAAATCGCAGCTTGCAACAGGAGAGAAGCCTGAACAGCAAACTAGAGGAAGTGTCCCATAGTGGTTGCTATAATGAAAAGACCAGAGCCAATTTTTTTAAAATGCTATTTCCGTCCTGTCTTTGTGAAAGGACGCCTTTACAGCCTACATATCATTCTGCCTTGCTGAACGTTGAAATGAAAAATAAGGTCTCACCGCCACAGAGGT
The DNA here is from genome assembly GCF_016835505.1 of Polypterus senegalus. Classification (NCBI taxonomy): domain Eukaryota; kingdom Metazoa; phylum Chordata; class Cladistia; order Polypteriformes; family Polypteridae; genus Polypterus; species Polypterus senegalus. The sequence goes on from NC_053155.1 coordinate 307,017,443, forward strand.
ATATTGATTATGAGTGAAAATGTGATCATTTTGTATTAACTTGCCCCTCAGCACTGCATTCTGTCACAGCAGCCAATGGAAATGAATGCTTTCATATCATGGTTAACAAAAATATGGGCTGTTGCTCATTTTGCCCTCCAGACAAAAGAGGTATATGCCACTCAGCGGAAGGTAATGACTTTTGGAAAGGAATATAATCCTAGGAATTATATTATAGCTGTTATTTAATGCACAGTTTTTAGGATATTTATTATTATGGATAATACCCTAATGAACTTATATCTCTGGCATTTAAAATATCAATTTGCGGTAATTACATTTTTTGTCATTGAAGCTCCTTTTTTACTGCATCACTTTAATTAAACAACTGACTTGCAAAGGTTACGGATTTTTCACCGAGAGATTATCTTGCTCCTGTTTATCCCTGTTTTTCAGAACGGAATGCATACATCGTTTGGCACAGTAAGGAAATGGCTTTGTGCATGCTAAATGAAGCTCACTTTCTGATAAAGTTATAACATCTTATCTGCATTTTTTTTTTTTTGGTTATGCACCATTTAAAGACAAAATTATGCTGTTCATTTATTCTAGCTTCCCCATAATAGAAGTACAGTGTAATGGAAGTAAATATGAATTCCACTCCTGCATGCATAATTGCTATATGATGCAGTATTTCTTCACAAATCACCCTGTCTTCTATTGCTTTTTTACACCTCATTACAATAAAGAAAGCTAAAATACTTTCTCGAGTGTCAACAGAATAATAGCGCACAAAGTATAAATAATCGAGACAAATGCTGTCACTTAGTTTTAAAAGGACCTCTGTTACGGAATCTTGGGATTCTTTTTAAAATAAGAACTAAATAATGGGATGCAAACTGTTTATCTATGGCAGCCTGTTTTGCTTTTTTCAGTGTTGTCTTTTTGTGACAATTGAGGGGTAAAACATTCCGACTTCACAGCTTTAGAGGCTGAGGTTCAATTCCCAGCTTAGCCAATGAGTTGGTGGAGTTTGGACATGCTCCCTGTGCCTTCCTCTGTGTGCTTTAGGTTTGCCCCTCATCCTAAATACGTTGAGCGTTTGCCCTAGTGACCACCTTAAACTGACATTGTGAGGCTGTGTGCTCATCCGATGGCCCACCCTGGGCTGGTTCATACCTTGCATTAACACTGTTATGGTAAGTGTAGGGTAGACTGGCATTGCCCATTTTGCTTTGTTTTGGCACTCAAGTCTTTTCCTTAACTCTTTGGGGGCTGAATATTTTTTCTCCAAAAAATGCAGTTTTCTTGCATATTGTAATCTTTTTGGTTAGCCAATAAAAGGTGTCATTTTGCTTCACTTCTCACTAATGCTGATGCTGGAAAGTTTCCTCAAAAGTCTGAATTCTGGCATTTTCTTTGGTAGTCGCCGTAGACTTTTGTCAGTGATCATGACTGTTTTGTCTTGGTAGAGCGTAGCAGGCGGCCGGGATGCCCCTTCCGCCTATGTTCTGGGGGAGCAAGCATGGGAGACCCAATACCTCCCCCTGGACACTAGATGGCAACTTCCATAGGTTGCAGCGGTGCCTCGGACTCCCGCAGGGCTTCATGGGAGTTGGAGTTTGGTGCAGCCCTGTTGGGTCTTGCAGACACCCGGAGGTGCAGGTGGGACTTGGCAATCAAACACCCGGTGCACTTCCGGGTGTCTAATAAAAGGGGCCAGCAGCCACCACTTGAGAGCCAGAGTCTGGAGGAGGAGGACAAGGTTGCCTGGGAGGATTGGTGGAGGAAGAAGAGTGCTTTACTTTGTGTTGTGGTGCTTACTTTAGTTTATTTAGTGTGCTTTGGGGACTATGTTAGAAGATAGAAGAAGACACGGGGAAAATGTGGACCTCAGCTGAAGAAATTTAAAGCATTTAACGTGCCTCTGTTTTCAGTCTGTGTTCAGTCGGATGCATATATAGCGCCTTTGATATAGTGTAATATATATTATTCTACTTTATCACTTTGAAAACCCACACAACTCTCTCTACAAACTCCTTTCTTCCTAGATAATGATTAAGGTTTTGATATTTTGATACCTTTTTTTGGTGTAAATATGTATTATTATCTAACTGCCTTACCTTAACCTTTCTTGTTTCTATTTATTTGTCTGTTTTATCTCATTCTGCCTGTTATTAGATGCAATTGAGAAGGCAAATTTCATGTTTTCTTGTGTAAACATGACTAAATAAAGAAACCTTTACTTCAAACCTTAAACCTTACTTTTCCCTTTTGTGTTATTAATATGTAGCCTTTGTCAGAATGCCTCAAATCTCACAGACTTACCCCTGTTAATAAAGTATTGTAACATTTAACTTCTCCCCACCTCAAGTCTTTTCCTTAACTCTTTAGGGGCTGAATATTTTTTCTCCAAAAAATGCAGTTTTCTTGCATATTGTAATCTTTTTAGTTAGCCAAAAAAGGTGTTGTTTTGCTTGATGTCTCATTATGTTCATAGTGGCTAACACGTGTGACAGTTTAAGTGCTTGCTCGCACCCTTGCACCCTCAGACACCACGTCAGACACCAGGTAAATGTCCAATAGTGATATTTATTATTACAATAATGTGCACAAAGCACTCTCCACTCCCAAATACTCCAATAACAATACAATAAACCAATAATAATCCTCCACTCTCCCAGACGCTTAGCCACCCTGCCTCCAAACTCAGCTCGCCGTCTGGGAGCTCCCACATGTCCTTTTATATCTCCCGACCCGGAAGTGTTCCCAATCCAACAGTCCACAAGTCCTTATTTCTTCCGGGTCAGGGTAAACAATGTTTTTCTCACCCCGGAAGCCCGTCGCTCTTCCTATGACGAACTTCCAGGTCATAGGGCACAAAGAACTCTTCGTTCCTCCCTGCAGCTCCCTCTCGTGGCCCCCATGGCATCCAGCAGGGCGGTGCATAAAAACTCCATTGTCCATGATGCCCTGCTGGTCTTCTGGGGACCTCCATGCTGCAAGGAGGGCTCCACATGGCGGCTTGGGGGTATTGGCCGAGATAAACAGCCGGCCATCCTCCACACACGGTACAACACAAAAGCACACAAAGCAATACTTTCACATGTAAAGCAACATAAAATGTCTGTTGCTGGGTGCTGTGGCCACCAGTTTGCCATCTCTTGTGGATCAAGCCGCTCACGGGCGGCATGACGGCTGGTAGAGAAATGGCTGGCTGTCAGGTTGTTTTTGCATGGCAGGGGGCTTAGGCGGCAGCAACAGTCACGGTCGCAGTGCAGTGAAATGTGGTTTATACCTTGTGATGGATGGCCAGGGATCGTGCCCTGTCGGGAACCCTGGAAGTGCATGGGACCAAGAAAAGGGCAAGCCATTCCCTGAGAAATGAAAGGACAGCCACCTTGGGTTGTATTGGGGCCAAGGACATGGGGCTTTGAAGTTCAAACCTGTTGGGGTCTGTGGCCACCACCAGAGGGTGCCTGGCCAGCTCCGGAGCCTCGGCATGCAGAAGAGGAGCTGAATTCACATGCAGCACTTCCGCCACACCTGGAAGTGCTGCTAGATGTTAATCAGGGATCACCTGGAGCACTTCCGGGTGCAGTATAAAGGAGGCCGCCTCACTCCACTCAGGGAGCCTGAAAAGAGTGGAAGAGGACAGAGCTTACAGGAGAGGAGTGAAGGCGGTGAAGAGAGAGAAAAGAAGAACATTGAATTAAGGACCGAGTTATTGTGAGTCTTTGGGCACTGTGTTTGTGCTGTGTGCAGAAACGTGTGTGTTTTGAGATATCTGTCTGTGTCCGGGGCATCTTTTACAACCTCTCGTAACTATAAGTGATGATCCACCCAAGCGAACTAGGGTGCCATAGGTGCATCAGCTACAGGAATGTGTTCAGCACCACGATCAGCTGATGTGGGCACCTCACTTTCGTTTTTGATATCGATCTCCAGATCACTTGCATCAAACTTGGAGTCCAATAAGTCAGAGTCCAATTCAGTGATAATATGCAAAATATCGTCAACAGAGTATTTTTGCTTCAATCTCTCGCCAGATGACGATAGATGTTTGCTCTTCACTACCCATGCAAGCACAGGGAATCTCGGTAAGACCAGCCAAGCTAACTTTCCTTCTAGCAACGAGAATCAAACTAAATCATAACTGCGGGTTTTGTCACCATTTAGAGTTGATTACCGCCCACAACCCCTCCTGTTGACAAATGTCGACATCCGCCCTAAAAGAGTGAAGAGGTAGTTGTCAGTTCTCTCTCTCCACAGGGCCTCTTTGGAACGGAGTGTCTGGGCGTCATCTGATTAGAGGGGTCGATCACAGACAAAGTGACTTTCAGAGATGTCTCCATGAGGCACCATTTAAACACTTGGTTAGTGAGCAATGAGACATAACTAAGTGATTGACAACCGCAATGGACAAAACATTGCACCAATTCTCAACTGAAGGGCTTTGTACACCCAAGAAACCAATTGCAAGATGTTGAATCTTTCATTTATAACCCATTGCAAGCACTACACTAGATTGTGACCCTCTACTGCATATTCTCTCCCTGCTCTTGGCCTGACTGTAACTTTGCTCCATATTGGGTGTGGTCGCAAACAAGGCTGAAGTGATCCTTTAACTTCGAATGGCAAATCTAGTTCTGGAATTGAAGAGTGGAAGACCATCTATAGAGGAGTTACACGAGGGTGCCATGAGTCCGCACCTTGCTCAAGTAAAGCAGTGCGCATGAACACAGACAGAGACCTACACAATGCCAAGTGTTCATATTGCTAAAGATGGGAGATGACTGATCTCTGACTACCTAGCAGATGTAAATTTTATAATGGCAAACTAAAACCAATGTGTGTGAAACCTTGGAGAAAACAGCAGTCCCTATTGCAACCTAAAGCTGCAATTAAGGCAAAGAAGTAAAAAGGAGCTCCTGAACAAAGAAAGAAAATGTGTGTTGAACCTCCTTCCATGGCTAGCAGAGAAAACTGACCCAGAAGTTTTGGATCAACAAATTGCATGTACCTGGAGTCAACGAGAACCAAACCATAGGTACGCTTACTTTGAGAAAGGTGCTATGAGGTGTATACTGCATGTCATTAGGTTCCAATTCTCACAGCACAAGAATAGAGTTTGCAAACTTGAACATCTTATTTCTGATTATTGTAACATTTAAAACATTTTTTTTATAATTTATCGTATTAAAGCTCAAAAGGATGCTCATATTCTGAAACACATATACAATATGAAATGGTAAATGCAGTAAATACAATAAAAATATTGTAGAAGCGGGCGGCACGGTGGTGCAGTGGGTAGCGCTGCTGCCTCGCAGTTAGGAGACCTGGGTTCATTTCCCATGTCCTCCCTGCGTGGAGTTTGCATGTTCTCCTCGTGTCTGCATGGGGCTACTCCGGTTTCCTCCCACAGTCCAATGACATGCAGGTTAGAGGCACTGGCAATTCTAAATTGTCCCTGTTGTGTGCTTGGTGTGTGTGTGTGCCCTGCAGTGGGTTAGTGCCCTGCCCTGGATTTGTTTCCTGCCTTGCGCCCTGTGTTGGCTGGGATTGGCTCCAGCAGACCCCCGTGACCCTGTAGTTCAGATATGGATGGATGGATGGATATTGTAGAAGTTGAATTTGTGCCCTGGTTTGATATGCACCTAGTATGTGATGTACGTAGATGTGTTGTAAAAGAAAACCAGCTACATTGCTTACTGGGTTTTTGCTGAGTCTCTTAGTCTTCTGAGCTTATGCTTAAAGGCTAAGGTGCTATTTTGGTAGTGTGCTATGATAAAAGTTTGATAAATCTATTAAGAGAAAAGGCAGCAAAGTGACTTTATCATCTAATATAGCAGAAACAGTGAGGCTTCAAGATATAAAAGAAATAAAATTAAGAAAGGTTAACTTTTAAATCATGCCTGCTACCTAAATGTTGTGGTTAGTCTAAGTCTCCTGCTAACAGGCTGGCCAGGCTAAAAAGGGAACTTGTGGTTAAGCTGAAGGTTTGATTTTATTAAAAGCACACAATATTCCATGCAAATAAATACATTTTTACAAAAATAAGATGGAAAACAAATCGACCCCTACCCCTGAGAAAGGGGGCTAAGCCAGCAGAGTAAAACTTAAAGCTAGTAAAAATGATTAAATAGATGAATTAAGAACTGAAAAAAGATAAATGGAGAACAAAAAAGAAAAAAGTGGAGAGAATCTGCTACCTCGGTGCTTTAAATGCGTATTCTAAAATGTTATTGATCAGATCCTGCCAGGTTTTGATAAAGTTCTGCACAGGTCCTCTAAGTGCAAATTTGATTTTTTCCGGTTTCAAATAGTATAGAACATCAGTTATCCACGGACTTAGAATAGGAGAGTTAGGATCCTTCCAATTGAGGCAAAGTAAGTCTACGTGCCAATAGTGAAGTAAAGGCAATCACAGTTTGTTTGTCCTTCTCCACTTTAAGCCCATCTGGAAGTCCACCACACACAGTTGTTAATGGCATTTAAAGATTTTGGTCCAGAATGAAGTTAATTTGGTGCAGGCCCAAAACATGTGACCTATTAAGGTTGGAACTTGATTGCAACGTTCGCAGGTTCGATCTTGCCCTGGAAAAAGTTTGGACAATTTTAAGCGAGACAGATGTGCTCGATATATAATTTTGAGTTGAATAATTGTATGCTTTGTGCATATGGAGCTCAAGTGAATTCCCCTCATTGCTACCTTCCACTCCTTTTCTGAGATGTTGAGTGTGAGATCCCTTTCCCAATGTCCTCTTGGATATTTGAAATTGAAGGACTCTAGAATGGTTTAATGTATTACAGAAATGCTGTCTGAGTCCTCGAGACTGATCAATATTTTTCCTGGCATAGAGCTAGGTGGGAGGTGAGGAAAATTGGGCAGGTTCTGTTTAACAAAGTTTCTGATTTGAAGGTAGTGAAATGTGTGGCTGGAAAGTTAAATTTGGAATGTAATCGTTCGTAGGATGCAAAGACGTCTACGAGGTGTGGCAGAAAAGTAATGAGACTGGCAACACTGCAAGCGATCTGGCAACGCTGCGCTGTTGTCCTTGATAGAGCACGTGTATCAGTACCCTCCCATAGCTCAACTCCTTCCGTTAACTACGTGATTTTTGTGACTGCTATTAGCGAAGTTGTGTTTTTGGTTGTGCGTCACACAAAATGGAACATCTAAATTTGGAGTAACGTTGTGCCATTAAATTTTGTGTTAAGCTTGGAGAATTTTTATAAAGACGTCCTTGAAAGGCTCAGAAACAGGGTCATTCGCACGAGACCAGACATTGCAGACAAATGGATGCTCCATCATGACAACGCCCCATGTCAAACTACCCTCTCCATAACAGAATTTTTGACCTCAAAAGGCATTCCTGTGGTTCCCCTGCCCCCTTATTCACCTGACCTCAGTCCGTGTGACTTTTTCCTTTTTCCTAAACTGAAAAATGTCCTCAAAGGACGTCATTTCGGGACTTTAGAAAACATCCAAAAGAGTGTAACGGACATGCTGAAGACCATACCGGTTGAAGACTTCCAGCGCTGCTACCAACAGTGGGAACAACGTCTCCATCGGTGTGTAGCTGCCCAAGGGAACTACTTTGAAGGGGATAACATTGATGTTTGAAAAAAATAAAAACTTTGATAAATAAAAAATCAGTCTCATTACTTTTCTGCCACACCTTGTATATACAAATCTCTAAGTGATTTAATCCTAAATGTTTTCCAGACATTAAAAACTGCATATGTTTGAGAGGATGGAAAAAGGTGGTTCTCGTGCAGAGGTGCCAGAGATAAAAGTTTCTTTATCTTAAAATACTTCCTGCATTGGTTTCATATTCTGAGTAAATGAAGCACAATTGGGTTGTTAGTATATTGGCGATATCTTGCATTTATTGAGGCACAAAGTAAGGAATATAAAGAAGTGCTGTTATTGTCTCTAGCTTCTGTTGCTAATAAGAGAGGAGCTAGCTGAGTGGAGAATCTCTTATAAAATTCAGCAAGGTAGCCATCAGGGCCTGCTGCTTTCCCGCTCTGAAGTGACTCTATAGCATCTAGTAATTCTGTTAGCACCAGAGGTTTATCCAATTCCTCTGCACTATTTGTGGTATCTGTAATGCATCCATAAATGCATTTGATTGTGTCTTGTCTTCTTTAAACTCAGTAGAATATAAGGATTTATAGTAGTCTCTAAATGTCCATCCATCCATTCATTCATTCATCCAACCCGCAATATCCTAACTACAGGGTCACGGGGGGCTGGAGTCAATCCCAGCCAACACAGGGCGCAAGGCAGGAAACAAACCCTGGGCAGGGCGCCAATACACCTAACCAGCATGTGTTTGGACTGTGGGAGGAAACCGGAGCACCCGGATGAAACCCACGCAGACATGGGGAGAACATGCAAACTCCCTGCAGGGAGGACCCGGGAAGCAAACCCAAGTCTCCTAACTGCGAGGCATATAATGTGTGCATTATATTTTTATGGTCAATGATTTTATCTCTGTTTGTGTTGGGGATTGCTGGGATTGCATTGTGAACTTCTTGCTTGTGGATTTTTTGAGCTAAGACCTTATTAGCTTTTGCTCCACTTTTTGTTCATAGTAATGATGTCTTGATTTAAAAAAGGAGTTGTTCTGTTTCTTTAGTTGCAGTGCACTCTTAACACCTAAAATGTCTCCTGCACACTCAGGCCAATAGAGCAGATGGACTGTCTGTCAGCCTATTGGACCTGGTTAATTGTGACTATTTAAGACAGGGGTGTCGTAATCCGGGCCTGGTGGGCCACAGTGGCTGCAGGTTTTTACTCTAACCCTGTTTTTCATTAGTGACCAGTTTTTGCTGCTAATTAACTTGTTCTGCCTTAGTTTTAATTAACTTGACTCAGGACACTTAGTTGTTTCTTTTTCCTTAATTAGCAGCCAAACAATAATGAGACACAAAACAAGCAAGTGACCAGCTAACCACATTATCTGAACATAAAGAATGGTGATGGTCTCTATAAGGTTTATCTCTCAGGTATATAATCAGAAACAGAAAATCAACAATTTGGGAAATGTCTACTTTAGCAGAATAAGATCAGCAGCAAGCCATGGAATTAAGTAAAGGGGTTAATTAACAGCAATAATCAGCTTCTCATTAAGGAACTGGTTGGAGTGAAATTGGCTGGAGTTTAAAACTCCAATTTAGCTGGTCATCTGCTGGCTTGTTTCATGTCTCGTTCTGTTTGGCTGCCATTTAATGAAGAAACGAATCAATTCAGAAGACTGAATCCTTAAAAACAGGGCTATTAAAATGAAGGGAAAAGAAGTTAATTAGCAGTGAAAACAGGTCACTGATTAGGAAAAGCGTTAGAATGAAAACCTGCAGCCACTGCGGCCCTCCAGGCCTGGAGTTCGACACCTGTGATTTAAGGTATCACTGTTCTTCCATGTCCTGTTAGCAAATGAATGTAACCAATAATGTCGAAGGTCTTCTGACTGTGTAATAATTTATTTGGAATTGTGATCTGATCAATAAAGTGTACAAAAAGACACAGTAAAAGTTCCTCCTTTGTAATTTAGGTGCTTGCACTCCTGTTAGGGTTGCCTCTTGCAAGTCTTAGAAGATAAAGAAGATTGATTGATGCTTCCTCCTCCCTGCATTCATTGCCTCAATTATATGGGAAGAACAGGCTAACCGATGGGTGAGCGGGTACCTTTTCTATTTGCATTGCTTGATAAATTTCATCCATATAGTTATTTATTCTCACCATTATTAAACGTGTGTTCAAAATAAGTTTAGAAGAATGATCACTTTGAAGACATTTGACTTACAGACGTTTGACCCTGAACCACCTGCACCTGTTGTAAAGTGCAGGCAGCCAAAAGTCAGTCCGGCGCCAGCCAGGCTGCAATTACATTTGGCCGAATGCCCGCCAGATCTGAAACCCTCTCTCGGATATGCAAGAACTGCAAAGATACAAATATTTGCATTAATTTAGCAACATAATGAATGAAATGAAAATATTACAGGTTCAAGAGTAAGATTCCAGATAAAGTTCTTAAACCACATGAAAAATAAAGTGCCTTGAGAAAGTATTCAGACTACTTCACTTTTTTCACATTGTGTTATACTACAGCCAATCATTTAAATTTTTCTTCCCCTCATCAAGAAACATTCAATACCCCAGAAAGAAAAAAAACCAAAACAGGATTTTAGATTTCTTTTTTGCAAATATATTAAAAATTAACCCTTTCGGCCAGGATTTTCTGTTTTAATGGGAAAAATTATTTTGTGAGATAGTCTACCTTTGAGGTGTCTCGGAAACTGAAAAATGAAAAAAGCAAAAAATTATCACTATTATTATACAACAGTTGCCAAATACTTCCACTTTCCATTTTCAAATAAAATTGAAAGTGGACCTACTTACTATGTGATGCGAACAATCCGGAAGGGTCCATTTCACTTCCGTGTTTCTCCAGTCTGTGCTAATAGTAGCACACCCGGTTCCAACAGCTGCAAATGTACCTGTGCTTTACAAAAATGGCTGCATATATATGTACTAGTAATAGGATGTCAAGGCTGAAAGGGTTAAAACTGAAATTTCACATAAAGTATTCAGACGCTTTATTCAGGCAGCAGTCCCAACTAGGAGTATTCTTGGGTTTGACAAGCCTCACACACATTGATTTTGGGATTTTCTGCCAATTTTCTCAGCAGACTGTCCCAAGCTCTGTCAGGTTGGAAGGAAAACATAATCATTAAAAAAAAAGGTGATCCCTTGCCTGGAAGGGAAGCTAGAAGGATGGATGGATCGGGAGGAGCTAGTTTTTGCAGAATATATATGCCCCTGACACACTAGAGGGCAGTATCCATGTGTCGTTGCTCCCTTTTTCCAGACCACGAGACAGGCTGGGAACTGTGGGACAGACCTGTTGTAGTTGGCACCAGGGGGAGCTACAGGGATCAACTATATCTACTTTATGACACTTTCACCTGACCTGAAAGTACCTCTTCCAGACTTTGCCCAAATTAAGGCTTCACACACCTTGATTTTGTGGATTTTTCTGCCATTTTACTTTATAGCTCTATCAAGTTAGGTGAAGACCATCGTTGGACAGCTATTTCAGTTATCTTCAATGATGTTCTTCTGGGTTTTTGTCTGGAATATGGCTAGGCATTTCAAGGACATTCCCAGAGTTGTCCCTAAGCCAATCCTGTGTTGCTTTTTCTTTCTTCTCAGAGTCATTGTCCTGTTGGAAGGAGAACCTTCCGCCTAGTATGGGGTCTAGAATGCCATGGAACAGGTTTGCATTAAGGATATATCTGTACTTTACTCCATTTGGCTTCCCCTAACACCTGACTAGTCTCCCAGTCACTGGCACAGAAAAACAATCCCACAGAATGATACTACCACTACCACACTTCACTGTTGGAATGGTATTGCCCAGGTGATGAGTGGTGCTTGGTTTCCTCAAGCTGTGATGCTTAAAACTGAGTCTAAAAAGTTCAGTTTTGGTTTCATCAAACCAGAGAATCTTGTCTCTCATAGTCTGTGAGTTCTTTAGGTGCCTTTTCTCAAACTCCATGTAGGCTTTCATGTGTCATCTGGCCACTCTGTCATAAATCTGCCTTAGTGGAGTGTGGTGGTGTTTTTCTTTCCAGACGTTTCTTCCATCTCCTTACAGGTTCTGTGGAGCTCAGACAAAGTGACCATCAGGTTCTTGGTCACCACTTTTACTGAGGTGCTTCTCCTCTAAATGATTATGATCCACCTCAAAGTATATTCTATTTTATTTTTACTTATTCTATACTTTTGGGAGCCTTCAATGCTGCAGGATTTTTTCCACAGTCTTCTCCAGATCTGTACCTCGACACAGTGCTGTCTCCAAGCTCTGCAGGCAATTCCTTCAATCTTGGTTTTTTGTACAAGTGTGGGATCTTCTATCGACCGGTGGGTGCCCCTTCAAACCACGAGAAATCAATTGAATTGACCACAGGTGGACTCCAAACAAGACGTATTATCATTATCATTCATGAAGGCTCTGAAATCCATATTAACCCCGATTTGCGCCACCACAACCCAATCAAAGCACTGTGATGTACTTACATTGATGGATTAAAGGCCTGAAGTCCACATGACCGTCATCATCAAGTTCTTCCATGTGAAGCCTGAATACCATGAAGACTGATTGAGGTCATTTATGTTAGGTAGAATGCCTAGAGGGGGCTGAGTGGTCTCATGGCCTCAGAACCCCTGCAGATTTTTTTTTTTTTCTCCAGCCGTCTGGAGTTTTTATTTTGTTTTTTCTGTCCTGCCCAGCCTTTGGACCTTACTTTTATTCTATTCATCAAAATAGCTCACACACTTACTGGTGCTTAGCTGGCAGATATCTTCACTACCTGTTGCTGCATAAAAGTGAAGAACATTTGTAGAGATCCTACCCAACCCGGCCATAGCATTTTTACTCCTCTGTCCTCTGGCAGGTGCTTCAGAGCCCAGCCTGCCTGCACTACCAGGCAGATGAACAGCTTTTACCCCAAAGGAATCAGCCTATTAAATGCACAGCAATCACTGCCCCTTTCCATAACAGAGACCACCATTGATTGAAGTAAACTTCTGCATAAACCACACATAGTAACACACTTATACATGACCCATGTGGAACTCACAACCATTACATTGACCATAATTGTAACAGACAGCAATCCTTCGTTTTCTGCGTTGTGTAAATAATCTTCAAATCAGTGGCACGTAGGGTCAAAACAGAAGCTTTTATTTTGTTCTCCAAGAAACTTTCCAAAACAAAAGGGAAAAAAAATGGACAGGGTGTCATATTAATGGCTTCTCCCCTACGTCCCCACAGCATCCACTGCACTTCCCACCTTTTATTTACACAAACACATTGCATATAAAACTATTTACAAAAAAATGACTCAAATTTTCTAGAGAGCACTATTTATAATACACATAGCTTTATACAAAAAATTCCTACTTTTATAGTTATATATTCTTAACAAAAAAAAAAAAATATCATACCTTTCCAAAACAAAAGGAAAAAAAGGGACAGGCGTCACATTAGCGGCTTCTCCCCTATGCCCCCACAGGGTCCACCACACGTCGCGCCTTTTATTTACACAAACACATTGCATATTAAACTATTTACAAACAAATTACTCAAATTTTCCAGAGATACCTATTTACAATACACATAGCCTTCTACAAAAAATCCAACTTTTATAATTATATATTCTTAACAAAATAATAAAAAATATATATAGCATATCTTTCCAAAACAAAAGGAAAAAAAGGGACAGGGCGTCACATTAGCGGCTTCTCCCCTATGTCTGTTAAATAATAAATTAAAGCAATTACATGTTATTAATACAAAATAAATGAAATAAAAATCAGGAAAAACGTAGGGAGAACTGAAACCACAACCTACCCCCACAGCATCCACTGCGTGTCTGCCACTAGAGCCAAAAAATGTGGTGTATGCAGGCTGTGAGGTGTAACGCTAATTAACGCCCGTATTACAACAGATTATATTGTCCATATTTAATTAACTATTTACAGGGATCAACTAATTTTGGGGAAGTTCATAACTAAAAGTGAAATTATAAATAACATATTACACTTTGCTACATAATGTTCACTGTGATTTCATTTATTATTTCTCTACTTCTTCTTTCGGCTGCTCCTGTTAGGGGTCGCCACAGCGGATCATCTTATTATGTAAAGCACTTTGAGCTACTGTTTGTATGAAAATGTGCTATATAAATAAATGTTGTTGTTGTTGTTCTTTCATATATTTCTGTCCTCTGCATCTTGTTCTGTTACACCATCACCTGCATGTCCTCTCTCACCACATCCATAAACCTTCTCTTAGGCCTTCCTCTTTTCCTCTTGCCTGGCAGCTCTGTCCTTAGCATCCTTCTCCCAATATACTCAGCATCTCTCCCCTGCACATGTCCAAACCAATGCAATCTTGCCTCCCTGACTTTGTCTTCCAACCGTCCAACCTGAGCTGACCAACTGTCCAGCCTGAGCTGACCCTCTAATGTCCTCATTTCTAATCCTGTCTATCCTCATCACAGCCAATGCAAATCTTATCATCTTTAACTATGCCACCTCCAGCTCTGTCTCCTGCTTTCTGGTCAGTGCCACCGTCTCCAACACATATAACATAGCTGGTCTCACTACCACCCTGTGGACCTTCCCTTTCACTCTTGCTGATATCCATTTGTCACAAATCACTCCTGACACTCTTCTCCGCCCATTCCACCCTGCCTGTAGTCTCCTCTTCACCTCTCTTCCACAATCCCTATTACTCTGTACTGTTGATCCCAAGTATTTAAACTCATACACCTTCGCCAACTCTATTCTCTTCATCCTCACCATTCCACTAACCTCCCTCTCTTTCACACAAATGTATTCTGTCTTGTTCCTACTGACCTTCATTCCTTTCCTCTATAGAGCAGATCTCCACCTCTCTAGGGTCTCTTCAACCTGCTCCCTACTATCGCTACAGATCACAATGTCATCAGCAAATATCATAGTCCACGGGGACTCCTGTCTAAACTTGTCAACCTGTCCATCACCATTGCAAATAAGAAAGGGCTCAGAGCCAATCCTTGATTTAATCCCACCTCCACCTTGTATGCATCCATCACTGCAGACCTCACCACTGTCACACTTCCCTCATACATATCCTGTACAACTCTTACACACTTTTCTGCCACTCCTGACTTCCTCATACAATACCATAACTCCTCTCGAGGCACCCTGTCCTATGCTTTCTCCAGGTCCACAAAGACGCAATCAAATTCTTCTGGCCTTCTCTAAACTTCTCCATCAACACCCTCAGAGCAAACATTGCATCTGTGGTGCTCTTTCTTGGCATGAAGCCATACTGGTGCTCACTAATCATCACCTCACTTCTTAACTGAGCTTCCACTACTCTTTCCCATAACTTCATGCTGTGGCTCATCAATTTTATCCCCCTGTAGTTACTACAGTCCTGCACATCCCCCTTATTCTTAAATATCGGCACCAGTACACTTCTTCTCCACTCCTCATGCATCCTCTCATTTTGCAAGATTCCATTAAACAGTCTGGTTAAAAACTCCACTGCCACCTCTCCTAAACACCTCCACAGGTATGTCATCTGGACCAATGGCTATTTCATTCATCATCCTCTTCATAGCTGTCCTTACTTCCTCCTTGCTAATCCGTTGCACTTCCCGATTTACTATCTCCACATCATCCAACTTCTTCTCTCTCTTGTTTTCTTCATTCATCAGCCTCTCAAAGTAGTCTTTCCATCTGCTCAACACACTCTCCTCGCTTGTGAGTACATTTCCATCTTTATCCTTTATCACCCTAACCTGCTGCACATCTTTCCCAGCTTGGTCCCTCTGTCTAGCCAATCGGTACAGGTCCTTTTCTCCCTCCTTAGTGTATAACCTCTCATACAACTCATCATACATCTTTTCTTTAGCCTTCGCCACCTCTCTCTTTTCCTTACGCCTTATCTCCTTGTACTCTTGCATTTATTTTACATTTATGCTTAAATGTTTACCTTTACTTTTACCACATATTTACACTTTTACTCTGTGTATATTTGGAACTGTTAATAGTAACCGTACTTCTCGTAGTTTAATGTTTACTTCGATATGCTTTTATCTATGTTTGCTCCAAGAGATATTTGATTGTACTATACAGGGACAATAAAGCTGTCTTGCTTGCTATCTTGCTAAAAAGTGAAGGAGTAGGTAAACTTTCTGTATATTTTTCATCTCAAATTGAAGGAAATTGCACAGGAGGTGCTGGTCTAACACATTACAACATGATTTATTCATGCCATCCCTCTTTCCTGTATTTAATAAAACATCAGTCAGAAGCAATTGGTTAACACGGTAAATCTAATCTATTTCCAAGTTACTTGCGATTTACAATAATGCATGTAATTATTTAATTATAATCATTATGTATGTAATTATTCATGTGGAAATACAGCAGTGAGGCTTCCTACCATATCCAGTACAAAAAAAATGTATTAGCCTCTAACTACACAATATTCTTTGAGATCCCATAAATGGCACCCTGCTGTCTCTACCCTATGTGGTCCCATAAGCAAAACCTCACAGCACCATTCCTCTTCTGCTCTGTTCCCTAGGGTGTCTCTCAGAGCCATCGCCACCTCTTGCCTTTTCAGAGAGCTCCTCAGGTGTTCTTATTCCAGTGTTAATTAGACTTGCCTGCCAATAGGCTTTTAGCAGTAGACAACTAACAGGCTAATTTGGCTCACCATATAGATTATTAAGCTTTCCACTGAAGGTTGCTTTCCTTATTTATTCTTGTAAAGCACTTTGAGATACTTCCACGTATGAAAATGTGTTATAGAAATGTTCTTGTTATCATTGAACATGCTGACTGTTAATTAAGAAGCGATGTGGCTCAGTGGTTATGGGTGCGGATTTAAGCCATAAGTTTGGTATTTCAGTCCTAGCCACTGAATCATTTGTATCATTCGGCTTGCCTGAACACAAATGAACTAAGATTGTGTTGGTTCCTGCCTTATGACGGATACTGCTGGGATAGACTCTAACACCAACAACACTGAATGGGATTATATGGGTTAAAAAATGCACAGCTAATAAATGGTGTCCAGATTACTGGATGGTGGTGGTGGTTGTCTTTTAAGAGGATTCCCAATCTCCTCACAGGTTCTCTCTGAAGCTCAGTCAGCGGGACCATCGGGTTCTTGGTCACCTCTCTTACTCACTCCCTTCTCCCATGATTGCTCATTTTGGTCGAGCAGCCATCTCTCGAAGGAGTTTTGATTGTTCAAAATGTATTCCATTTTTTTGTTACTTATTCTTTACTTTTGGGAACCTTCAATACTGGAGAAGTATTTTGGTGCCTTCACCAGATCTGTACCTTGACACAGACCTGTCTATAAGCTCTGCAGGCAAGCACATCACTTGCCTTGCTTGTATACAACTATTATGTTTGGTCCTGCCTTGTCACGGAAATAACTTGAGTAGACTCCAGCAACAATAACATTTGTAGGAACCCCAAAAGTAGTAAACAAGTTTGTCTTAAGTATGCTGTGTGTCAGAAATAGTACAATGTACTAAACTGTATTTTTGTTGTTGTTTTATTATTTCTTTTTTTTGATTGGGAAGATAAAATAATAATTGTGTTTCAGTATCCGATTAGAAAGCTCATTCAATATAGGTGTACTAATGCAAGCCAATCAATGTTGAGCTTAAGGTTGCATCATGATGTTAGTCACGCGATGAGGCGGTGCGAGGGAGCATGGTGAGCGTGTGCGCTGCCAGCGATATCTGCTGTCTTTACAAGGGAAAGAAAAAGAGTGTGTCATCTGTTTTGGAGACTAGTATATTCACTGTGATATCCTGCCCAAGTGAAGAGTGACGACACTTGTTTATTTTTTTTCGGTTGTATTTCAAGTGCAGTTATGTTTGCTTCTCTACGGTAGCGGTCGCGATATTAAGTCATCACTTATTTACGCTGCGAGTGTGTGTGTGTGACACGAAGGCCTAGAAGTTGGAGAGACATTTGTTCGCAAGGAGCGAGAACGGCTGGATTCATTTAGGATTTCAAGACTTCGTGTTGTTCGGTGAATACACGATTGTTTCATTAACTCATCGGAGAAAGTAAGTGGATTCATTTTTTATGCAGGATTGACATTGGAATTCATCTTCTGTTTAATGTGCACCCACGAATGGGCCCCAACGTTAACAATCGATCCAACTTTTGAACTATTTGACTGACTCATGCATACTTTGAATGGATCAGAATATCTATCCGTCTAGTGTTTAAATGGTACCTATATACTGTTGTGGTGTGAACTGCACGTTTTCTCGAGTCTTAAACTCACCTGAGATGGATGATGTGTTTTTTTTGTTTGGTTTCTTGTATTAGATAGTTCTGTGGGGAAATGGAGTCCTTGAAAAATGTTCTAAATGGTTTGCTATTATTGTGATTCAACTAAGGTATTCCAAAACAGAAACATAGACAAAGTTAAAAGATCAGAGAAGAGGTTTATGTCTTTTATTTTACCACAAACTATTACATTATTGTCATACAATAAATCGTTATTCTTTTTCCTTTTTTTACAAATTTGTATTCTGTTATTTCATTGAGACTAGAGAGTTATTTAAATCTAAGAAGAAATCAAGTTTCTGTTAAAGTTTGAAACCGAAAGTAAAGAAGTTACCGGCCTAATTCACCATTCAACTGCCGGGGATCCAGGATTCTTGTTGAGTATACAATTAAATTAACCCCTAGGGTTAAGAAAAGGGTTACACATTGAATGGGATTACATGGGTTTAAAATGCATGGAAGGGTGGGTGCTATGGTTCTTTATTTATGTGGCTTTGGGTTGATTAAGCACATTGTGAAAATAAAGCCATTTTGGTGTTTTGTGTAATGGCAGGAAAAGAATTGTGAGTGAAGGTTTTATTTTATATATGAAAAGGTTGGGAGAAAAAGACAAAATGGAATTCAAAGGTATGAATGTAAAAGCCACCAATGCCAACCAAAAACAAAAGCAAGCAGAGATTCTAGGGACTGTGGAAAGGCAGCAGTATTGGTGGGCAGTTGATGAAGGGAACAGCCTCTTTGGCTGTGGAATTACACTTAGGGAGTAAAATTCCTTGCTTTCCATCTCAAACAACTCAAAAAAAAAAAATTAGTGAGTTTCATATTTCAGAATTGCGAAAACACAAGCAAAACATATTTTTGTGGCACTTTAAACTCTGCCCTTTCATTCCCCACTAATTGTTGTACAGTATGACCTATCATTTTTGATGTTTTTTACACGTCATATGGCATTCATAGACAATTCATCTGCATAAGGTCAAACGGATGGTGCTTTTGCCAATCCAAGCAATGTACATGTCAATCTGTGCTATTGTTTTCTGTCCTTGTTCTACCTATAGCATTCAAATCCTGGTCTTAGACGCCATACCATACCATTTCCTAAGCTTGTTTAATCCTGAGAGTTGAAGAAAATTCTTATATGTGGAAACTGACTAGACCAAAGACAGGTCATTCAGTCCAACAAAGGTGGCCAGCACTATCCAAATAATATTTCTCTAACATAACATCAAGTTGAGTTTTGAAAGTTCCTAAAGTCCTCCTGTGTACCACACTACTTGGTCACTTATTCCATGTCTCTATGGCTCTCTGTATAAAGAAAAACTCCCTAATGTTTGTGTAAAATTTACCCTTAACAAGTTTCCAGCTGTGTCCCTCTGTGTTCTTGATGAACTCATCATAAACTTACAGTCTTGATCTACTGGACTAACTCCCCTGTAGCCCTGGACTCAGCCTAGTCGCTCTTCTCTGGACCTTTTCCAGTGCTGTTATGTCCTTTCTGTAGCCTGGAGACCAAACTGAGATACTCTCTCCTCAGCTTGGTGCTGTGGGTGTAATAAATGACACAAATGGAGAAGATTTTCTCCTGCCTGATTACTGACTTAAAAAAAAAAGGTTTTTATCAGACTGGGCTTGTTAGAGGATAAGTTTCTTTCTTTAATTAAACTGTTGATTTCTACCACTCCACCACATTAGTTGGTCACTTATTTCATGTGTCAGTGGTTCTCAGTGTGAAGAAAAATTTCCTAAGGTTTGTGTGAAATTTACCCTTCACAAGTTTCCAACTGTGTCCCTGTGTTCTTGATGAACTCATTATAAACTTACAGTCTTGATCTACTGTACTAATTTCCTTCATAATTTTAAACACTTCAGCCATGTCTCCTCTTGCTTAAACTGTAAAGACTCAGCTCTTTTAATCTTTCCTCATAACTCATCCCCTGTAGCCCTGAACTTCTCTGGACCTTTTCTAGCACTGTAACAGTATGTCCTTTTTGTAGCCTGGAGACCAAAACTGCACATAGGACTCCAGATGAGGCCTCACCAGTGTGTTATAAAGACTTTAGCAGAACCTCCTGTGACTCTGTACTCCACACATCAAGGCGCTATATAACCTGACGTTCTATTAGCCTTATTAATGGCTTCTGAACACTGTCTGGAATTTGATAGTGTCAAGTTCACTACGACTACTAAATCCTTCTAATAAGGTGGAGTTTTGATTTTCAGACCTCCCATTGTGTATTCAAACCTCACATTTTTATTTCCTATGTGTAATACTTTACATTTACTGACATAAAATTTCATCTGCCACAAATCTGCCCAAACCTGTATGCTGTCCAAGTCGCTCTGTAATGACTCAGTGGATTCGATGTGATCCTCCAATCCACCTATGAGCTGCAGAATTAACCAGCTTGTTATTTATATTCCTATCTAAATCATTTATATATTTTAAAAATAGCAGTGGCATTAGCACTGACTCCAGATGGACATCACTCTTAACACTGGCCAATTCTGACAGGGGTCCTCACATCATTACCCACTGCTTCTTGTGTCTGAGCCAATTTTATACCTATCTACAGACAACACCCTGAACTCCAACTTCTTTTAGTTTGATGCCTACCTTCTTATGTAGCACCTTATAAAATGATTTCTGAAAAACCAGATAAATAATCTCATAAGCTTTGCTTTGATCATATTCATTTGTTGCTTCCTTATATAATTCTAGTATGTTGGTAAAACACAACCTCCCTTTTCTGGACTCATGCTGACTGTTGTGTAAAACTCCTGTTCTTGTCAGGTGTTGCTCAATGTTCCCCTGCAGTCACCATTTTTATATAATAGGATAATATTTGCCATTTTCCAGTCCTTTGGAATTTCCCCAGTGTGCAGTGACTTCCTAAAAATACACGTCATGGGTTTATATGGTATATTTACTCGATAACCTCCTTGAAAACCAGAGGATAAATTTTATCTGGTCCTGGTGATTTGTTTGATTTCAGCCTATTTAATCTAAGCAGCTCTTCTGCCTCTACAATTTCTAAATCACCCAGTAGCTCTTTAGTAGTCCCTTTTACAGATGGGAGGTTATCTACATCAAAAAACTCATGTTTTGAAGCATTAGGTAAAAGGCTACATCTCTGTACTGAGGCAGCACCTTAACGTGGCCTGAGCGATACCATGTCATGTACTCCTGTTAGGGCCACCTGCTGTCAGAGATGAGGTTCTGACTAAGACTGACTCAACCATCACCCTCATCCCAACAAGGCTCCATATAACTTCCTGCCATCCCCCATTGTCCTGCACACAGCTTGCCATGTGGATTCCAGACAGAAAGTAAAGTTGTGTGATTGAGAATTGTGGATCCTCTCTAGCACCAATATCGACAACTCCTTTGCACAGCCTCCGCGTCGTTGTTGGATCGACAGACAGTCGTGATAACTGACAAAAGTCTACGACGACAGGCAAAGAAAATGTCAGAATTCAGTCTTTTGAGGAAACTTTCTAGCACTAGCTAACTTTAACATCTTGCCTGAAGAAGCGGCCTGAGTTGCCTTGAAAGCTTGCATGTTGTAATCTTTCTAGTTAGCCAATAAAAGGTGTCATTTTGCTTAACTTCTCACTACATCCATAATGGCTAACACGGTACAACACCCTAGTACTGGCATCAGCATTAAAAGATGCTTCTTAAATTCTAAAAGTCTGCCGCTCCCCAAATGGCTAATAACTAATAGTCTAGGAGTGACGTATGTCATCAGTGTTGGTGTGTGAGAGAGAGGATGTGCGGCATTGTTCATAATGGCACTCAGTTTTGTTTTCATTCTCTTCTTCACTATGACCTCTAGGTGTACCAGAGTGTGTCCGATAACTGAGTCTGCCCTTTTACTTAGATTGTTGATTCGGTGGGCATCTCTTGAAGTGAGGTTACCAGCCCAGCACACCAAAGCATAGAAAACTGCACTGGTCATCACAGAGTTGTAGAACACATGTAGGATGTCACTAACCTCATTAAAGGAATGCAATCCCCTAAGGAAGGAGAACCTGCTCTGCTTTTTCTTTGTTAGTTCCTCTGTGATCTGAGACTGGTCAAATCTGTCCTAATGTGGACCCCCAAGTACTTGTAGGAGTAGACCACCTCTACATCCACTCGTTGAATAATGACCAGACATAAGGGCTGTTTGGTGGCCATTTCTTAATGTGCCTGGTGCCCTTACAGTGTAGATAGTGGCAGGCATTTTGCATTTTTCAGATTCGAAATTTATTTATATACTAGCCGTATCCCGTGGCTCCAACCACATAGTAGTGAAACAGGACCGTGAGGAGAGCTCTTTCCGGCTCCCCACTCCTGACGTCACGCTTCCCCCTCTCCCTCAGCCTGCAGCCTCTAGCACGAATATATCGCTTCTGCAAGTGAACAATGATCCTTAGTCTAATGAGAGAAGTTGCAAAATCAACCGGAATGTTTAAGCAAATTATAGAAAAAAACCCGATCTAAATTCGTTAAGTAGTTGTCTCGTTCACTGGCTAAGCAGAAGTAAGGTACACATGAGTTGCTCAGGTGGCTCATAAGTGAGGAGGATAAACTGCATGTCTCAATTGGAGTAGCGCAAATAAATCAGTACTGCAAGCAAACTATGATACAAAGCGCAAAGGAGAGAAGTCGCAAAATCAACCGGAATGTTCAAGCAAATTATAGGAGAAAACCCGATCTAAATCTGTTAAGCAGTTCTCTCATGAAAAGCGGACAGACAGACAGACACTGGATTTTATATATATATATATATATATATATATATATAGAGAGAGAGAGAGAGAGATTGCACTAGGTTTTGGAATATCTTATAAATGCTTGCTGAAATGTATATTTTAAAAAGTATGCCCCTCAGAATGCACCTAATGTAGGTAGATATGCAAACATGTTGAAAGTATTACATGTGATCCTAACAACAGATATTGTAGAAGGATACTTGAGAGGGTAGTAATTGAATAAATTGCTATGGCTGGTGGTTCCACTGGGATTTCCTACCCGACTTTCTCATCTATACTTCCTACAGTGTCAAAACAAACCAATTTAATAATGCCTGCCCCAAATGTGTCACCTGTTAGAAGGTTTCTGTTCATTACATTGGTAGATGCAACACATGAGACCCTCACTTTAGTATATTAAAAAAAAAAAAACTCCCAGGTCTCTTTTATAATGAGTTCTCTATCTAGATTTGAAGGGTAGCACTATATTCAGAAAAACTGTTCAAGACTCCTAGGTGCCTGGTTGTCTGTCTAAATTATCTGGTGAGCCTCCAGCAAAAAGGTTACAATTAAAATATTGCTGCACACTAATAAAATCCATCTGTGTTATGCTGCTCAAGCATCCCAAAGCACAAAGTTCCAAAAACACTTTCAAAAAATGACCACTAGAGGGGGATCTACTATCAACCCCGGCTAGATATACATGTAAGAGCAAACACAAGATCTTAATAAAATAAAAAAGATTTATTCTCAAAAAGTGTTCTATAACAAAAAAAGCTCTGAAAAGCACAAAAGGCAAAAGGAATTGCCTGAAGAAATAAGGCAGTGGGGCGGCACGGTGGCGCAGTGGTAGCGCTGCTGCCTCACAGTATGGAGACCTGGGTTCGCTTCCTGGGTCCTCCCTATGTGGTGTTTGCATGTTCTCCCCATGTCTGCGCAGTCCAATGACATGCAGTTCAGGTGCATTGGCAATCCTAAATTGTCCCTAGTGTGTGCTTTGTGTGTGTCCTGCGGTGAGCTGGCGCCCTGCCCGGGATTTGTTCCTGCCTTGCACCCTGTGCTGGCTGGGATTGGCTCCAGCAGACCACCGTGATCCTGTCTTAGGATATAGTAGTTTGGGTAATGACTGACTGACTGAATAAGGCAGTGTGATGCAAACAAAGTTCTAATACAAGAATCAGATGGTGATAGTGAAAAAACAGAGCTGAAAGTCAAAAATTCAAAAATAATAATAAGCACAAGTGAAATTCACAATTAACACTCACCAATTCCCTAGTATATTCAAATGAAGTGCCAGAAACTGTGGGAAATCATCAACTTTATAGGGCTGAGGGCGGTTCCTAGTGATGATGGGCAGGCTGCCCCGCCTCTTGGGAGGACCACCCACAAAACACAAGGTGCATAGCAACAGTATTGGTACAAAGAGGAAAATCAAATACAAAAAAGAATTTGAATAAAAGTAGTTAAAATTAATTTGAACAAAAGAATAAAAAATTAACAAAGAAGTCATAACACAAAGATCTGAACTCCATACAGGAAAGGGACCCTGGCTGAAGCATAACAATCTGAGGTGCTAGATGAACCTGATAATAAAGACACACACACACTCAGGTAATTGAGGTGGTGAGGTTAGAAACAAACAAAAGTCTGCACAAATGAAAAATGTGACGTTTCCAAAAGAGTTTGTTTTGTTTAAATAATTTTGCAAGCGATTCAAATCCGACAAAACTGTATACCAATGTATATCCTGACTTTGCAAAATTAATAAAATGTAATTCATTAGACAGATGCAACCATGAATACTAGCTCCATGCTGACCACTGACATGCTTGTTTCCAATTGTTGACAGAGCAGGACGTCTGCTCCAAGTGTTCAAAGTCGCTTTGCATGAACTCATCACTGCCATCGCTAGACATGAGAGAGGAGCCGCTCTGTATGATTGCTAGTGGCTGCCTTTCACAGAAGCTCTCACTCTCTCTTATCCAAGTCAAAAGTCCTTACGTTTTCTTTTTTTTTTTTTAAATATTTATATTTTTCTTGCACATCTATAACTAGTGTTACGTCAGGGAACCATGGGAAAAAATAGTGAGGGGAGCCCTCATAATAATAACTTCAGGAAAAGAAAGTTTAATAAAATGTAGGTAGAAATGTATATAGAACATTTCTATGTATGTCAAATATAAAATTTTTGTGAAAGAGGATGACAACGTAAATACATTATTTCAGAAACATGAATAGAACACTTAAAATTAAAATACTGGATAAAATATGTGTAAGTTACTTAATACAAAGTTTAAAACTACTGTTGAATGGATTTGTTATTGAGTGAACACCACACTTTTATATGCTGTTTTCATTAATGTGGTAAAATATTGACCATATAAAGCATATATTGAATTGTATTATATCAGCTGTTAAGTGCCATGGTGGATGAACTGCCAACCCGACTGGGCACACGGAGTCTCAGGAATCAGGCTTTATTGTGTGATGCATACACGGACTCAAATCACATGAAGTGAGCAATTGGCGAATACGGCGATCTTGTATTAATTGCAAAAGTTTCACCTCAATCAGTTTCACTCAACACTCCGATCTGACTCCAGATCTACCTCTCATCAATTCCACCATTGTTACCTAGCTTAATGAACATGGCACTCCATCTTATCCTTCAAGACTGTCCAGCAGGCTTCCTCCCTTCCTGGGTCCCTTCTCGTTCCAGCCACCATTATTTGCAGCCTGGAGAAGCAGGTTTGGCTGCTTGTTTGCCTCTTTTTGTATATTTGACTTTGTGTCATAAAATATTGGTAGTTTCTAGCTTGCTAAGAAAAATAAAAAATATACAGCCACAAGCGTTTTTGTGACTAAACCCTTACTATACTAACGTGCATTAGGTTATACTGCTTATTTTCATACATGCTTATGATTCTCTTTGAATATATGCAAATCATCAACTTTAAGAATATACTTTTCTATAATGGAAGGTGAATCCTTGCCCAGCCAGGAAGGAGGACGTGCATCCCAGCCAAGATGGGTTATTCATTGCTATCCCAATCAGGATTAAAGAATAATGGATGGAATGGGGGATTCCGAATAGTTCATCTCCCGGTATGAGAGGAGGAAGTGCTTCTCTGGTTTGGCCCCAGCCTGGACACCCAGAGGGTTGCCTGGGACTTGTAGTTTCAAATCGCGGCCCTGTCAGGGTCCTTGGGTGCCACTAGGGGATACTTTTGGGAATATACATCCCTAGTTTGGGAGGGTTTCCAGGATGACCTGAAAGTGCCTCTGTTATGCGAAGACATGGCTCCAGAAGTACTCCCAGATCTATCATAAAAGAAACTCATCTTGTTCCATGATTTGAGTTCGAGTTGGGTGGAAAATGGAAAAAAACTCGCCTGGAGGAATGGAATGAGAATGAAAAGAAAGGGAAGAGAGCTGTGCCTGTGCAGAGGCCGCCTGAGGTGTGTGCAGGGCCTAGGGCTGACCAACCCCACGCAGGGCCGGTTACGTCAAACGCTGCGCCCTGGAGAGATTCCAAAGGACTGGAAAATGGTAAATATCATCCCATTATATGAACAGGGTGACTGGGCAGATCCAAGTAAGTATAGGCCAGTAAGCTTAACTTGCATCACAGCAACATTAATAGAAGGAATTATTAAGGATAAGATTGAGCAACACTTGGCAGGAACAGTCAGCATGGGGTCAGAAGAGGCAGGTCGTGTTTTACTAACGTGCTGGAATTCTATGAGGAGGCAACAAAAGGAAACGATCAAAGTGGAGCAGATGAGATTATTTATCTCGACTTTCAGGAAGCATTTGATAAGGTGCCACATGAGGGGTTGGGCATCAAATTAAAAGAAGTGGGGGTTCAGGGTGATATTTTTAGATGGGTGCAGAATTGGCTCAGACACAGGAAGCAGAGGGTGATGGTGCGAGAAACCTCATCAAAATTGGTAATAACAGAAAATATTAAGAGTGGTGTTCCACAGGGGTTAGTGCTGGGGCCATTAAGAAGGCTAACAGAATGTCAGGTTATATAGCGCCTTGATGTCTGGAGTACAAGTCCCAGGAGGTTCTGCTCAACCTTTATAACACACTGGTGAGGCCTCATCTGGAGTCCTGTGTGCAGTTTGGGTCTCCAGGCTACAAAAAGGACATAGCAGCACTACAGGGTGGTCCAGATCTTATTATGCAGATCCAGGTCGTCTGGATGACTTGGATTTATGCAGGGACGATTCCAGTTCAGCGCAAAGACGATTCTTCATGTCATAAGTTCGCACACTTCTCGATGGTCCAGAATTTTTTGGGTGATTTTCTATGTAATAAACTTAATAAGTTATAACGTAATGAAAATTGCATAATTAGATCTGAACCACACTATAGAAAATGTCCAGAGAGGAGCGACTAGGCTGATTCCAGGGCTACAGGGGTTGAGTTATGAGGAAAGATTAAAAGAGCTGAGCCTTTACAGTTTAAGCAAAAGAAGAGTAAGAGGTGACATGATTAAAGTGTTTAAAATTATGAAGGGAATTAGTCCAGTGGATTGAGACTGTTATTTTAAAATGAGTTCATCAAGGACACGGGGACACAGTTGGAAACTTGTGAAGGGTACATTTTGCACAAACATTAGGAAGTTTTTCTGTACACAAAGAACGATAGACACTTGGAATAAGTGACCAAGTAGTGTGGTAGACAGTAAGACTTTAGAAACTTTCAAAACTCGACTTGATGTTTTTTTTGAAGAAATAAGTGGATAGGACTGGCGAGGTTTGTTGGGCTGAATTGCCTGTTCTCATCTAGAGTGTTCCAGTGTTATCCGTATGTTTGGACTGTATAAACTTGGCCGCAAATTTAATAAATATAATGTTAACATACAAACGATTTGCTTATTACAGTTTTCTGCTAAATTTTTGCAGTTTAACACGCAAACTTTATCAAAATATAATTGGAGAATATAACTTATCACTTATAACAAATTTGCTCGAATGGGATGTGTGGACCTCAAAAGCGGGGCCCCCTTAAGTGTACGGCCTGGAGTGGTTGCCCAACTTGTCACCCTTAAAGGCAGCTCTTGATTACAAAGAAACATTTTGTAAGGTATTTGTAAATAAACCTTTTATTTAAACCCGGGACTTGTATTATGGTGTTTGTGGTGATGTAATGCCCCTTAGTGATCACACAGGTTACTTTCAAATTTATTAAAATCTTACAATAATAACGCACAACTAAACTAGTAACTCCCTGCCAATCAAATTCTCATGTTAACATTCACAACTGATAGTATGAATATTACAATCAAACCTAGAAAATTGTTCCCATAAATGCTAGTCTTATAAGAAAACTAACTATGCAATCACAATCTCTTTCTAGATTTGTTCTTTGTAAATTCATTGACAAAACTTCTTTTTTTTTTGGCTCTTTCTTTTTCAGTAGAGAGAATTGCCAAGCTTGATAGTGTCACTTGTGACAGAGCTGATCTCAAAGTTTGTTTTTTTTTCTTAAGAAGAGCTCTCTATTGATGCATAAAATATTGCAAGTGTTGGATTTTTAATAAAAGATGCCTAGTCTATCCAAGTTCCCTTGTGGGCAGCTATGAGCAGCGACTGCTCGACTCTGAATGTTTTTTTGCAGACTGAGCCTACTTGGTATTATGTACTTCTTACTGCACTGTTGACAAAACTGTGTAATTATAAAATCAGTGAATAATTCACTTCAGTTAAAACAAAAAATAGAACATACTTAACACAGTCATGACTGGTGCAAACATATAATCAGAATTTATCGTTGCTTGCATATACAGTTTTACTTATTAGAAACAATACGTACATATGGACTTAACAATATTACAGTGTGTTACTGCTCATCTCACCACCCAGTTACCCTCCATTGTTTCAAGGTCAGGATTATGACTCGCGATTTAATAGCGTATGGTTGGCAACAGGGGCATCGCTAACTTTAGTAATTATCAGGAGCTTAACCACCCACTAATACTGAAAAGATGAGATGGAGTCCCCTTGTGGGGTTCTCATATAGTCGAAGAGGAGTGGGTGGTGGATTCCTCCATTGAGATTTTGTTTCAGTCGAAGATCAGGGGCTTTGTGGTCCCATGGACTTTTTGCACAGTTGAAATTCTGAATGGGGGACCACTGTGGAATTCTGTTTGAGTGACAGGAAGTGGGCAGCTGGGTTCTTCAATGATCAGGGGCTGGAAGCCTGAGATTATAGGCTAAACCCTTGAAGGTCTCCCTAATGACACCACCGGCTTCAAACACTTGGACCAATAACAGCTGCTTTGAGAATTTGTGACAGGAACTGGCATTGGTCTAACGGTTTGAAACCGTAACCCTGATCACATACGCTTGCTTCATGGATTGGTAAATGTGAAAGTGTGGGAATTGTTTAAAAAAAAAAAAAAGGAAGGTGCTTAGAGCTGAGGAGCCCATGGGATTTTCTGTCTACTCCATATAGTTGCTACGTCATTGCCTGTAGAGAAGCATTTCGCTACAATTTGAACTGTGCATATAAATATGTGTGACAAATAAAATTTTGTTTGATTTGGGGTGTGAAATTTCAGAAAGTATACAGCAATTGGGATGTATTTGTATTTCACATGTCTAGAAAAAGATTACTGCGGTGGGTTGGCAACCTGCCTGGGGTTTGTTTCCTGCCTTGCGCCCTGTGTTGGCTGGAATTGGCTCCAGCTGACCCCCATGACCCTGTAGTTAGAATATAGCGGGCTGGATAATGGATGGATGGATAAAAAGATTAAGTCTGTATATTGAGTGAAAAAATTACAGCTGAAGAGCAATGTAGTCAACTTTTTGGCTTGGTATCCCTCTATTTAAAAGATCAGGTAGCTTACGGTGGTGGTGACAGTATAATCATAATTTTAACAAGGCATCCCCATAAACCATAGCAATTCAATTTAGGTCCCTTGAAAAAATCTGAATAACCTAATAAATAACTAAGTATAATTACTATCTTTAAACATTTCCATATGATTTCTGTTTACTGTGCCCTTGCTGATGTATGGAAAAAAGGCATTATCACCGTCCAATCAATTTACAATGTCAACGTCTTTGGAGCAAGAGACCAACTATAGAGAACTTCTTTACAGTAATTGGAGCAAAAATGAAGAGTGTCATCAGTCAAGTCATAAGTGGCCGTGAAAAATGATGTGTGTTTGGGGGGGGGATATGTGGACTTTAACACAAGTGTTCACAAAAAAATACTTTGTCATGTTGCTGTACTGATCATTTCATTTTACTGTTCAGTGTCTATACCTTTTATTCTCTGCCATTTTGAGAATTATTACTGTTATTGTTGGATTATTATTTATGTAATGGCCAGGCACAATAAGCTGACGAGTTCGACTTATGCCAGAAACTTCTGTTGGTTCATTTTTCTGGGTGAGTATTTCATTTGTAAACCTGTTATTCCAGCTATTTCTGATTTGTTGCCTGTAAGGTCATTACAAAGTAACTTAACTTTGCTGCCATTGATAGCCATGATTTTCACAGTGTCTTTTGTTGATGTTACAGTAACATCTCTAGCTTGTGCTAATAAAAAAATCCTTCTCGTATAAAAGTTTAAAAAGATGTTAATTGACAATAGAGTTAAAAATGTGTGTTTGTAGTGGATTGTGGCATGGATATGTGAGGTTTAACTTCATCAGTTTTATGTATGCAGACACAAGTCAAAACAAACGACAATGGAAAGAAAGTCATTCGATTTTGCTAAGAAGATGGCAGAGATACTGTGGAGGCAGAAGCAGAGTAAAAAATCAAATGGCAGAACACATCAGAAAATATCAGAGAAAGAATTGGAGCTTTGAAACACTTACTCGAGGTTTACTCGATCTGACGGTTTGTTGAGCCTTACTGTATATAAAGAACAGTTTTCATGAGTTGAGGAAAGTTTGCAAGTTTGTACTTGTTGTGCCTTTTAACATTGCAGCTTGTGCACAGTTTTAAAATATATAAAGACTAATTTACAATAAGTGACAGAAGAAAGAGTATTTTGGATGTGTCAAGTATAGAGACAAGGAGGGCAATGATAATTAATCTTACGATTTTGTCGAAATATTTTCCAAAAAGCATAATAACAGTAGAATAAAGATGTATTGAACTGTAGTCAAGTTTCATTATAATGAATATGTCTAAATACACAAACAGGAGATGACAATTAAACCAAAAGAATATTGTGCCAATGAGAACATGTACAGTACCAGACATGATAGATAGATAGATAGATAGATAGATAGATTTGAAAATCACTATTTAATCGATAGATAGATATGAAAGTCACTATATAATACATAGATAGGTAGATTTGAAAGTCACTATATATTAGATAGATAGATAGATAGATTTTAATTTTACAATAGTAGGCAGGATAAGATAGATAGATAGATAGATAGATTTTAATTTTACAATAGTAGGCAGGATTAGATAGATACATAGATAGATACCTTGACACAGGAAAAAAATTTGGGGCAGTCACCTGTATACTTGAATAAGGCTGAAAAAAGTGAACAGAACTGAATTCACAAGAGGAACTTGTCTGGTATTTAAGGCAGGTTGGCAGTAGTGATATCAATGGGGCCAAAACAAGAAGTGACATCAGTGGGCTCAAGCAGAATTTCCCATGTTTGGTCTACAGGAATAAAAGAGAGGGTTTACTGCACCCCACCACCCTCTGGCCTGCAGTGGAATTACCTTCTTTTGGTCCCTCTAGCTGCCTACCATTCACACATGTGTGACAATAGATAGATACTATATTCATCCATCCATCTACATCCTAACTACAGGGTCACGGGGGTCTGCTGGAGTCAATCCCAGCCAACACAAGGCGCAAGGCAGGAAACAAACCCCGGGCAAGGCGCCAGCCCACCGCAGGGTGCGCACACACTAGGGACAATTTAGGATTGCCAATGCACCTAACCTGCATGTCTTTGGACTGTGGGAGGAAACCGGAGTGCCCGAAGGAAACCCACGCAAACACGAGGAGAACATGCAAACTCCATGCAGGGAGGACCCGGGAAGTGAACCCAGATCTCCTTACTGTGAGGCAGCAGCACTACGCACTGTGCCACCATGCTGCCCACTATTTTCATCCTCTCAGGGAAATTCAGGGATAGATAGATAGATATGAAAGGCACTATATAATAGATAGATAGATAGAATGCAAAAGGATACATTATTACAGTGTTAGAAAGTAGAGTGGCGACCAGGTTATGAATCACTTGTTTAGGGAGTGCTGGAACCTATTTCAGGTAGCATAGGGGGCAAGGCAGGAATAAACCCTGGACAGGGTGCCAATCCATCAGAGGGCAAATACACACACACACACACCAAACACAAATTATGGCCAATTTAGGGTCAACAATTCACCTGAACTGAAGGAGGAAACTGGAACACCTGGAGGAATCCCATGGATACACGAGGGAAACAGGCAAACTCCACACAGGGAGGACCCAGGAACACAAACCCTCGTGCAACACTTAATACCCCAGAATAGCAAAGAAAAAACAGTATGTTAGGAATTTTCACAAATGTATTAAAAATTTAAAAAAAAAAAAGAAACGGGTGAAACAAGGATCTAGACACATTGTGCTGTCACTTGAAATGTGTCTCAGGTCCATCCCAGCCTACTGATCATCACTGAGATGTTTGGAGTCCACATGTGGTCAACTCAGCTGACTAGACAGGAGTTGGAAAGGCCATGAAGTCAAAGTTGTGAGGTCAAAGGAACTGTCTGCATGATTGTGTCGAGACTACAAAAACATCTCTGCAGCATTGAAGGTTCTCAAGAGCACGGAGGGCTCCATAATTCTTAAATGGTATAACCTGTATTCTACATTTTAGAGAGTTATACCAAACCTAGTTCATAAAATGGTATAAAATGTTAAACATTTTTAAACTAAATTGTGACCTGAAAATGCACTTCTGTTTTTACTGTTTTTTTAAAAACAAAGGAAACCAACTTTATCAGGAAACTTTTATTAACGAAAGTTAAATATTTGGAAAAAAAAATAAAGAAAGAAATTACCATAGCACAGAGTGTGCTTTAGCCATTTTGCTGTCTTGAGTTGTTCTTCTTTTAAGATAGAAACATAAACAAAATTATCTTTCAAAAAACCAAAGTCATTCACTAAAATATTAGTATTTGCATATTACCTATGCACATCCTCATTCATACTTTAAATCAAATCAAGCGACATGGCACTTTTCAATAGATAAAATATTTATTTTCTCATCAAGAGACAGCACTTTATGCTTCCACTTAGGCTTTGAGGAATTGCTTTGACCACTTAATTGTTTTTGGAGACATTTATTCACATAAACAAAGGGTGCACAAGTAACCCCTCGCCTCCCTTACACAGTCCTTCAATTGGAAATAGAGGAAAAGAGGCAAGTACACACTCTTAAAAATCCTGTTTCTTTAATGGCATTTCATGGTTCTCTCCTGGATTGTGTCATTAATAATAATAATACATTTTATTTATATAGTACTTTTCCCATACTCAAGGCGCTTCACAGAGTCTCATAAAGAAACAGCAGGTATATATAACATTGGATACAGATGTTTCCTGAATAGAACATTAAAACAGATAGATACAGGATATACAAAGACATTAAATAAAATAAAAGACAATAAACCAGAGTAAAATTCGAGATTCAATGCTAAAAGAAAGCTTAGCAAATAACATAATTTGTGATTGTGGCCCACCAGGTTGGCACCGGCAGCTGAACCCGACACAGACTTGTGTGGGACACAAGTTCACGGCACACAAGTTTTATTTTTCTTCTTCCCTTGTGAGAAACACCTTCCCCGTTCCCCACAAGTATAACACAGTCCCGGCACAAGCACAGCACAAACAATGAATGCCTTCATTTACTCTTTTCCTTCTGCTCCTTCACTCCTTGGGTCCAGCTTCATTTCTCCTCCTCCCGACTCTGGCTCCCCGAGTAGTAGCTGCTGGCTCCTTTTATAATGCACCCGGAAGTGGTCCAGGTGCTTGATTACTTGTTTCCAGCAGCACTTCCGGGTGGGCTCAGCAGCTCCTGCTGCAGCACCCCCTGGCAGCACCTGCGGATCCCAACAGGGCTGCACCACACTCCAACTCCCATGAAGCCTTATATCAGTTTTATAAGATACAGGGAGCCAGTGGAGACGAAGCAGGGTGTCATGCTTGGGTCACAGATTTGTACAGAAACACAGGAGGTTGTAGAAAACAGGAATTTTATTCAAACACTGCAAACAAACATTTGTCTCTTTTGCAAAAGTTTAAATGTGCTCCATGACAAGTCAGAGATGACAATTCCGCTAGGAGGAGCGAATGTCAGAGAGAGAAAGAGAGAGATAAATGCAAAACAATCAATTCCAAAGCTGACAGGTTCTGTACAAGGCTTTTAAGTAAGCAGAGTACCGCATGCGAGGTTTATCACGCGTTATAGCTCAAATAAGGTAAGGAGGGTAAGGAGCAATGTGAAGGTAGACTGTCAGCTGTTTCAGGGGTTTTCCCAGGGGTGTCTGTGTCCTCTGAGGATGCGATCAGCCCTCCAGCTTACAAGGATGGATGTGCTTGCTGTTGCTGGCTTGTGTAAGGACTCTTGCAGCAGAGTTTTGAATCAGCTGGAGCTGCGATGTAAGATCAGAAGCGTCACCTATCATTAGAGAGTTACAGTAATCAGTGTGGGATGTGATAAAAGCATGGCCAATTTTCTCAGCATTAGAAAAGGAGAGGAAGGAGCGAACACAGGAAATGTTATGGAAGTGAAAGCAGGAAAATTTCTTAATGTGGTTTATGTGGGCGGAAAAAGAAAGGAAGAATTCAAAAATGACGGCAAGATTCCTTGCATTAGAAGAAGGGCTGATGAGATCACCGTCAAAAGTCACTGAAAAGGAGCTCAAGCTCTTAAGTTGCACTTTAGTGCCAATTTGCAGGAGTTCAGTTTTATTTCAGTTTATTCTGCTCCATCCTGGTTTTAATTTCACGGAGGCAAGGCGTAAGCTGAGAAATCTCTGATGAAGTTTTGCTTTTAACAATGAAATGGATGTGAGTATCACCTGAATAAAAATGATAACCCAGTCCACAGCTACAAATAATATGGCAAAGGGGAAGCATACAGACAGAGCCCTGAGTGACTCCTTGTGTGGCTGGCACTGAGCTGGATCTGGTGTTGCCAAGACTAACAAACTCTTGCATGTCGATCATGTAGGACTTGAACCGCTGGAGGGAAGTGCCAGAGATACCCAGCATGTTCTCCATTCGGGACAGTAGAATGTCATGTCATGTCTGACTGTGTCAAATGCTGCACTAAGGTCTAACTGAATTAATATTAATACGCTGGCTTGCCCAGAGTCTTCTGCCATAAGCAAATCATTGGTTACCCAAAGCAGAGCAGTTTCACAGATGTTCTGTGCCCTGAAATCAGACAGAAAGGGTTCCATCAAATTATTAGAGGTTAAATAATTGGTGAGTTGGGAGGTTAAAACATACTCAAGAACTTTTGATGGAAAAAATAAGTGAGAAATAGGCCAAAAATTTTTAAGATTATCAGCATCAAGACCAGACCTCTTTAACACTGGGGATACAGAAGTGATTTTAAAAGTGACTGGCTGGCACAAAGTCGGTGTCAAGGGATGTATTTATTTTAACAGGGGTGAACTTCTCCAAGCTGGTCGTAAGGCTGTCCTCCTGGCATTACAAGCAATCTTTGCTTCCATTCGGGACACTGGCATCACCCCAACTGACTGGAAAACAGGACTTGTCATCCCTATCTAGAAAGGGAAGGTTGAGCGCATGGATTGCAGCAACTACAGGGGGGTAACACTGCTCTCGGTGCCGGGTAAGGTCCTTGCCAGGGTCGTCCTCAATAGGGTCTGTAATCACTTGCTCACCTACCAGCAACAGCCGGAACAGCCTGATTTTATGGCTAAGAAGTCTACCATCGACCGCATCATGGCACTGATGGTTCTCATGGAGTGCAAATGCGAATATCGGCAGAGTTTCTTTGCAGCCTTTGTCGATTTTCATAAAGCGTTCGACTCAGTTGATCGAGCTGCCCTGTGGAACATCCTAAGGGTTTGCGGGATCAACCTCGAGGTTGCTGGATATCATGGCCGGCCTGTACACTGGTACTGTGAGTGTTGTGTAGAGTGGAGGCAGGTCCTCTGTTTTTCCCAGCTGATTCTGGGGTTTGTCAGGGGTGTGTTCTGTTCTTACTCTGTTCAGTGCTTGTATGGACTGGGTGTTGGGCAAGGTCGTGGGGTCCAGCAGCTGTAGGGCATCTGTTGCTGAAGAAAGATTCATGGATCTTGACTTTGCTGACGATGTTTTGATCTTTGCAGAGTCAATGGATACTCTGATCAGGGTGCTCGAGAGACTGAGCAAGGAGTCTGAGTGTCTGGGCTTGTGAGTGTCCTGATAAAAACCAACATCCAGGCCTTTAATGACCTCTTGGGCACGGCCATCAGCAGTGTAACTGTCTGCGGAGAGAGTGTTGACCTCGTCGAGAGGTTTACTTACCTTGGCAGTGACATTCATGTCTCTGGTGACTCTTCCTATGAAGTCAGTAGACGGATTGGGTGGCATGGGGGGTCATGAGGTTGCTGGAAAGAGGTGTGCATCCCCAATATCTATGTAAAAGGACGAAGGTCCAAGTCTTTAGAGTCCTGGTGTTTCCTGTCTTGCTATATGGTTGCGAGACATGGACGCTATCCAGTGACCTGAAATGAAGACTGGACTCCTTTGGTACTGTGTCTCTCCAAAAAATCCTTGAGTACTGTTGGTTTCACTTTGTGTCAAATGAGCGGTTGCTCATGGAGTCCCGAATGAGGCACATTACCTGCATTGTGAGGGAGCGTCAGTTACGGCACTACGGCCATTTGGCGCGTTTCCCCGAGGGTGATCCAGCTCCTAAGATCCTCATTGTTGGGGACCCAAGTGACTGGACCAGGCCAAGGGGTCGCCCACGTAACACCTGGCTGTGGCAGATAGAAGGTCATTTCTGGAGGGTGGGACTGGACCGTGTGTCTGCCTGGGATCAGCCAGGATCCTAGGTTGTTTTGTCATGTCGTGGGTTCGGCAACGCTCTATACCAGTGCATGCTCACCAACTTGACTTGACTTGAGTTGGCATTATGGCATGAAGCAGGATTTAAGGAGTGTGGTGGGGATGAGGTCCAGTACACAGGTAGTGGGCCTCATCTTAGGAAGCAGGTCATTGAAAATGCAGATGTGACTGGTGACAATTTAGAAAAAGAGCTTGACCGAGTGGGAACACTGGGAAAGATATAAATGGCTAATGGATTTCTATTAGTTGAATTGTTTAGATCTTTAATTTTATTGTGGAAAAAGTGGAGGAATTTTTCAAACACTTTGGTAGAGGAGGTAATTGGGCCAGATGTAGGTTTGATTAGTTTATTAACTATGGTGAATAAAACCCTTGGGTTATTATGGCCACTTTCTATTATTCTGCCATAATATGTGCTTTTGGCTGCAGTTAGTGCATCTCTGTAAGGCCTTTGATCGTCAGAGAAAGCCTGGATGTGCACAGTGAGGCCAGTCTCGAAAGGTGTCGGCCAGCTGCTTTCATAGACTGTAACTCTGAATTGTACCATGGAGCTGAAGGCTTAAATGAAACCTCCTTATGTTTTAAAGGAGCTGTTTTATCTAGTACTGAAAGAAGGGCTGAGTTATAGTAATCAGTGAGACTATCTAGTGTGGATGGAATAGGCGAAGATAGAGAAAGATCAGAAACAGAGCTAGCAAGGATAGAAGGAGAGATATTTTAAGGTTTCTGAAACAAATTTGACGTTTACAGGTAATAGGAGGAAGACTGTTGCTATTGACTCCTTCTTTAGAAGCATTCTGAGAAAGTGGGGATCATAAGGAAAGGGCACAAACAATAATTATCTCTATATGCTGAAGATCTGGTACCTCGGACCCATATTTACGATTATTTTTATTGGGTTTATAAAATCTCTGGACTCTAAACTAATCTGAATAAGTGTGTCTTTCCACTACAATAGTAACATCAAAAAGGCTGATTCCAGGACTGAAGGGTATGATTAATAAGTGGAGACTAAAGAAGCTGAACTTTATCAGTTTATGCAAAATGCAAATTAATGTTGTTAATTCAAACTGAGGCTTCTGGACAGGTATACAGTAGTTTGATCCATGCACAGATGTTCGGGCCAAAACCAAATTTCTCCAATATGGTAAAAAGGTAGTTCCATTCAACCATATCAAATGCTCTTTCTGCATCCAACGATAATAATATCTTTGTGGTGTATGACTTTGTTGGTGAATTTATTACATTAAACAGGCAACGGAGATTGGAAGGTAAGTGTCTGCCTTTAATAAATTCAGTTTGTGATATTACCAAAGGAAGCACTTTCTCAATCCTTCTAGCTAGGACTTTGGAAAGTATCTTTACATCGTTATTCAAAACTGAGATTATTCTGTATGATGCACATTGTAATAAGTCCTTATTTTGCTTAGGGAAGACAGTAATTAGAGTTTGATGAAAAGATTGAGGTAGAATATTATTGTCTAGCTTCTGTAAATGTTGCTAATAAAAGGGGAGCTATCTTAATTGAGATTTTTTTATAAAATTCAGCAGGGTAGACATCAGGGCCTGCTGCCTTCCCACTCTGAAGTGAGTTTATAGCATCTAGTAATTCTGATGGTGCCAGAGGTTTATCAAATTCCTCTGCACTGAGAGTACAGTATCTAGTTTGTGGTATCTGTAATGCATCCAGAAATACAGTTCATTTTTATTGAGGGCTAGCCATTCATGTTCTGGGGAATAAAATCAGAATGTTTTGCTACTTTTATAATCTTTGTTATTGTTCATTTTCAAATAATATCCTTTATAGAAGGAGAACCTTTCTCTTATTAGCACTGACCTTCTCAACCTAACAGTTGACCTACAATTATACAAACTTGTGACGAGCCACATGGTCCATGGTCCTTGTGGGCATATTAAATGCAACTAAGCATCACTGAAGATGGGCACTGCTCAAATCAGGATCCTCAGTAAATCCTAACGACACTATGTGGTCAGGGCAGTTACCCAACATATCACAGAAGACATAATAAAGGTGACTTCACTATAAAAATACAACCAGGTGGTGGAAATGTTTGTGTAGATAATGGATGGGATTTCCATATTTATATGGTTTTCTACACACATTTAAGCCCCACATCAATGTTAGAACTCATAATAGTGCGAAATCCATCAAATATATATTGTGGCGGATGGCTGGCTGATCAACCCGGCCGGGATGCCCAGAGAGGAGAAAAATGGGGGGAAGCAGCTACAGAGGGACACTGCCTACCCCAGGAAGACAAATGGCAATGTCTCTGCAGCATTGCGGTACCCCAGAATCCTGCAGGGTACCTTGGGATTTGGAGTTTGGCTTATCAGCCCTGCTGGATTACGTGGGTGCCGCCAGGAGATGCTGCAGGAGGACTTGGAGACTTATATCTTTTTCATAGCCTGAAAGTACTATCGAGTCATGGGGACTGAAGTTCTGAAGTACTTCCGGGCTGACAGAAAACTCAACTTCTGCATCTGACCTGGAAGTGCAAGCCAGTCACGAAGGATAGAAGCACTTCCAGGTCAAGGACTATATAAATGTGACAATGCGGGTTTGCTGCATGCTCCCATCTGCTGTCCGGGAGCTCTTGAACCCGACACTGTTGGTAATGTTACCAATGAGCTTAGCAGTGAAGCAACAACATAGCAAGGGGATGGTGAAAAAGTGCAAAGTGCTTTTATGAAAACAATCAACAAAACAAGGTGTTCAAATTAAAGTGCAGTGTCCAAAGTTTCAATAAATAAATAATCCATAAAAACAGATGTGACATGTGGTGGTTAAAAACAATAGAAAATGTCTTCTTAAAAACAATGAGGTTAAAATAATGCAGGAAGCATTCTTTTAAAAAAACAACAACCACAAGCCCGGTGCCTTTGTACCTGGCGGCTCCCCTGCTTCTACCATCTGGGCTTCTCAACAGGGGAGTCGCCCTACATGCAGCTGGCCTCCTCTTCACTTGGCTGTTGGTGGTTCGCCTTACCAATCCCTGGCTCCGGTAGGCTTCACAAACAGCAACTTGGGATTCCCCAACGACCAGGGCTCTCACGCAGGGGACACCGCTTCCCAAGTCCCGACTCCCACTACCTTCCGCGGCCTTACACAGAGAGTCATCCGCCTTCCAGTCACTCCCGCCCTTCAAAAACAAACTCTGCCAGAGCAACCACCACTGCTACTTCCCGGGTGTCGGCCCAACACCCAGGCTTCCTGCACAGCTGCACACGAGCCTTCGCTCGCTCTCC
This sequence comes from Polypterus senegalus, assembly GCF_016835505.1. NCBI lineage: Eukaryota > Metazoa > Chordata > Cladistia > Polypteriformes > Polypteridae > Polypterus > Polypterus senegalus. The sequence goes on from NC_053155.1 coordinate 307,057,402, forward strand.
CGCACCGGCTTTCTCTCTCTCTCCACTGCTTCCTTCCTTCTCCTTTCTCCTGCAACCTCCGGTCCATTCTTTCTTTTTCCTCCCCTTTTAGCCGACTCGCTCTTCTATTTATTAAGAGGGCATGGCAGCAGTGCCAATCTGTAGTTCCCGGGATCAATCACGGATGTGGACAGTCTCTCACCTGTGCACCTAGGCGAGAAACACCCACAACACGCATTCCCCGAGAACTGCACGGCCAACACACCACCACGCCCCCTTGCTAAGCAGCGAGCGAGCTGTGATTATTTAAAAATGTCCCTTTTTAACCTGAGCTGTGAACCCGCTATACCATAAAGGGACTGTTGGAGACCCAGCAAGCGAGCCGGAGTTGGGAGGTAGAGGACAGAGCTTGCTGGGAGGAGTGAAGGAGAGATTTTTGTATTGGTTGTATTTATAATTATTGTATTGCCTGTTTATGGTGGCGGAGGTGCTTCAGGGCACTATAATAAGAAGAAAAAATATTAAATATCTTCTTGGTGATCTTCCCCTGTGTGCAGTGTGCCTGTCTGTTGGGTTGAAAGAGGCGACAGCGACCTCTAGCGTCTTACAATATGTAATCTAGATAATTTATCTACAAGTAACATTATACTGTATTTATTGTTTACATTTAATTTGAATCATTCCATCGATATGCATTATAAACTGGAATACTTATTTATTTCTTCAGTGAATTCAATCATATGCTGTTTATTCGCCTACATTTCTGAAGATTTTTCATCTTTTATTGAATTTATTAAAAGCATGTAACATTCCATACAATCAAGTCAAACTTAACAAAACTAAATTAAATTCAACTCACACCCATAAGAAAGAGAGGAAGGAACAACAGCCAGAGTAAAACTTGTGAGAGTAGTAAAGAGAGAAAGGAGTCTTTCTCCCCAACAGTTTTGATGTTTTAATCTACCTCTCATAGATAGGTAACTAAGCTAGCCCTTAGTTAAACCTCCTCCAGAGAGCTCTACTGTAGACCTCAGACTGAGTCAAAGGTTTTTCTTCCAACAGGCCAATGACCCCAATAACTCCTTGAACAGGACAATAACCCTAACTGATGAAATCAAAATTGATCAGTTTAGCCTCAGTTTTAACCGTCATGACTGGAGGCAACCACGCACCTTTCATCCCCTTTACAACACTGTTCAAATGGTGAAGCACGATGGTGGGAGTATCATGCTCTGGGGTTGCTTTCTGCGGTAGAAACTGGGAGACTATCCATCCATCCATCCATTTTCCAACCCGCTGAATCCGAATAGGGTCACGGGGGTCTGCTGGAGCCAATCCCAGCCAACACAGGGCACAAGGCAGGAACCAATCCTGGGCAGGGTGCCAACCCACCGCAGGACACACTGGGAGACTACTGGGAGACTAGTTAGGATTAAATGAAATCTAAATTCATGTAAAATACAGAGATACCCTTAATGGAATCCTACCTTAGAGCATTCTGGATGTCATAATAGTTTGAAGGTTCACCTTCCGAAAGAACAATGATCCTAACTGATGAAACCAAAATTGAACTGTTCAGCCTCAGTTCTAAGCGTCATGACTGGAGGAAACCACGCACCACACCACATTACCTGCGCAATATGATTCCAATGGTGAAGCATGATGGTGTTATTATCGTGCTGTGAGGTTGCTTTTCAGGGCCAGGGACTGGGAGGCAAGTCAGGGTTAAGGGGAAGCTGAATGGAATAACATACAGTGCATCCGGAAAGTATTCACAACACACCACTTTTCCCACATTTTGTTATGTTACAGCCTTATTCCAAAATGGATTAAATTCATTTATTTCCTCAGAATTCTACACACAACACCCCATAATGACAATGTGAAAAAGTTTACATGAGGTTTTTGCAAATTTATTAAAAATAAAAAAACTGAGAAATTACATGTACATAAGTATTCACAGCCTTTGCTCAATACTTTACTTTGGCAGCAATTCCAGCCTCAAGTCTTTTTGAATATGATGCCACAAGCTTGGCACACCTATCCTTGGCCAGTTTCGCCCATTCCTCTTTGCAGCACCTCTCAAGCTACATCAGGTTGGATGGGAAGCGTCGGTGCACAGCCATTTTAAGATCTCTCCAGAGATGTTCAATCGGATTCAAGTCTGGGCCACTCAAGGACATTCACAGAGTTGTCCTGAAGGCACTCTTTGATATCTTGGCTGTGTGCTTAGGGTCGTTGACCTGCTGAAAGATGAACCGTCGCCCCAGTCTGAGGTCAAGAGTGCTCTGGAGCAGGATTTCATCCAGGATGTCTCTGTACATTGCTGCAGTCATCTTTCCCTTTATCCTGACTAGTCTCCCAGTTCCTGCCACTGAAAAACATCCCCACAGCATGATGCTGCCACCACCATGCTTCACTGTAGGGAATGGTATTGGCCTGGTGATGAGCGGTGCCTGGTTTCCTCCAAACATGACACCTGGCATTCACACCAAAGTGTTCAATCTTTGTCTCATCAGAATTTTGTTTCTCATGGTCTGAGAGTCCTTCAGGTGCTTTTTGGCAAACTCCAGGAGGGCTGCCATGTGCCTTTTACTAAGGAGTGGCTCCCGTCTGGCCACTCTACCATACAGGCCTGATTGGTGGATTGCTGCAGAGATGGTTGTCCTTCTGGAAGGTTCTCCTTTTTCCACAGAGGACCTCTGACAGAGTGACCATCGAGTTCTTGGTCACCTCTCTGACTAAGGCCCTTCTCCCCAATCGCTCAGTTTAGATGGCCGCACTTACGGATGATGGAGGCCACTGTGCTCATTGGGACCTTCAAAGCAGCAGAAATTTTTCTGTAGCTTCCCCAGATTTGTGCCTCGAGACAATCCTATCTCGGAGGTCTACAGACAATTCCTTTGACTTCATGCTTGGTTTGTGCTCTGACATGAACTGTCAACTGTGGGACCTTCTATAGACAGGTGTGTGCCTTTCCAAATCATGTCCAGTCAACTGAATTTACCACAGGTGGACTCCAATGAAGCTGCAGAAACATCTCAAGGATGATCAGGGGAAACAGGATGCACCTGAGCTCAAGTTTGAGCTTCATGGCAAAGGCTGTGAATACTTATGTACATGTGCTTTCTCAGTTTTTTTTATTTTTAATAAATTTGCAAAAACCTCAAGTAAACTTTTTTCACATTGTCATTATGGGGTGTTGTGTGTAGAATTCTGAGGAAAAAAAATAATTTAATCGATTTTGGAATAAGGCTGTAACATAACAAAATGTGCAAAAAGTGATGCGCTGTGAATACTTTCCGGATGCACTGTTTGGCGATATCCATGCAAGTGGTGCAGTGGTTTCCCTGCTGCTTTGCAGTAAGGACATTGTGGGTTTGTTTCCCAGGTTCTCCCTGTGTGGAAAGCTCTTTGAGTAGTAAGAAAAGCAATATATAAATGTAAAGAATTATTGTTATTATATGCTTAATGAAAACCTGCTGCAGAGCATTCTGGGCCTCATACTATGTTGAATGTTCACCTCCCAAAAGGACAATGACTCTAAGAACAAAGCAAAGACAACATAGAAGAGGCTTGAGGGCAACAACTGGGAATGTCCTTAAGTTGCCCAGCAAGATCCAGAATTAAACTCAATGAAACATCTCTGGGAGGATACAGAAAACAGCTGTTCACTGATGGTCTCCATGCAACCTGTCAGAACTTGAGAGGATCTGCAGAGACGAATAGCAGAAAACACCCAAAATCAAGTTACGAGAAGCTTGTTGCATCAGACCCAAGAAGATTCCAGGCTCGAATTGCTGCCAAAGGGGCTTCAACTAAGTACTGAGTCAAGGGTCCGAATACTTGTTTCAAAATAATCTTTCAATCTGATGTTTTTAATAAATTTGCAAAAGTTTCAAAATTACAAATTTTGTCATTTTGGCCTAGTGAGCATTACTGGATGTGGGAAAAAATGATTAACACAAGGTTGCCACGTAACAAAATGTGAAAAAAAGTGTTCTGAATACTTTCTGAGTCTGCTGTATGTGAATCTATCAGACCAGTGTTAATAAAGACACTTCAGACTTTGCCAAGTGCCTTTGAAAAAAGACAAATTGGTTTCTTTTCATAACTGGAGTTCACAGAAAGATGTGAACTTCTCCGCCTGCTACTTTCTGCATTATATCATTCAAATGACCTTGAAGTCGTATGTGACCCTCTGCTGGAAGCAAGCTGAGACAGAGCAGAAGAGGGGAATGGAAAGAAAATTGTTATACGGTAGTCCGGACGCCTCTGTTATAAAGTCTGTTACAATATAAATTAGAACACAAAACTAAATAGGTTATCCAAAGTGCTTTTTGGAATTGCTATTGAATCCTTAGTTGTGTTTCTTTAGAAGTATTCTGAGATAATGGGGATCATAAGGAAAGGGCACAAACAATAATGATCTCTGAATGCTGAAGATCTGGCACTCTATACCTCAGATCCATATTCACTATTACTACAGAGTGGTCCAGATCTAATTATGCAGATCCAGATTGTCTGGATGAATTTGATTTATGTGGGGACGATTCCAGTTCGGCACAAAGACAATTCTTCATGTCGTCAGTTCGCACACTTCTCAAGGGTCCGGGATTTTTTGGGTGATTTTCTATGTAATAAACTTAATAAGTTATAGCGTAATGAAAATCGCATGATTAGATCTGGACCACCCTATATAATCTCTAATGGGGAAATGTTATAAAATCTCCGGACTCCAAACTAATCTAAATAAGTGTACTTTTCCACTACGATAAAAACATTAACGAGATTGATTCCAGGACTGCCAGGTACCTTACATATAAACGTGGAAGTGTGTGTGTCTGTCTGTCCGGCCCAGAAGTGTGAGGCTACAGCATGAAGCTCAAAGAGCCTGCAAGGAGGCGCCAAGTTAACGAGTTGGAAGAAGAAAGAAGTACAAGGCTACAGCATGAAGCTGAAAGAAAGCGACTCCGTCACCAAAATGAAACAACTGACAAAAGACAAACAAGAGAGAAATTCACTTAGCTGCTGATAGACAAGGGGAGGCGAACACGTCCGCAAAACGAAACCGCTGACTCTGCATTTCAATTTTTTTTTTCTGATGATTTCAATAGTTTCTAGGAGCCCATGCTGTAAAAAACACAGCTAGTGAGTAATAAATGGAGACTAAAGGAGCTGAACCTTTTCAGTTTATGCAAATAGAGAGAAAGAGGTGACACGATTGATTTTTAAAACAACAACATTTATTTCTATAGCACATTTTCATACAAATAATGCAGCTCAAAGTGCTTTACATGATGAAGAAAGAGAAAAAAGACAAAATAAAAATTAAAATCAGAGAACACTAATTAACATAGAATAAAAGTAAGGTCTGATGGCCAGGGAGGACAGAAAAAACAAAAAAAAACTCCAGACGGCTGGAGAAAAAATAAAATCTACAAAATATTTAAAAAATTAGTACACTAATCTAGGCAATTGGCATTAAAGTAGGGGTTCTTAACCTGCAGGGGAGTCCATGGATGGGTTTCAGGGGGTCTATGAGGGTCAGATAAAAATTAACATTTATATTCCCTATACAGCCCGGTACTGTTGATTTTTCTCACATGAAATATTTCACGTGATTTTTCTCATGTGTTACGTCTCTCGCCATTATTTTTATTGCAAGTATTTATCTCACTTGAGCCTCATGCGTGAGTTACATACTCATGAGAAAAATAACATGCAAGAAAAAAAATGGCAAGAAAAATGTCATGTGAGAAAAATAGCGGTCACACCCCAGCCCTCCCCCTTGTCCTAATCAACAGTTTTTCCCAATTGAAAGAAATGAAAGAAAACATGGATTCGTTATCCTTTCCTAGCCAATATACACTCACCTAAAGGATTATTAGGAACACCTGTTCAATTTCTCATTAATGCAATTATCTAATCCACCAATCACATGGCAGTTGCTTCAATGCATTTAGGGGTGTGGTCCTGGTCAAGACAATCTCCTGAACTCCAAACTGAATGTCAGAATGGGAAAGAAAGGTGATTTAAGCGATTTTGAGCGTGGCATGGTTGTTGGTGCCAGACGGGCCAGTCTGAGTATTTCACAATCTGCTCAGTTACTGGGATTTTCACGCACAACCATTTCTAGGGTTTACAAAGAATGGTGGGAAAAGGGAAAAACATCCAATATGCGGCAGTCCTGTGGGCAAAAATGCCTTGTTGATGCTAGAGGTCAGAGGAGAATGGGCCGACTGATTCAAGCTGATAGAAGAGCAACTTTGACTGAAATAACCACTCGTTACAACCGAGGTATGCAGCAAAGCATTTGTGAAGCCACAACACGCACATCCTTGAGGCGGATGGGCTACAACAGCAGAAGACCCCACCGGGTACCACTCATCTCCACTACAAATAGGAAAAAGAGGCTACAATTTGCACAAGCTCACCAAAATTGGACAGTTGAAGACCGGAAAAATGTTGCCTGGTCTGATGAGTCTCGATTTCTGTTGAGACATTCAAATGGTAGAGTCAGAATTTGGCGTAAACAGAATGAGAACATGGATCCATCATGCCTTGTTACCACTGTGCAGGCTGGTGGTGGTGGTGTAATGGTGTGGGGGATGTTTTCTTGGCACACTTTAGGCCCCTTAGTGCCAATTGGGCATCGTTTAAATGCCACGGGCTACCTGAGCATTGTTTCTGACCATGTCCATCCCTTCATGACCACCATGTACCCATCCTCTGATGGCTACTTCCAGCAGGATAATGCACCATGTCACAAAGCTCGAATCATTTCAAATTGGTTTCTTGAACATGACAATGAGTTCACTGTACTAAAATGGCCCCCACAGTCACCAGATCTCAACCCAATAGAGCATCTTTGGGATGTGGTGGAACGGGAGCTTCGTGCCCTGGATGTGCATCCCACAAATCTCCATCAACTGCAAGATGTTATCCTATCAATATGGGCCAACATTTCTAAAGAATGCTTTCAGCATCTTGTTGAATCAATGCCACGTAGAATTGAGGCAGTTCTGAAGGCAAAAGGGGGTCAAACACCGTATTAGTATGGTGTTCCTAATAATCCTTTAGGTGAGTGTAGAGAGTATCAGTGATGAAGACCTTGACAAAGATGACCTCATTGACCTGAGGACAAAGGAAATGTTACGAAATGTATTCAACTCAAAGAGTCTTGGAGAATTCTGGTGTGGATTGACATAGGCCTACCCTCGTCTGGTAAATGGAGCTAAGAGTGCTCTGATTCCCTTTGCTACTACATACCTTTGTGAATCAGGGTTGTCAGCACTTGTTTCTATCAAAATGAAAAGTTGAAATAGATGTTAGGATGTCAAAGATGATACACGTGTCACCTTGTCGAAGACCACTCCACAGTTTCATATTCTTATTCAAAGCAAACAAGAACAATCTTCTCTTTGAAATAAGGTAGATAACGAGAGAGTAGATGGAGTAGTAGTAGTAAATGTGTTTTAATTTGCACAAGAGGATTTTATTTCATAATTATAATAAGTGCCCATTACTTTTTGCATAAAAAAGAGTTTTTTTTTAGAATGTTTACTTTAAAGTTTAATAATACTTTGTGTATGTCATATATGTATGAGGAAATCAAATCTCGATAAATAAAGTACATTATATCATTCATTGCATACATTATGTCTATGTGAATATTTCTGGAGAAGGAGGTCCATAGCTTTCATCAGATTCTTAAAGGGGTCCGTAACTCAAAAAAGGTTAAGAATCACTGCTTTAAAGCTTTAATTATTCCATCAGTATTCATGTCATGTTCATATCCTTCCTTGAATTTTCTTAAATTTCTGCACTGTAAATTGCCCATGTTGTTGTAATTCTGACAGACCCCCGATTGTCTAGCAGGAAATTAAGACTGTTGCATTAACACACTAAGTTTGGGGGATACAACAGAATCTTCCATTATTTAACATCCATTCATCCAACCCGCTATATCCTAACACAGGGTCACAGGGGTCTGCTGGAGCCAATCCCAGGCACAAGGCAGGAAGCAAACCCTGGACAGGGTGCCAACCCACCGCAGGGTGCACACACACACACACACGGGACAATTTAGAATCACCAATGCACCAAACCTGCATATCTTTGGACTGTGGGAGGAAACCGGAGTACCCGGAGGAAACTCACGCAAACACAGGGAGAACATGCAAACTCCATGCAGGGAGGATCTGGGAAGCGAACCCGGGACTCCTAACTGCAAGGCAGCAACGCTACCACTGTGCCACCGTGCTTCCCATTATTAAACATACATTCCATTATAATTAAGCAAATAATAATGTGAATTTAACGTTTCCTGTTTAGGACTGGCTCTTACACTTCCAATCTTTAGATCCAGATCCATAGACTAGGAGAGAGGATAACAGTAAAACTCCAACAAATACCATGGATGCAAATATTTTTTATTAACAAAATAAGAATACAATGAATGAAATAAATATGAGAAATAACTAATTTTTAAATAAACAATCAGAAAATAAAACCCTGACTTCCCTGCTTGGCTTAACTACAACACAGATTGCACCCCTTTCTGCCTGGTGGGGTGCCATACACACTTATAGATAGCACTCCTCCCTCTCGCTTTTTCTTCCCCTCTCCATTTTTAACCAATCACAATGGCCTCCCTTCTTCTTTCCATTGAAACGTTTGCCCACTTTGGGTTCTGGACTCAAAGGAGTGGCGCAGAAAAGGGAGCTAAAGGAAAGATCAAGACAAGAAACAGGCATGGATGTTAACTCAGAAGAGAATGGAGACATGAAAGAAGAAGTGTTGCTGAGATTACCCTAAATTCATATGAGTGGTCTCAATAATAGATGGTCGTACTTTGACTCTTTTATGTTTATATGTATTTCTGGTGCATCAGGGAGAAGGCAAGCGATCAGGATTGACGCCCCGGTGGAAGTGTGTGGCGAGCTCTCATGAAGGAAGATTCGCTTCTGTTGAGCATTCAGGAAGCAGAAGCAACCAGACACTCTGAGTGGGACTTAACGCTTTGTGGTGGCAATGGATGGTAGACGTGGGTCCCTTCAGGTGCCTGTCAGATGGCCATGATGTACACAAATCTGTTTTGGGTCACCTCGGTGCTGACTGAATAAAGTGGCTGAGTTGCAAGCCCATGTGACAGTTGACTGCGCTTGTGTAGATGGAGATGGATGAGCAGCAGAGACGTGGTGGAGAATCAAGCGCCGAAGCTCCTAGTGATTATTTTAAAGGATTAATTAAAGGATTTTCCAATGATTTTAATCCTGATTTATCAATGAAATATTTACTTTTTAACCTCCACAAACACTGTTTTAGGGATTATTCATTAATAAACGATGGAGCAGTGCACAATTTGCATTTGAAAATAAAAGCACGTTATACTTTTTCACACCTTACTCTTGACTATTTAGGCCGTCATTTGCCTGGCTCATCCTGCTAATGAGTATCGACGGTTCCGGGTTTAACGACAATATGGCAGCTGGAGCCAACCTGAGCTGTCACACCAAGACCACTTTCAAGTTCACTTTTGCGCTCCCCTTACCAGCCCCAGATCCCCCCATACCTGAGCCTCATCACACCCATAAAGGGCTGGGCAACCCCTGTGTACCTTGAACATTACAAAATAGAATATTATAACAAACCTTCGGGGAGACATCTGTGAATTTATTGTCTGTCTGCAGTTTTTTCATGTTTGTGGAAGAATCATTTCTGGGGCACCCCCTATTAACATGCATTCTCTTGATCCGTGAAAGAATTTCACTTAAAAATTTGGATCCTTTTAGCCTGCTACACTAGAGCCCACCTTCCCACCCCTTCAGAGAGTGCATTTTGAACTCCAGTATTAATTTCATTTTACAATCCACTGGAAAGTGTTGAATTCTAAAGTGCTGTAATGTAGCCTAGTAAATTTGTAGCACATTCTTGTAAATGTGTATTATAATACTTGATTCATTTGTATTGTCGGTGATAACCTTATTCCAAATCATAATGCTTGTGGAAAGAGGCACCAGTAATAAACTTAATAGCACCGTGGATGAAATAGTCGAGTGTGTTTTTGTGCAGTAGCATTCATATAAATAAAGCCACAATAGTCAATACACGATAGAAAGATTGATTGAACAATCTATCTCTGCAGTCTACTGTGAAACAGGGTTTGCTTCAGAAAAGAAATACGATCTTGATTTTCACATTTTGAGTTCATTCTTCCACATTAGTTTTAAAAGACAACCCATCATCAATCCAGACGCCTTTAAAAGGAGACTCACCCAATTATGTCTCTATTTATGGAACACAGGTTGAAACAGTCACTGGTACTATAAGATGTGGTTAGCACTGCCGCCTTGCCGCCCTAGGAACCTAGACTCGATTTCTGCTGTTATTACTGTCTGTGTGGAGCTCAGAAATTTTTCCACTATCTGAGTTTTTTCCAGGTATTCCAGTTTTTCACTCACATCCTATAGATATGTATGTAATACTGAACAGATCATCTGACCTGATATATGCGGGTATGCAAATCTATTTTGCAAAGAGATCAAATTCTACTCCGTCCTGATTCCTGTCTTTCATCCATTTCTTACTATTTTATGCAATGGAAAAGGCAAGTACACAAAAATTGAATTTAGGCCTAACTAAATTAGCAATCAGGTAATATCAAAAAGGCATTCAGACAACGTATTGTGAGATTTTTGAGACCTCGACAACCCTCCAAACTGCACTGTGTGCAGAAACTCTGTTAACGCTGGCATGGATTGCTTGTCTGCTGCTGATTCAACTGCAAGTTCACAGGCTCGCCGCGTAACACGTCTATTGCCTGATGGTAGATGCAGAGAACATTTTAAAACCAGCCGCTGACTTGGCCGTGTGCTCACTGTCTGTCTTCTCACTTGTGCTAGAAGTCTGTCTACTGTTTTAATCTGAAAACGGAGCGAATAGAGGATGACATCAGCGTCATCACATGTGGGCTCGATTTTTTTGTGTGCTGAAGAGACCGATAAGGTTAAGGTGACAACAGGTATTCATTATCCTAAATCCTCCTCATAAAGGTGTATTTTTAATTTTTACTGCCCATTGTGTATTCAAATCAAACATTTTAATTTTACACATGATGCTTACATTTACTGTGTGGTATATGGCTGGCCAGTCGTCCCGGCCAGTACCCCCAGGCCGCCAGATGGAGCCCTCCCTGCAGCATGGAGGTGCCCCAAATGCCAGCAGGGAATCATGGACATTAGAGTTTTCCTTCACAGCCCTGCTGGATACCCTGGGGGCCACCAGAGGACGCTGCAGGGAGGCTCAAAGATTGTTTCCAATACAGCCCGGAAGTGCGTCACAGTCACGGGGACAGAAGAAACGAAGTACTTCTGGGTTGAAGAAAAGGAGCTTTTATCTGACCCGGAAGTGTTCCTAGTCACATGGAGAGAGAGATAAAGAAACACTTTCAGGTCAAGGACTATAAAAGACTGTGGGAGATCCCAGACGGGCGAGCTGAGTCGGGTGGAAGGGGACAATGCGTCTGGGAGTAAGAGGATTAGTAGTATTGTGATTATTGAGTATTGTATGAGTATTGTGTTTGTTCATCTCTTTGTTCATCTCTTCAGTGTGACTAACTAACAAAACGTCACTTTGGAGTGGTCTGAGGTGGCTTAACTGAAACACATTTTCTTGATATTACATATCTTATATATAAATGTGGACGTGTGGACGTGTGTGTGTCTGCCTGTCTGGCCTGGAAGTGCGAGGCTACAGAATTCAGCTCAAACAGCCAGGAAAGCAACCCTAAGTTAACGAGTCGGAAGAAGAAAGAAGTTCGAGACTATAGCATGAAGCTGAAAGAAAGTGACTCCGTCACCAAAGTGAAGCTGCTGAGGAAAGACAAACTCAATGGGCTGCTAATACATCAGTGAGGCGAGCACATCAGCAAAATGAAACCTCTGAGGAGAGAGAAACTTGCATAGCCGCTGATAGACAAGGGGGGCGAGCACATCGGTAAAATGAAACCTCCGACTCTGCATTTCAGTGGTTTTTCTGATGATTTCAATAGTTTCTAGGTGCCTGGGCTTTTTACAGCACGGCTTACACAGCTAGTTTAGTATAAGACGTGTGAATCCTTCATATTAACAAGTCATTTTATCATCATGTGAATAACCGATCTACTGATGTGTCATAAGTGTCACAAAGACCAAAAGAAGTCTTATTATATAATAGTAAATGAGAGGTGCATTTTGCAGTACCTAAACTAAAGTGTTACCCCTTTTCCTGATAGTCACTTGCACGCTGCTGCTACAGTGAGTTCAGCCGCAATCTCGGAACTTTACTTCTTTTTACTCTTTGCTATTATGGTATGTGAAACACAAAATATTGACAGATGAGTTTCTCTTCTGTTTGTGAGATCCAAGGTCCCCCATGCTGTCCGATGGAGCCAATGCTATATGAGGGGCTGATAGCTGTGGTGAGTTCTCGGCTCTTTATTTTCTTTTTTCTATTCTATTGTAGTAAGTAAAATATGAGACGTTACACAGACAAGCTTCTTTTCTATTTGTGAGGTTCAAAACACTCACGCTCGTTATTTCTCCTCGCTACATTCTGTGGATTGTACTTCCAGGATAAGCATTCATTGGCTGTCAGCTTTCCTGTGTACACAGAGTCTATCCAAATGACTAAAGGGAAAATCACAGCCGGTTAATTTTAGTGTAGCGAGCAGCAGACTAGTTGGAAGGAGTTATTCGGTAAGTCATATTAGGCGATCTGCTTCACAGGTACACGCTGCCAACTTGCCCCCGACTCGCTAAGATTATGTAAATCCCTGGAAAAGTCACCTAATGTGACGTAGGCCTTACTTGTTCAAAATCTGACTTACTGGAGATACAGTATTTATTCATTTAGTCTGACGGTGAGCCCCCTAAACAAACACTACTTCAGGCTTTAACTGAGCTTCCATTGCATAAATAACAAATTTGAGAAATATTCACAGATGTAACTTCTTGATACAATACAGGAAAACAAAAATGAATTTCTTGAGCTGTCAAATGTAGCAGATATTAGATAGATAGATAGATAGATAGATAGATAGATAGATACTTTATTAATCCCAAGGGGAAATTCACATAATCCAGCAGCAGTATACTGATTCAAAGAAACAGTATTAAATTAAATAGTAATAAAAATGAAAAAAAGAAAAATAAAAAAGCAGACAATAACTTTGAGTAATGTTAGCATTTACTCCCCCGGGTGGAATTGAAGAGTTGCATAGTGTGGCGGAGGAACGATCTCCTCAGTCTGTCAGTGGAGCAGGACGGTGACAAAAGTCTGTGACTGAAGCTACTTCTCTGCCTGGAGATGATCCTGTTTAGTGGATGCAGTGGATTCTTCATGATTGACAGGAGTCTGCTTAGTGCCCGTCGCTCTGCTACAGATGTTAAACTGTCCAACTTTACTCCTACACTAGAGCCTATGGAGGAATATATCGGACAAAATTAAATAAATAAATAAATGAGTAAATAAATAAAAGTACTGTGAAATGTGAGCATAAATAAATAAATGTATCATGAAATGAAGCCTTAATAAATAAATGTATCATGAAATGAGAGCATAAATAAATAAATGTGTCACGAAATATTTTTTTCGTTGCTTATTTATTTATTTCATTTTGTCCGTAACATTCCTGCAAACCGTCATGAAATACGGCTTGAAATAAAACTGTCACTTTCACTCGTCAAAGTTGAGAGGGTGGGCTCTAACACGCCCTCTAGTTACTGATTGGTGAATCGATAGCACAAGAATTAATTAGAAAAATGCTTACTACTGCCGATGAAGTGGATTCTGCCGAAGATATTACGTATTTCAGAGAGAGAATTGAAGATTTATCGGAAGAAATTACAATGTTGGCGGCCCTTTTAGACTCCGATATAGATTAAACTATTTTTGAAATTATCGAAGAACAAGTGGAACGGACTCTACTACACTCCAGTTCAGGTGACGCAGTTCCCTGCTCTGGATGTCCATCCTTTGACATTCCAGCTGAGTCAATAGAACACCTTCTGTTATGCGGTTTAAAAGTACGACAGATTGCAGATCTATATGGTTGTATCGGAGAAGACGATCACAAGGCGAATGAGCCAGTTTGATATACGGTAAACTGCAACCTGCCTTCTTAACAAGTTTGTCCAGCACTCTGTTCTGGGAACACTGAGAGAGTCCAGCATTGCGCCCGTCTTTCTGCCATGGAACTTTCATCCCTCTTCTTGTTTTTACAAAGTAAATGTCTGATTGCACTTTTATCATTATTCAGGTTTATATATAGTTGGAGCATTTTTTATGTGCTATTTGCCAACTACCATTTTCAGGGTAGTGATTAAATATAAATGTGGGCTGTTTACTTAAACAAAACATCATGCAATTTATTTAAATTAAAGAAAATACCTATAACAGTAATTTCAATAAGTAATGGTTGGTGGCAAAGTGATTTTCACTGTTTAAAATAAAATTTGCTCTGTTTGTTAAAAAAAATGCATGTTTTAAAATAAGAATCCAAATTAAATGCTTGTTTAAATGAAAAAAGTCAACCACAGCTATGTATTATATTACTCCCTGGGGCAACACTGGCATAACCATCCAATATAGTTTTTTTTTTTTTGTTAGTTATTCAAATAAAATAAAAATCCCCTACCCCCGAATACCTCTAGGGCAGCTGGTCTTTAGTAAAATATGAAATAAATTTAGTGTTTACAATTAAAAAAAAAATTCACATTAGAGCATTACAACAATCTGCATGAGAACTGGCCCAACAAAGCTCACCACTCCTATTCACTCAATTCTTTAAAATAACATCAAGTTGAGGTTTGAAAGTCCCTAAAGTTCTACCATCCACTCTGGAAGAAAAAATAGATATTGGGGTTAAATAGTCATTCAGGATAAAGTGTTTTGATATGCTTTCTATATTAAAATATAGAATCCGTCTTAGAAGTATGAAAGGGTTAATAAATGTCAGAAACCTGTTCAGGTATATCAGGAGACCAGATAAAGGTCAAGTGAACAACGAAGACAAGAATGGACCAGAAGCAGGTTGATGTAATACACCAAATGTATGATCAAGAGATCACCAGATATTCTGTAAACCAGGGATCTCAAACTCCAGTCCTGGAGGGCAGCAGCGGCTGCAATGTTTTCATTCTAACCCTTTTCTTAATGAGTGACCTATTTTTGCTCTTAATTAACTTCTTCTGAATTCATTTTAATTGACTTGTTTCTTAAGAGTTCTTAAGACATTTGTCTTTTTTGTTTTGTACCTGGCCTAGTTTTTGTTTGCTTCTTGAAGCTTCGTTTCTCATTGCCTCTTTCCAGAATAACATCTGTCTTTCATGATGAGATTTTTACATTTGTTTTCATTGCAGTATGAGTTAAGCCTCCCAACTATCTCATCTCTCTATATATATAAAATCCAACGTCTGTTTGTATGTCTGGATTTCTGTCTGCTTTTCATGAGAAAACTACTAAATGGATTTAGATTGGATTTTTTTCTAGAATTAGTTTGAACATTCCAGTTGATTTTGCGACTTCTCTTATCACACTAAGAATCATAGTTCGCTTGCAGGAGCGAAATATTCACACTAATCCGAGACAGAGGCTGTGGGCCGAGGTGAGGGGGAACCATAACTTCAGGAGTGGGGAGTTACTACAACACTGGAGGAGCCGCAGGGGACGGCTAGTGTTGGATAAAGAAGGGTAATTTTTTCATGTATTTGCAAATTCTAATGAAAATAAAGTTTGTGCATATTAATAGAATAAACACAGTTTCTATTTTTTGTGATAAAATTGCACATAATATTTTAACTCTTTTATGGCTGATTATTTTTTTTCCTGTTGTCCCAGGGATAAACATTTTTCCAAAAAAACTCAGTTTACTAAAAAGCACACAAAGCAACGGTTTCACACATCAGTCTGCAAAAAATATTTATTTATGACAAATGTCATTGTGTTGTAAGTTGTGTGAGTATCTATACTATGTGATGTCACATACATATTACATACCTGTTACTTGGTATAGCCCAGCCCATGAATGAAAAAATTGCTCAGCATACCAGTTTGTCTCATCAAACATCAGCTGAAAGACAGCTTCAAGAAAGAACAACCTGATGTAGTCTAGTGGCTGGTAAACCGTTGATGTCGATGCTATTTTTGCCATTGTTTGCTCTTTGCTACTCATACATGCACTGGGATCAGACATCATGTCAACAAGTCTAACATTCATCCTAGCAAAGGGAGTCTGCCTATAATGTAACAGCAAGTCTTCATTGTCAACATTTACAGCTGATTGTTGTCCTCTACCCTGGATAAACCCTCAGGACTACATGTTGACAAACGTTGACATCCGCCCTAAAAGAGTTCGTATTTGTCCAAATCAGGGTCATTTAAAGATGGATTCCAACCCAGAAACATTGAATGTAAAGCAGAGACCAACCCTGGGTGAGTTGCCAGTCCATTACAGGTCTCAGTCATGCATATACTCAGATGAGGGCCAATTTGGAATAACAATCAAATAACACACCCAATTCTGGAGATGTGAGAAGAACAGAGAATGTACACACTCCACAATGACAATGATAGGCGCTTGAGCCTATCCCGACCAGCATAGGGTGCAAGGCTGGATCAATCCCTGGACAGGGTGCCAGTCCATCGCATGTCTTATATTATATTATATTATATTATATTATATTATATTATATTATATTATATTATATTATATTATATTATATTATATTATACAGGGAGATTCACTCGAAAGAGGCCCTGAATATTCTGTAAAAACTCTCACTAGGATGAAACAATGTGCAATGTGCTCCTCAGTATATGGAAATTCGAACAAACCAGGATGCCCTTGCTTCAGAGCAATAAGGAAGGCGGCAGACAGCCGTTTAACCTCCGTTTGCAACTTCTGGGTGCATACTACCCCCGTACCCCTTCACTCAGTCACTTGACTTCTCATCAGGATAGTGGTGTACAGTATTGAACAGCTTATCTTCATGGTGCAAACCCATTGGGTCCCCAATTCGTTTAAGCGATGTCAGAATCAACTGGATGGTCATGAGTTAAGGGAAGGTTACTTCCAGTAAGATGGAACAATGTGTCACGCATTGGCAAAGAGTATGCCAGAAATTGAGTCCTTCTTCGGCAACAGGGTCATTTCAAAAGGGCTTTGGCCACCACGGTCACCGGATCTGACACCACCAGACTTTTTCCTTTGGGGTATGCTCAAAGGAAATCTCTATCGGAACAAGCCTCACACATGTGGAAGATTTAAAGGAAAACATTCAATGTGAAATTGCTGCTATTCCCCCAGAGATGCTTGCCGATATAAGGCTACTTGCTGTTTATACTGATCGACACATTACAGCACAAAAGACGCCAATGGAGAGGTGCGAACGGATTTAAGGTGGGGCGGGATTACGAGTTTTTTCGTAGGCTTTGGTAATTCTAGTGTGAAGCAAACATTTTCTCTCCCATGATACTTTGCAAGGCCAGCATTACATCACAGAGCAGTAAGAGTCAATGGTAGATGGGACAGCCTCCGGAGCAAATAACACCAATCACTTACTCATCAGTGGGTATATCTGCCAGTACTTTTAATGTATGACGCAGTTCAGCACAAAGTGTCTGATAGGAGCAGCAAAGCGGTCAGAATATGAAGTACAGAGCCCTATTTAGTTTAATATGAGGAAAGGAGAAAACAGAGCATGGCACATTATGGATGGAGCTGTCCGCAAGTAAATGCAGGTCACCTGCAATGTTTTCTCAGACTTGGCAGACACAACAATGTATGCAATAGAAAGACTAATTAGTGGATTTTCATTACATGTGTGCACATCTGCCTTTAAATTGTATACACACAATTATGTGTGTATGTAATTCAATACACGAGTCAGCATCTCAATTTAGTTGTACTCAAATCATGTTTTTTTTTTTTTTCCTAAAATGTGCTTGATGTTTTTTGGAGGAAGTGACCTCACGAGTCTCACAGAGAATAGCTTAGTGACTGTGCCACATCCTTATTCTTTCCCTTCTGTTTCCTGTCACCAAAGATGTGTGACACATAACATAAATTTTCAAACCCCCTTAATGCATTTTAGCATTGTAGGGGGGACCAATAACAACAACAACAACATTTATTTCTATAGCACGTTTTCATACAAATGATGTAGCTTAAAGTGCTTTGCAAGATGAAGGTATAAAAAATAAAAATTAAAATAAGATTAGGCAATACTAAGTAACAAAGAAAAAATTAAGGTCCAATGGCCAAGAGGACAGAAAAACCAAAAAATCTTTAGAGGGCCGGAGAAAAAAAAAACAAAATCTGCAGGGGTTCCAAAGACACAAGACCCACACCACAGCTTTAGGCACAAGACAGGAAAAAATGCTGGATGGCGTGTCAGTCAATCTTAATATATAAAAGCCAAATACCACTGACACACTCATCACGAAATCTCCTGAACCATGAGGACTTGGGACTTGAACTTTGGAATGTAGGTTACCCTTTGCCCATAGATGCTCGCTAAGAAACGGTTTTAAAAATTTTGTAGTCCAAGCGTGAAATTTCTTATAGTTTTTTAGACCCGTTTGTATGTCTGTCCGCTTTTCACGAGAGAACTACTTAATGGATTTAGATCGGGTTTTTTTTCTATAATTTGCTTAAACATGAATTTGCGACTTTCTCATCGCGCTAAGTATCATAGTTTGCTTGCGGTACTGATTTATTAGCGCAAATCAGAGATTGACTCATCGGGCTGTGGGACCCTCCTCACTCACGCTTCTGCCTCGGGCCGTAACCTTAACTCCGCTTGGTTAGCGAACGAGAGAACTACTTAACGGATTTAGATCTTTTTTTTCTATAATATGCTTGAACATTCCAGATGATTTTGCGACTTCTCTTATTGCGCTAAGAATCATAGTTCGCTTGCTGAAGCGATATATTCGCTCTAATCCGAGACAGAGACTGTGGGCCGTAGGGAGGGGGAAGAGTTATGTCAGGAGTGGAGAGCTGTGCGGAGCCCTCCTCACTGTCCTGTTTCAATAATACGCCGGCAAAGCCGTGGGGGATGGCTAGCTATATTATATTATATGTTAATGTTTTTAATTAAAAAATAAACACATATTTATCCAAGTACTCCATTTTTTATCTGCTTACAAACTACATATATTGTATATGAAAACGTGTTTGAATTTTGGCAGTAGTACCATACATTCAGATATTAATATTGAAATAAAGGGTCGATTGTATTATAAAAACACTATTTTTTAGATAAAATAAAAACATCAATTCCCAGCTTACTTCATTTTTCATATAACTGCTGGATTACAAAAGAAAATGATCATTCTATCTTAACATTCCTCTCATTTTTTAATTATTGCCTTTGGTTGTAAACATAATATTACTGAAACTGCTTCCAAAAGTCTTTGTAATAATGGATCCTGCCCTCTAGCAGAATAACCTATGGCACAATATTACAAACATCTTTTTTTTTTCTTTTCTTTTTTTATTACATAACCAATAAATGTGTAATATTCCATTCAGGAGGTCATTTTGTCAAAATTCCCCCTTCCAGGCATAAAATTTCATACTGGTCCACAATCTCAGTGGCAGTTATTTTTATTTTATAAGACTTTAACTAAGTAAGCTCGGCAGATTTTATATTTTGCCACCTATTGCTACCATCTGACTCAGATCCAATAAAGACCGTTGCACCCAAAGATAAATAAAAACTTCAATAAATAATAAATATAAGCTTCTGATTTAATTTTTAAAGCCAATACTAAGAAGGTTGTTTATTTGTGAAACTTCCAGTGAAGTCTTACCAAACCACGAATCCTAGAGGAAGTTTTAACCTCTTTTTGCACTCCTGAGAATTAAAGTAATATATCAAAGGAGGATATTGACCTTGGGAGAATGACAGCAAATAACATTTTTCACCTGATAGTGTTTTTGTTATGAAGCAGACAGCACACTCTTTTTTTTCTAGATTAATGCATCTTATTTACATTTTTTAAATTATCTGTGCCATAGCCAGAGCCTCTTTAAACATTGTAAATCTGACCGTACAAAAAAGGTGCACCTAAGCAGAAAAAAGAAAATACATTCAAAAGAAGACGGAGTGCTGTAATAGGATGAGCCAACATTATTTTGAACAAATTACACAAAGGGGAGGGAGAAGGGTGGCATCTCCCTGTGAAGAGTGAATGACAAATGAATCCATCTTGCAATTACTAAACAACCTGTTGTGCTGACTCTTATTATAAAAAAACCTCCCTTGGCAATGCAGGCCTGCAATAGAAGAGCTGGAGAGTACTGATGAGGGCAAAGGAACGAGCCTGTCAAATGTGCAGAATCTACAAGAATGGCAGCCTTGTTACACTTACAGTATTTGCAGCTCATAAAAATAAAAAGGCACACTAAAGATTTAAAAGGTAAGAAGCACACTAAATATTTATAACTTAGATTTTTCTCAATTATGTTATTAAGCAGCTAAATTGGAATGCTATCATTTATGGAGGATGAGGATTCTAGCTCAGCAGGTACGTTAGATTCCGGCCTGGCACTTTAAACAATGTCATCTGATGCAAAGCACATTATTATTAACAGGCATGAGATTCATCCATCCATCCATCCAAAATCTACATTAATAAAGGAATAAATGTCTATGCATCCACCCGGCAGCTGCTATGTCTCTGTCATTCCAAAATGTGGTGTATCTTTTGGACAGTCAGAAAATCGAGAGTCCACCTTATGAGAAGGATTTAGGAGTCATAGTGGACTCTAAGCTACCGACTTCCCATAAGTTTTCAGAAACCATTAAGAAGGCTAACAGAATGTCAGGTTATATAGCGCCCTGATGTGTGGAGTACAAGTCACAGGAGGTTCTACTCAACCTTTATAACACACTGGTGAGGCCTTATCTTGGGTACTGTGTGCAGTTTGGGTCTCCAGGCTACAAAAAGGACATAGCAGCGCTAGAAAAGGTCCAGAGAAGAGTGACTAGGCTGATTCCAGGGTTACAGGGGATGAATTAGGAGGAAAGATTAAAAGAGCTGAGCCTTTACAGTTTAAGCAATAGAAGATTAAGAGGTGACATGATTGAAGTGTTTACAATTATGAAAGGAATTAGTCCAGTGGGTGCATTGGTGGTTCTAAATTGTCCCTAGTGTGTGCTTGGTGTGTGTGTGTGTGCGCCCTGCGGTGGGCTGGCGCCCTGCCCGGGGTTTGTTTCCTGCCTTGTGCCCTATGTTGGCTGGGATTGGCTCCAGCAGACCCTTGTGACCCTGTATTCGGATTCAGTGGGTTGGATAATGGATGGATGGATTAGTACAGTGGATCCAGACTGTTGTTTTAAAATGAGTTCATCAAGAACATGGGGACACAGTTGGAAACTTGCTAAGGGTAAATTTCTCCCAAAACATTAGGAAGTTTTTCTTTACACAAAGAACGACAGACACTTGGAATAAGCAACCAAGTAGTGTGGTAGACAGTAGGACTTTAGGGACTTTCAAAACTCGACTTGATGTTTTTTTGGAAGAAATAAGTGGATAGGACTGGTGAGCTTTGTTGGGCTGGATGGCCTGTTCTCGTCTAGAGTGTTCTAATGTTTTAATATTCTAACGTGGGTGGCACAGTGGTAGCACTGCTGCCTCGCAGTAAGGAGACCTGGGTTCGCTTCCCGGGTCCTCCCTGCGTGGAGTTTGCATGTTCTCCCCATGTCTGCATGGGTTTCCTCCAGGTACTCCAGTTTCCTTCCACAGTCCAAAGACATGCAGGTTCAGTGCATTGGTGATTCTAAATTGTCCTTGGTGTTTGTGTGTGTGCTCTGCAGTGGGCTGGCACCCGGCCCAGGGTTTGTTTCCTGCCTTATGCTCTGTGTTGGCTGGGATTACGTAGAAAATCTAGGAAATACGGCATAAACTCCAATAATCTAATTAAAATTATTATTTTAGAGGAACAATGTATTAAAACTATAAAAACAGATCACAGATTAAACCAAAAATACACAAAGAGCGGCGCTAATAAAAATAATTTAGTTCCTATTCCAAATATCAATAACGCACATAGTATTCATCTCTGCACCTCCCAAACATTAAATATGGCACTATTGAATGTTAGAGCTTTAATTAACAAAACGTTATTTTATCAACGATCTTAGTAGTGATAAAAAAATAGATTTTATTGCACTAAGTGAAACATGGCTTAAATCAGACGGCGCGGCTGTTTTAATTGAATCTGCGCCTCCGGATTACAGTTTTACTCGTGCAGACCGCCAGGGGAAAAAGGGAGGCGGATTGGCAAACATTTACTCGAGCCGGTTAAAATGTAAAGATATCAGTTTTGGTAAGTTCAAGTCCTTTGAGTATCTCGCCATTGTTATTCATGTAGATTCTCAAGTTCTAGTATTATCCATGTGTAGACCTCCAAAATTCAACGCGTCTTTTTTTGAGGAATTCTCTGACTTAATGTCAATTTTAATTACTAACTATGACACAACTCCTAATAGTTGGCGACTTTAATTTTCATATAGATAATCAGTGTGATCTAAAACTAAAAGAATTTATGAATCTCCTGGATTCTTTTAATTTGAGGCAGCTCGTAAATCAGCCTACACATAAAGCAGGTCATACGTTAGACTTAGTGATTACTAAAGGACTGAAAGTTGATATAAAACAGATCATTGATATTGGTCTATCAGACCATTTTCTTCTACTTTTTAATATAGAAATAATGATAAAAAACACCCATGAGAAGCATATTGTCAGTCTGTTTATAGTGCCAACTATAATAGTGAGGATAATGTAAATAGTAAGGTGGAAAGATTTAATACTAAAGTGAGAGCTGCTGTTGACATAGTTGCACCTGAAAAGACAGTGAAAAAATCTTCTAGCATTGTTATACCATGGAAGACCCAAAGAGTGTCTGATTTAAAGAGAACATGCCGCAGAGCTGAGCGTCAATGAAGGAAGACTAAACTTACTATCCACTATGAAATATTAAAAGTTAAAATAACAGAATACAATAACACTGTCCGTCTTGAGAGGCGCTGCTATTTCTCCAAGATTATAAATAACAATGCTAGTAATCCCAGAGTCTTATTTTCTACAATTGATCGCCTACTAAACCCAGGTAGCTCAAAGGAATGCCTCCTAAGTACTTCCAGTAAAACCTGTGAGGCTGTCGCTGTATTTTTCAATCAAAAAATTAATGATATTAGAAATAACATAGTATATCCCTCCAACACTAAGGATCCTCCTAAACCCCAGCATCCTGTTATAAACAAATTAAACTCTTTCACTAGGATAGATTTACCTGATTTACAAAAAATAATCTCTCAATTAAAACCCTCCACCTGTGTCCTTGATCCAATACCAACAAATTATTTCAAAGAAGTATCAGGCGTGCTAAATGATAATGTTCTGGACATAGTAAATTCGTCACTAGATACTGGGGTCTTCCCAGACTGTCTTAAGACTGCTGTAGTTAAACCCCTACTTAAGAAACATAATCTTGACCCTCGCTCTTGAAAATTTTAGACCCATCTCTAACCTGCCTTTCTTAAGTAAAGTTCTGGAGAAGGCAGTCATTATGCAGTTAAATGACCACCTCAATAAACATGCTATTCTTGATAAATTTCAGTCGGGTTTTAGAACAAATCACAGCACAGAAACTGCACTCGTTAAAGTAGTAAATGACTTGCGGGTAAATGCAGACAGAGGCCATTTATCTGTTCTCATCCTCTTAGATCTGAGTGCTGCATTTGACACCATTGATCACAACATTCTTAGAAATCGCCTTAGTCAATGGGTGGGCCTCTCTGGCACGGTCTTAAATTGGTTTGAATCCTACCTGACAGGGAGAAAATTTTTGTTAGTTGTGTAATTACAACTCAAGACACATGATATCCGATATGGTGTTCCACAAGGCTCTATCCTGGGTCCGCTGTTATTCTCAATCTACATGCTTCCGTTAGGTCAGATTATCTCAGGGCACAACGTGAGCTACCACAGCTATGCTGATGACACACAGCTGTACTTATCAATAGCACCTGATGACCCCGATTCTCTTGATTCACTAACACAATGTCTGACTTGTACTGTATCTCAGAATGGATGAATAGTAACTTTCTCAAGTTAAATAAAGAAAACTGAAATCTTAGTGATTAGCAATAATGGATACAATGAGGCTATTAGAAATAAACTGGATACATTAGGATTAAAAGTCAAGACAGAGGTAAAAAGCTTAGGGGTAATTGTTGACTGTAATCTGAATTTTAAATCGCATATTAATCAGATCACTAGGACAGCATTTTTCACTTAAGAAACATAAGTAAAGTTAGACCTCTTATATCACTGAAAGATGCTGAGAAATTAGTTCACGCGTTTGTTTTCAGTCGACTAGATTACTGTAACGCACTCCTCTCAGGACTACCCAAAAAAGACATAAATCGTTTGCAACTAGTGCAGAATGCAGCTGCTAGAATCCTAACTAGGAAAAGAAAATCCGAACACATTTCTCCAGTTTTGATGTCACTACACTGGTTACCTGTGTCATTCAGGATTGACTTTAAAATTCTGCTTATGGTTTATAAAGCCTTAAATAATCTCGCCCCATCTTATATATCGGAATGTCTGACACCTTATATTCCAAATCGTAACCTCAGATCCTCAAATGAGTGTCTCCTTAGAATTCCAAGAACAAAACTTAAAAGAAGTGGTGAGGCGGTGGCCTATGCACCTAAAATCTGGAATAGCCTGCCAATAGGAATTCGCCAGGCTGATACAGTAGAGCACTTTAAAACACTGCTGAAAACACATTACTTTAACATGGCCTTTTATAACTTAATTTAACTTAATTTAACTTAATCCTGATACTCTGTATATCCAATTCATCATAATAACTATTCATGGTGGCTCTAAAATCCGTACTGACCCCTACTCTCTCTTCTGTTTCTTTTTCCAGTTTCTTTGTGGTGGTCGCCTGCGCCACCTTCACCTACTCAAAGCTTCATGATGCTCCAACAATGATGGATGGATTAAAAGGCAGAAGTCTACGTGACCATCATCATCATCAAGCCCTTCCGTGAGAACCCTAAATCCAAAGAGGACTGTTTCATTTATGTTAGGTAGAATGCCCAGAGGGGACTGGGCGGTCTCCTGGTCTGGAATCCCTACAGATTTTATTTTTTCTCCAGCCGTCTGGAGTTTTTTGTTTTTCTGTCCCCTGGCCATTGGACCTTACTCTTATTCGATGTTAATTAATGTTGACTTATTTTGTTTTCTTATTGTGTCTTTTATTTTTCTATTCTTTATTATGTAAAGCACTTTGAGCTACTGTTTGTATGAAAATGTGCTATATAAATAAATGTTGTTGTTGTTGTGGTGAACCGGTTGCAAACCATTAACTCACTTACTAATAACTTTTTGCAAAAGCCTCTACAAATAGTTACTAGATGGCGCTCCACAATAACTAAGTTGTTTTAGTAGTTAGTCGAACTTTGTCAGTACTTTGTGTTCATATATAAATAGCTGTCAATTTCACTCGGTCTAAGTGTAACTGAATATTCATTTTATTATTTTTTTTCTTGTATATACAGTATGTTTTCAGGTAATTTTATTTATATATTTTATATTCTATTATGTGATTTTATTCATAATTTTTTTCTATATATTGTCACACACGTGTGCGTAGGAGGCAAACAACAAGCCCTGAGGTGAGTAAAGTATTGCTGAAGGTTACTAACATCTCTCTCTCTCTTCATACCAAAAGTAAGGCAAAATAAAGTACCAGTGTTTACACCTACCTCCATTAAAACACTTCAAAATGGACGTCCCCCAGTAGGCGATGGCGTCACTTCCGGTCCCACAAGTTCAACATCGTTTCCGACTTCCTTTATTTGACATCACATCCTGTTATTTAATTTCCTGTCACCATTTTGTTTGCTATAAAAGCACATGCAATCACGCCTTTGTTGTCAAATGTTTATTTTGATCTGCTTGTATTTATTTTTTCATCCGTCCTTTGGGCATTATACTGGGTTATTCCCCAACTCTTTTTGATGTGTTGTTGTCAACTTATTTGATTTATTACAGTGTATATGTTTTATTAAGTGAAAGTTCCAGATGAAGACAGTGATCTTCTTCGTTTTCTGTGGTAGCCTGAAAAAATCTAAACAATGGGCTAGAGGAGTACAAAATGACAGTGCATCTTTTTGGTGCTACTTCATCACCCAGTTGTGCCTCTTATGCTTTACAAAGAACAGCAGAGGATGTCAGAGGCACAGCTTCTGCGGCTACACTAACACTTTAAGTCTTTTATTTTATGTGTGTAAAAACTTTTTTCTTTATTCTTGTTGATTGTTTGCACACGGTTTTAAACTTTAGTGTTGCCGCAGGAGTGTAAGGTGAGTTCAAGCACGGGCAGGTCCGGATTAAGGTGGGTGCTATTGATGCTGCAGCATTAGGCTCATTCCTGAAATAGGCCCAGATGAAAACAGACGAGAATTTTCTAGAAGCTGAACAGATTTCCTTTACTATATTAACCTCAAAATAATTCTTAGAATGAAATTTGGAGTCTGTCTTGCGGACACCTAGACACAGCGTTACTTATTATAGATTGTGGGAGGACGAGAGGAGGGCTTGTGCCTCCTCCAGACCGAGAGGGGACGCCCGTTCTGGTTATGTTTGGGGCCTCGGGTAGAGGGCTTGGAAGCCCAGCCCTGTAGGGACCCGTGGCCACCGCCAGGCAGCGCCCCAGCGCCTCATTATCCCAGGGGCCCGGCACTTCCGCCACACCAGGAAGTGCCGGGGGACGACAGGGGACACCCGGATGGCTTCTGGGTGCGCAGCCGGCACTTCCGCCACACGGGGGTGTGTCCGCGGGAGATTGCTGGGAAGCAGCTGGAGCCCATCCGGGTTCCTATAAAAAGGGCCGCCTCCCTCCAGTCATTGACAAGAGTCGGGTGGAAGAGTGGCAACGTCTGGAGGAGGAAGGAGGCGGTAGGAAGAAAAGAGAGAGAGAGAAAAGAGAAGAAGAAAAGAGAAGACATTGGAGTAGCCTGGACTAAGGAGTATTGGGGTTGGTGAGCGGAATTGTAAAAGAGAAATGAAGAATAAAGATGTGTTTGTGGGTGACGTTAACGTGTCTGCCTGTCTGTGTCCGGGGCGAGGCTCACAAGAGTTACTATTGTTCTTTGCGCTGTGACATAACTATAATGTTGTTGTGTTAATTGTTAATCGAAGATTTCAAGTTATTGCTATCAATTTTACGCTAAACAGTTTACTTGGTTCACCGACAAAAGCGCCCTAGACATATGCACCCCGACAAAACCGCCACCGACAAATGAGTGGCGACACACCCGCTAACTGGCTTTTGACAAATGTGCACCGACAAAATCACCACGACAAAATCGCGAGAGAGGCCAAGAGAGTGGGACGCCCTTGCTGCAATTCTTCCTACATATGCAGGGCGTGATCTTAAGGACTATCTGCGTGCCATGCTGATGGCATGCCGCGTCTCATAATATTGACTTCTAAAATAAACATTATTATATATGCTTTAAACTAGTAATTCATATTTAATGAAACTTTGTCGGCGTGATTTTGACGACGCGTTTTAATCGGCGCTATTTTGTCGGGGCACATGTGTCTATCGCGCAAATGTCGGGTCACAGTTTACTTAATAATTTAGCTGCATTTTTTGCAATATCTTGGGGATTCTTGCCACTTTATTATTGTTCGGTAAGTGCCATGTAGTAAATTTTTCACCTTGAAAGTTAGTTGTACAGTAAAAATCAACGGCTATTTGAATGGTTATCTGTAAAGGTAAAACTAAAAGCCGGGCCGCGGGCCCAGCATGGATGTTTAGAATTTTTTAAATCCTCAACAGGATTCTGGCCTATTATGAAATTTAAATCGTGGACAAATTTTTATCCTCAAGAGCCTGAACTGAACCACTTTGACCCAATGTTTCTGCAAATTCATTTTTTCTTACTCTGTTTCGTAAGAGAATTGTGAAAATTTGTGTATTTCATTGTTAGGTTTTCTGCATTAAGTGCACTTTTCAGACAATTGCTATTGAAGTTGTTACAATACTATGTCGTTATTATTATTTATGTTCAGTAAAGGCTGGCTGGTTGTGTCGCAAGCAATTAAGGCTCCTTGGTTGGTCTGAGTGCGCGTGTACGGTGAGTGTCGAATGCACATGCACCAATGCCGAGAAAAAATAGGCCTTTTCACGCACGTAGAATAAAAGGCAACAAATTAGAAAAAATGTATCTTTTCAAAACTTAGCTTTTCTTGTAAAACATTAGTTGTTTCTATGTTTAAAGATTCTTTACTTCTTCTGTACGTTTTAAACATACTGTGCAGCACATTCTATTAAGTACTTTGTCTTTCATGTTACTTGACACACAAAACATGCAAGGCACGGTTTAAAACCATGTGCCCTCTACGCCTTACACATGGCAAGGCTGATCACTAACTGAGAATAATGTCACTGCACAACAAAGTTTTTGCTTCTTGAACACTGTTGGGTGTTTCTTATAGATGTTTGGGTGCTGATCACGAATATCACATCAACATTTACCCATCACATACCATTGATCAAGTTGACATCCTGGGCAGGCCTGAACGAGCTTGACGCTGTCTCAGCCTGCTATAACGGTGGCTTGCATACACCGATCCTGCTCATCTGGTTAATATAGATGGTCAGTGTGTATGTATAGTATTAGTATAGTAAAGTATAGTATCTGTAGCAATAGAACAGTAAGTAAACTTGATTCAATAGACGTTTTGTTGTCTTGTCAATGTTGTAACAGCTGCGATACATTCTGTTATATCTGTGGCGAATATACACTTGCGCCTCAGAGACGTTGGATGACTGCTCTTGTGAGCAAAGCTTATCATCTGTATTTCGGCTGCAAAACTGGTGATCATGACAAGGAATGGGTGCCTCACATTTGCTGTGCGACATGTGCTGTCAGTCTGAGAGCCTGGCTCAGAGGCACTCGAAAGACGATGGAGTTTGCTCTTCCGATGATATGGCGAGAACAGAAAGACCATGTGACGGACTGTTACTTCTGTTTGACTAATGTGTCTGGCTTCTCTGCCAAAAACAAGAAGTCAATTGAATATCCTAATCTGCCTTCAATTTCGTGAAAGCACTGAAAAAGGAAGGTGTAGGTTTTTGTTATTTAAGATGATGTTCCCAAGAATAACTGACGCCAAGATCAAAGAGGGAATTTTTGTTGGCCCCCTGATCAGACAAGTGACAAGCGGTTTGAAAAAATTGCCTGGAAAGCCTTCAAAGACGTCGTTGACAATTTTCTGGGCAATTACAGAGCTCCAAACTCCATTCAGCTGGTAGACAAACTTCTCAAACCATCCAAGACAATGAAGTGCAACATGTCACTCAAGATTAATTTCCTCCACTCACACTTGGACTTCTTCCCCGCAAATCTCGGTGCTGTCAGTGACAAACACAGTGTCACTCTTAAACTTCAAGAGACTTACTTATTAACACCATACGCTGTTTAAAATATATCTTGGACCTAAATGTTATTTTGGTATCTAGGAATATATTCAAACATACCAAGTTTCAACATCCTTGGATATAGGTCATTTATTAACCAAGAATGCCTTACTTTATGTTCTGTTCCCTACTATTGAGTGGAGCTCACACCCTCAGCCTTAATAAACCTTGTAGTTCAGAGCATATGGCAAACTTCCGACTGCCCCTGGTCCTGTTAATAAAAATGACCTTACTACCTCAATCACTCTAAATATGAAGTGTGAGAGACGGCCGGCAGCTCAGCCCAGCCAGGATGCCCCTGAAATGCAAGGATGGGGAAAGGCAGTGGTTTGTGGACACTGCCTCCTCCAAAACACTAGATGGCAGCTCCCCTGCAGTTTAGCGGTGCACCGGATTCCCATAAGGTTTGGTTTCTCAGCCCTTCTGGGTGCCGTGGGTGCCGCCAGGGGGTGTTGTGAAAGGACCTGGGGAGTCATGCTTCCCTCATAGCCTGGAAGTACTAGTGAAGTCATGAAGACAGAAGCCCTGAAGTACTTCCGCGCTGATTAAAGAACGTGAGTTCTCCATCTGACCCAGAAGTGCTGGCAAGTCACATTGGAGGAAAAAACAGAAGCACTTCCGGATCAAGGACTATTTAAAGGACTGCTGAAGACACAGCAGGCGAGCCAGAGTCGGTGGAGGTGAACGAAGCTTACTGGGAGGTGTGGATGAGGCAAGAGAATTGTGTTTGTGATTATTTTTACTGTTAATTGCCTGTTTTATTGTGTCTGTGGTGCTTAGGGAGCACTGTAGGAGAAGAAGAAAATAATTAAAAGAACATGTTCGTGCTTTTACCTGGTGTCCTGAGTGTCTGTCTTTTGGGTTTGAAGAGGCAACAGTGCCACCTAGCACTCACAGAAGACAAAGCATAGAAAGTTAAAAGCAGAGTGGTATTTATTGCATGAATAATAATACCAAATAGCATAAGGAAAAATAGAAAATAAGATTGATAGTAAAGTCTGGCTATAGCCTTCTGGACAAGCTTATCAAAAAGTAAAGCTGTCAAAGATGAATGTCTGAGACGCTTGTGATCTAACACTCATAGTTGTTCTTGAGATGCTTTGCTGATAATCAAATGAAAACAGTCATACATTGCTGGCGCCCTGCTGACGTCGCTCTTTTGTCGTCTTTGTTTCCTCTTCTTTTTTTTTTTTTTTTATTAATTTTATTACAATCAATACATAGCAATCAAGTTTTTACAAAAAAGAATTATGTTAAGAACAGATTGATCCCCACCCCTGAGAGAGAGAGCAAGCCAAACGGTTTAAAATTTAAGGCTTGTAAAAATACCTAAATTAATAAATTCTCTGTGCTTTATAGTTTCCTCTTCTTCTGAAGTTGCTCTTCAGATGAAGCATATTTATAATAAAACTAGCTGTGTAAGCCCGTGCTCTAAAAATCCTGGGTTCCTAGAAAACAATAGATTCTGGCACTTCAATCAATCGCCTCGGTTGTGCATTAGCGGCTAAGCAAGTTTCTCTCTCCTCTGAGGTTTTGTTTTGCCGATGTGCTCTCCTTGCTTGTGTATTAGTGGCTAAGAGAGTTTTACTTTTGTCGGCGGTTTCATCTTTGGCGACAGAGTCGATTTCTTTGAGCTTCATGCTGTACCCTTGCACTTCCAGGCTGGACAGACAGAAACACACACTTCCACGCGTAGACGTTTACATATAAGATTCTACACGGGGGCTTCGCAACACATGATTGTTAGATATTCCGATTGGCTGGCTGGCAATATGATGAATGAATTCACTCAGACTCTTTAATCTTTTTGAATATGTCTGTTTTTCCCAAGCAGTAAAGTTTTTGATGTTTTAATAATCTCCTGTCTCAAGCTTCAAACTAATTTAGTCCTGGTGCCTTTCCCTTTACAGGTGATAAAATCATTAATACAGCTTGAGGCATCTCCTGAATTCCTGCTCAGTTCAAATAAATGGTACTATGATTGATACTGGTACAATTCAGGAAAACAGATTGCCCTGATGTTAAACTGCCCATGCAAGTATCTTGTATTTCAGTTCGTCTTGTTTTTGTTTCAAGCAAAATATAACGAAAATATAGACGAAAATGTACAGATTTCGCACACCACAACAGCTTACATCAAAGAAGAGCAGTGAGCAATGATTCGCTTTTTATGGGCTAAAGATATACCAGGGTGGGTATATGAAAGTCTTTCCACACAATATGGAGACAATGTTTTGGAGACACAAGTTGTGAAGCTCTAAACACATTTAACTATCTCAAAATGAGCAGCATCTGTGTGCCATCTTGAAATAATAAATCTCTTGACCTCCAATGTTAGAGTGCTGAAAGTGGCGATGACTAAAGACTTGGTGATGTCTGTTCTCTCTCTAAAACTTGGCTGTTAATGTATCTTTTGTGAATCTTTAAATTAGATCAATCTAGACGAGAACAGGCCATTCAGCCCAGCAAAGCTCACCTGTCCTATCCACTTATTTCTTCCAAAAAAACATCAAGTCGAGTTTTAAAAGTCCCTAAAGTCTTACTGTCTACCACACTACTTGGTCGATTATTCCAAGTGTCTATCGTTCTTTGTGTAAAGAAAAACTTCCTAATGCCTGTGTGAAATATTTACCCTTAAAAATTTCCAACTGTGTTCCAATGTTATCGATGAACTCATTAGAAAATAACAGTCTCGATCCACTGCACTAATTCCCTTCATAATTTTAAACACTTCAATCAGGTCACATCTTCATCTTCTTTTGCTTAAACTGTAAAGGCCCAGCTCTTTGAATCTTTCCTCATAATTCATCCCCTGTAGCCCTGGAATCAGCCTAGTTGCTCTTCTCTGGAACTTTTCTAGCTCTGCTATGTCCTTTTTGTAGCCTGGAGACCAAAACTGCACACAGGACTCCAGATGAGGCCTCACCAGTGCATTATAAAGCCTGAGCAGAACACCCTGTGACTTGTACTCCACACATCAAGACGCTATATAACCTAAAATTCTATTAGCCTTCTTAATGGCTTCTGAACACTGTTCGGAAGTCGATAGCTTAGAGTCCACTATGACTCCTAAATCCTTCTCATAAGGTGGACTCTTGATTTTCTGACCTCCTTCTGACTTCCTACTTCACATTTACTGACATTAAATTTCATCTGCCACAAATCTGCCCAAGCCTGTATGCTACCCAAGTCCTTCTGTAATGATATAACAGATTCTAAATTTTCTGCTAATCCACCTATCTTGGTATCATCTGCAAATTTCACCAGCTTGTTACTTATATCCATCCATCCATTATCCAACCCACTATATCCTAACTACAGAGTCACAGGGGTCCGCTGGACCCAATCCCAGCCAACACAGGGTGCAAGGCAGGAAACAAACCCTGGGCAGGGCAGCAGCCCACTGTAGTTGTTACTTATATTCCTATCTAGAATCCTAACTGGGAAAAGAAAATCCGAACACATTTCTCCAGTTTTGATGTCACTACACTGGTTGCCTGTGTCATTCAGGATTGACTTTAAAATACTGCTTATGGTTTATAAAGCCTTAAATAATCTCACTCAATCTTATATATCGGAATGCCTGACACGTTATATTCCAAATCGTAACCTTAGATCTTCAAATGAGTGTCTCCTTATAATTCCAAAAGCTAAACTTAAAAGAAGTGGTGAGGCGGCCTTCTGCTGTTATGCACCTAAAATCTGGAATAGCCTGCCAGTAGGAATTCGCCAGGCTGATACAGTAGAGCACTTTAAAACACTGCTGAAAACACATTACTTTAACATGGCCTTTTTATAACTTCACTTTAACTTAATACTGATACTCTGTATGTTCAATTCTTCATAATAACTATTCACAGTGGCTCCAAAATCCATACTGACCCCTACTCTCTCTTCTGTTTCTTTTTCCGGTTTCTTAGTGGTGGCGGCCTGCGCCACCACCACCTACTCAAAGCATCATGATGCACCAACATTGATGGACTGAAAGCCAGAAGTCTACGTGACCATCATCATCAGGTCCTTCCATGAAAACCCTAAATCCAAAGAGGACTGTTTCATTTATGTTAGGTAGATTGCCCAGAGGGGACTGGGCGGTCTCTTGGTCTGGAACCCCTAAAGATTTTATTTTTTCTCCAGCCTTTGGAGTTTTTTTTTGTTTTTTCTGTCCACCCTGGCCATCGGACCTTACTTATTCTATGTTAATTAATGTTGACTTATGTTTATTTTTATCGTGTCTTCTATTTTTCTATTCATTTTGTAAAGCACTTTGAGCTACATTTTTTTGTATGAATATGTGCTATATAAATAAATGTTGATTGATTGATTGATTGATATCTAAATCCATCCATTATCCAACCCGCTACATCCTAACTACAGAGTCACAGGGGTCCGCTGGAGCCAATCCCAGCCAACACAGGGTGCAAGGCAGGAAACAAACCCCGGGCAGAGCACCAGCCCGCCGCAGTTGTTACTTATATTCCTATCTAAATCATTTATATATTTATTGAAAAGAGCAGAGGCTCTAGCACTGACCCCTGCTGGCCACCACTCTTAACATCGGCCAATTCTAATGAGATTCCTCGCACCATCACCCTCTTTTTCCTGTGTCTGAGCCAATTTTGCACCCATCTAAAACCATCACCCTGAACTCCTAGATTAAGTTAAAGTCAACTAAAAAAAACACACAGGAGAGTCACAAAGAACATTTTCTGCCCCAGTAAATTTCATCGACAGCTGTTGAAGAGCAGTGACTTTGTTTACATGTGCTGGAATGAAAACGGGCTTAATAACAACAAAGGGAATGTTTCTTTGCCGATCAGACATTCTGCATTTAATGATGTGTTTCTGGCTTTGCAGCACAAAGGGGGTCCTCAAATTCTAATAAGCAGTCAACAGCACAGGAGTAAGTTGTAGCTGTCAATTATGCTGCTAGGTATTTTAGGCCCAGAGTCTAAGTAATCACTCTACCAAGTGGCATAATGCTAAGCTGATGAAATAAATGTAGGTGAGAAACAACGGCAGGAACTTACGCGTGTTCAGTCCTTGGCATTTCACATTAATCGACTCCGTTGTTGTGTAAATCTAACAATGTTTATTTTCCACTTTAAATAGTTCCATAGTTATAAATGAAACTCCAAAGAGACACGGTAATAAAACCGTGTGTATCCACATCCTTGTTAATCTACACACAACATACAATAACTTCCTAGTTCCCATAACTCCTGCTACCCAGCACCCCTTTTTAAAGTAACAATACCCCATTAAAACTGAATAATTATCTAGCCCTATCCTTAATATATAAACTAATCTTGAACTACGAAAATAAATGTAACATAATTTCAAATTAATTGAAAATAAAAATGTTGATACAGATCTTGGCTCATACAATTAGTATTTCTGCCATTTATTCTACAACCGTGCTCTTGACCTCGACCACCGTGGCAGATTTTCAAGAGACAATGATATCCACGGACTTGTGATGGACTTGTTCATGGAGAGTTTGTGTCCCGTTAACAGATTGTTACTCAGTGGCATTGCATTGAACTGCTGATGTACCTACTGGAATGCATCAGAAAAAGAACACTTCAGGAGAGGTGGCGCACCAAAAATCTGAATCTTTACAACATGTCAATGCACTTGCACACATTGTGTTGCCAGATCTCACTCCCTGTGACAAATTAAAATTATGATTCTGGTGAAAAAAAACGAAGAAGGCTTTAGACATGGTAACAAAAGATGAGCACAGGAAATGTTTCCAGGAATTCTGGGACAAGAGTATTGAGTCTCAAGAAGAGGATTTTCGAAGGTAATTGAAAGGGAATTGCTGTAACTTTTATAATAAAGTTTATTTTTAGTAAAAATGATGGACATTTTTGAGGCCCCCCTCGTATTTTAAAAAGTAACCTGGTATCTGACCACAATCGCTAGCTTATGTAGAAGTGCACACCGACAGTCATGTCTGAATGCAGATAATCTGTGTTTCAGTAAAATGGCGCACAAGCAACTGGTGTAGCTCTTTCTTGATTGAATGAATGGGGCCAGTTTATCCATCTTGTGAAACTGGATTCTACTTGATAGCCATGTGAACGCAGTGGTAAAATCTTACTTTTTCCAGTTGAGGCAGCTGTCAAAAATCAAGACCGTCTTGTCTAAACCCAGCCTCGAAAACAGTGATACATGCTTTTATACCATCTCGACTAGATTACTGCAATGCACTTCTTGTTGGAATTAGCCAGACCTCCATTGCTCGCCTACAGCTGGTGCAAAATGCTACTGCTCGATTTTTAACTGGTACAAGCAAGCATGAGCACATTACCCCAATTTTGGCTTCCCTTCACTGGCTTCCAGTTCATTTTCGGATCCATTTTAAGATCCTAGTATTTGATTTTAAATCCTTTAATGGCTGTGCCCCATTTTATCTGTCAGAACTGCTGCACCCTTACGTACCGTCTCGCTCTCTCCTGTCAGCAGACCAGAGGTTTTTTATGTGTTCTTAAGACAGCATTTCTCAATCTTTAAGTATTTGCGACCCGAGTTTTCATAACAGTTTTAATCGCGCACCCCTAATTTTTTTTGAAAGGAGCCCACTAATACCAATTTGTTCTTTTTTAATTAATGATATATCATAGATGCATATTTTATTATACCTACTTAACTTTTATCGACATTTATCTAACTATATTTATTTTTCTAGTATCAAAATGTAGTTTAAGTTAATTTGATTTGGTTTCAATAGATGTATTTTTCATATTTTCGATTCTTGTTTTCTTTTTTTCACATCTTGGCGCCCCCCTTTTTGTTACTTTGCGCCCCCCTAGGAGGGCCCGCCCGACAGATTGAGAACCACTGTCCTAAGAGACGATGCAAACTCCGAGGTGATCGGGCTTTTTCACTTGCAGCTCCAAAACTTTTGAACCATTTGGCGTTGCACGTTAGGCCGGCTCCTTCATTTGCAGTCTTTTACATGCCTGGCCTTTAACCCAGTGTGAGATGATGACTATCTGTGTACTTTTTAATATGAATTTCTTCAGCTCTTATGTGTTTTGTGCTTCTGTTTCTTTTACCCTTTGGTTATTGTGTGTCTGATATGTTTAGTTTTATTGTACAGCAATTTGGTCAGCCATGATGTTGTTTTTAAAGTCAGTCAGTAAGTTTCCAAGCCGCTATATCCTAACTACAGGGTCACGGGGGTCTGATGGAGCCAATCCCAGCCAACACAGGGTGCAAGGCAGGAAACAAACCCCGGGCAGGGCACACACACCCACACACAAAGCACACACTAGGGACAATTTAGGATCCCCAATGCACCTAACCTGCATGTCTTTGGACTGTGGGATATTTTTAAACTGCTTTTTAAATAAATAAGTTCATCCATCTTATTTGGCAAGCAAAAGACATACAAAAAAAGGAGACTTGGCAGCGTAAGGTGGCGCTATGTCTTCTGAAGGTCATCTCCTCTTCCGTTTTTCTTTCGCCAGTGTTAGAGATAACTGCACAAGTGACCACTTCTCTTTCCGTTTTTTGAAATACATTTTCTCAATTTCAGTAAAACAAATGAAAAGAACAGGAAGTGTGACAGTAGTTTGGTACAAAAAACTCCCAAATCTTTAATTTCACAAACAACAGTATAACTCTGTTACTGACTTCATTATAGAAGCTAAGAATTCGGAAAAATCAACCCGTCATCAGTCCACCCACGCTATTGTGTACTTCTAAATATTCTCGTGCGGCCATTGTATGTTAAGTTTGTGATTTTTATAGTGTCGGACAGGCAGTAACCAGCATACTCAAGAATTTTAATGGGGATAACTGGTGACAATATGGCCTTAATATCTGAAGACGCAAATAGCAAGCTGGCACATCTTTTACATCCATTTCCCCTTCTACAGAGATCAGGGTCGCATAGTTTTAATTAAGTCAATTAATTATTGTATTCTAATTCAAAATATGGCAGCAAGGAACTAAGAAATACAACAATATAACTCCAGTTCCATTTCACTGGCCTCTAATTAAGTTTACAGCCGACTTTAAAATCCCCTTTTCACATATAAAGTCGTAAATGTTTTAGCCATCTCTTACCATAAAGAACTTATTAGTCACAATACTCCAGGGTGTACATTGTGATCACAGAATGCTGCCCTGATTAAAATTCCAAGAATAAATAAAAATAGTGTAGGAGGATGTGCTGTTAGCCATAGGGCTCACAGAGCTGTAAGAGAAGCCCCATCATCCTCAGCTTGGAAGTCAAAGCTCATTTTTTAGCAGACCACACTGTCAGTTGAGCTGCTGGGGCCCCTCATTTTGGCTTTTTAATTAATTCTAGGGGTTGTTTTTGATTTGCTATTGCTATGACTTTTGCTTTTTCATTCTCGGTGTTCATGGTGGAGCTTAGTCGGCTTGGAGTGGATGTGTCATTGGAAATGATGGTTTAAAGGCCCATCTTAGAAAGTTAATACTTGAAGTGTTTGCTTGACTCCTATAGAAGAATAGCTATTAGAATATGACATAGAGATTATGGTTTAGTCTTTTACCCCCTGTAAGTTAATATGAGATTGAACGTTCTTGCTGTATCAGAGAAACAGTGTGTTAATTAAGTCAGTTTTAGTTGTTATTTAGAATTGGTCCCATTGCTAGCAGGGACAGAAAGACCCATTTAAAGTATGAAAATGAGACAAGCATACAGTTTTCTGACCATTTAGTAATGGTTCAACTATAAGCAGACTTAACTGTTTGAGGGCTGAATATTTTTTCCGAAAAACATTGTTTCTGAAAAGCAATGGTTTCACACAGAAATCAACATAAAACATCTGTTGCTGCATGCTGCGGCTTCCAGTTTGCCAAGAATGTGCGGCAGACTGGCAATAATGGATACAATGAGGCTATTAGAAATAAACTGGATACATTAGGATTAAAAGTCAAGACAGAGGTAAAAAGCTTAGAGGTAACTGTTGACTTTTTTAAATCGCATATTCATCAGATCACTAGGACAGCATTTTTTCACTTAAGAAACATAGCAAAAGTTAGACCTCTTATATCACTGAAAGATGCTGAGAAATTAGTTCACGCGTTTGTTTTCAGTCAACTAGATTACTGTAACGCACTCCTCTCAGGACTACCCAAAAAAGATATAAATCGATTGCAATGAGTGCAGAATGCAGCTGTTAGAATCCTAACTAGGAAAAGAAAATCTGAGCACATCTCTCCAGTTTTGATGTCACTACACTGGTTACCTGTGTCATTCAGGATTGACTTTAAAATTCTGCTTATGGTTTATAAAGCCTTAAATAATCTCACCCCATCTTATATATCGGAATGTCTGACACCTTATATCCCAAATCGTAACCTCAGATCCTCAAATGAGTGTCTGCTTAGAATGCCAAGAACAAAACTTAAAAGAAGTGGTGAGGCGGGCGGCCTTCTGCTGCTATGCACCTAAAATCTGGAATAGCCTGCCAATGGGAATTCGCCAGGCTGATACGGTGGAGCACTTTAAACCACTGCTGAAAACACATTACTTTAACATGGCCTTGACTGTAATTAAAATCCTGATACTCTGTATATCCAACTCATTATAATAACTATTCATGGTGGCTCTAAAATCTGTACTAGCCTCTACT
Source organism: Polypterus senegalus (assembly GCF_016835505.1). Lineage (NCBI taxonomy): Eukaryota > Metazoa > Chordata > Cladistia > Polypteriformes > Polypteridae > Polypterus > Polypterus senegalus. The sequence goes on from NC_053155.1 coordinate 307,096,567, forward strand.
CTCTCTTCTGTTTCCTATTCTGCAAGCCACCACCATCTACTCAAAGCACCGTGATCTTCCAACAATGATGGATGGATTAAAAGCCAGAAGTCTGTATGACCATCAACATCAAGTGACTCCGTGAGAACCCTAACTACAAAGAGGACTGTTTCATTTATGTTAGGTAGAATGCCCAGAAGGGACTGGGTGGTCTCATGGTCTGGAATCCCTACAGATTTTATTTTTTTCTCCAGCTGTCTGGAGTTTTTTTTTGTTTTTTCTGTCCACCCTGGCCATCGGACCTTACTTCTTTTCTATGTTAACTAATGTTGTCATATTTTAATTTCTTATTTTGTCTTTTATTTTTATTTTTCTTCATTATGTAAAGCACTTTGACTTATGTTTTGTATAAAAATGTGCTATATAAATAAATGTTGTTGTTGTTGTCTTCGCGTCACGGTCGCAGTGTATTGCAATCTGGTTTCTACCTCTTACCATTGTTAAGTGGCAGTCCTCCTGGCGAACATTACCGTAGGCATGTCAGCTACTCAATTAGTTGGGGACCAGTCAGCTGAAGCTAGAACCTCACATTCGTTTTTCGATCGCTTGTATCAAAATCGGAGTCCGGCAAGTCATAGTCCATTTCAGAGATAATAGACAAAACTTCGTCCACGGAGTATTTTGCTTTATGCATTCGCTTTGATCTCTCGCCATTATGTCTGTGCCATTTTTGCTCATGTTTGCACCTTACTACTCACACGAGTGCAGAAAATCTTGGTCAAACCAATGATGCTAACTTTCCTTCTAGTAACGAGAGTCCAACTAAAACATAACGGTTTGTTTTTGCACAGTTTACAGTTGATTACCATCGTCAACTCCTTTTGACAAAAGCCAACATCAGCTCTAAAAGAGTTAAAGAATGAAGCGGGATATGTAAGCTTTAAATAGAACTTTTCTTAAACAAGAACTTTTCTCTTCTTTGCTATATCATCTTTTCTCTATTTTTGTGTGAACTGTTTTACTTTGAATTTTTAATAAAGTGTTTTTTTTTTTTTTTAAAGATATTTTGTCTGTGCAATCATTTCAACGTGTCAAACTTATTGCTGGAATCTCATTAAGCATGCTGAAGCTGCAGAACTTTGATCATTTTGGGTGAGCTACAGATGGATTTATTTTCATGTCTTCTGTCCAAATGAAAACACAGATGACCTAGACTAGTTATAATTTGAATCCAAAAGAACACATTTCTATATACTGAATTTCTATAGTGCCTATAAAAAGTATTCACCTTCTTGGAAGTTTAGACAAGAGTAGGCTTCATTTTTGAAATTGATCAAAGTGAAAAAAGGGATCTCTGCAAAGTGGTGTGGGCACCAGGGGGGTCACCCGCTCCCCAAACCTGACACAGACAGGCACTAGGCACAAGTTCAAGAATAACACACATTTATTTTAGTGGGATAAAATGCTTCCCAATTTGTTTTCCCCTGCACAGTCCCAGCATATCACAAAAAGCATAACAGTACAACACTTTCTTCTCTTCTCTTCCTTTGTCTTCCTCTTCCGCCTCCACTCCTCCTTTGGCAAGCTTCGTTCTCTTCCAACTCTGGTTTCCCAAATGAAGGCAGGTGGCTCCTTTTATGCCACACCTGAGAGTACTCCAGGTGGTCTGCAATCACTCCCTGGTGTGCTGAGAGCCCAACAAAGTAGGACTCTGCAGCTTCTCCGGTGACTTCCATGGGACCAAACAGGGCTGTGCCAGACTGCAACTCCCAAGGAGTCCTACAGGATTCTGAGGTGCCATTGCAAGTTAGGGGGGGCTGCCATCTAGTGCTCCCGGGGAGGCACTGTCCTGTGTACATCTGCTCCCCTGGTACTTCCATTACAAAGACTTCCTAACTGGGAAAGGGCCCGCCCGTCCGCCACAGTGGCCAAAATTATTTACAATTATAAAACACGGAATAATTGATTGCGTAAGTTTTCACCTCCTTCAAGTCAGTATCTAATAAAGTATAAGACAGCCATGATAGCCTTGAGTCTGTGCACACAACAGCTTTTAGAGATATATTGTTACTCTTTCAGTTTATGTGCTTGTCATCTTCTTAAGCGTATAAAACTTCCATAACACACACTGAAATTTTGGGTCCTTCTCCACTCCTGACTCGGACACGCCTGGCTGAGGTGGAGGAGCTTCTTTTAACAGGGACCTGGGATCACATCATGTGCAATGATATTGTCTCAAAGAGGCACTTCCACTTCAGTCAAAACCTCCACCTGACAGGGGAGTCTCCTTCCAGAAGCCTCCTCTAGTGGTTCCCAAGGACCCCAGCAGGGTCGACTTCCAGAACCACAATTCCCATGCAGCAATGTGGGTGTGCAAGTAGGAGCTATGCCAAAGGGATGCTGCCACCCAGTGGACTTGGGGAACAGTGGCACTGACAGGCTGTCATCCCCCCATCCATCCATTATGTCACCCTCTTGATCAGAAAAGTGGATAGGAACAATCCCAACTGGGAAGAACATCCATCCATACATTTCACCCATAGGTGGCTTCTGGGTCAGATAAAGGGGCATCACCCATCCCAGTAAATCCATGATGTCCGTCACAATGTGTATTTTAGAACTTCCTGTTCTATCATTTCTGGAACTATAACACTAGCTAACAGCTTCAAGTTTCAAAACTAAACACAATCGGCTTTTAAAGTTTGTATCTCCACGAGTCTCTAAAATTCAATTAAAGCAGTTTTGGTTAATAGAAGGATGACGATTTTTCTACTTGTGATACTTTATAGTAATTTTATTAGCACCTGATGGTGTATGCTATTAATGGCACTATATTTAAAATAAATAAATAAATGAATGAATAAGATTGATTGATTTATGAATCCTAGGAAATATCCACACCAGTAGAAAGGATCAGCGCTTCAGGAAAAATAAAATACTGTTTCACACCCTTGTAATTTTCAAATTAAGTTGTTAATGCGATTTATAGCAGAGATTTATTTGACAAGAGTAATGGGTTTGCGCTTTTAAAAAATATACTGATTTTTTTTTTTTCCTCGTGTTACTCTGAAACAGATTAAATGATAGAGCATACCACAAAGCTGCTCTGATAAAGTGAATGATAGGAGCAATCAGTCGGCGTTACTGGAATAATTTTTTATTGTGTATAATCTGCAAAAGGAAAGGGAAGAAGTTAAGCATACTTCTCTCAGCATGTGATGTCTAAAAATATGGTGGATCTGAAAAGAGTAATTGGTTCATTTTCTTGTCTCTGTAAAATTAATAAATCAAAAAGTGAGTTTTAGCAGTATTTTTGGTCATTACCGGCCTGGTATTTTGTGCTTTTCCAGGATGGATTTAATGTCATTTGTAACATAATATAACATAACATTGTCAGACCCATTCGATCCAAATCAGGGTCCTTGGGTATGGGGGTCTATGTCAGAAGCATTGAGTGTATGGCAGGAGTCAACCCAGTCCATCATAGAGCCTATTCACAAACACAGCAGTAGAACAGTTTAACATGCATACAGTATAGTCATGTGAAAAAGTAAGTACACCCCATACAATGTTTTGTTGCTTTTAGCATATGTGGTGTCACACACGTGCGAATCGGAGGCAGTTAAAGGGCTTGAGGAGTGATAATACCATATCAGACCAGGCGGCGGGTGGGTGTGCTGACTGTCTTTCTCAGTTCCTTGCAGACCATTCTCAGGAAACCCCACCAGGCTCCGGCGCCTTGGATGACGTCACTTCCGGTCCTTTGGATGATGTCACATCTGGTTCCGGCCACGATGATGTCACTTCCTCTCCAGTACTTTCAAACCACTATCTTACCTCCAGTCTGGCAGTTCTGTTTTGGATTCAGTCTTGTGAACATCTCTGTTCAATTATTTTCAAATTTTTGCAGCCAGGATATTATATACGCGTAGCTGTCCCAAACCTTTATAATGTCTGGAGAGTATTTCTTGTTACAGTCGGCATATTAAGATTTAATCTTCATTTAAACGGTATCTATAGATAAAGGTGTCATAATATAAGAAACATCATGCCAAATTTACATTTTCTAGTCCATTGTATAATTTAAATAAATGCAAATTTTACAGCGCTGCTGCCTCGCAGTAAGGAGACCTGGGTTCGCTTCCTGGGTCCTCCCTGCATGGAGTTTGCATGTTCTCTCCGTGTCTGTGTGGGTTTCCTCTGGGTGCTCTGGTTTTCTCCCACAGTCCAAAGACATGCAGGTTTTGGTGCATTGGTGATCCTAAATTGTCCCTAGTGTGTGCTTGGTGTGTGTGTGTGTGCCCTTCGGTGGGCTGGCGCCCTATTCAGGGATTTGTTCCAGCTTTGCACCCTGTGTTGGCTGGGATTGGCTCCAGCAGACCCCCCTGACCCTGAGTTAGGATATAGCAGGTTGGAAAATGACTGACTGACTGCAAATTTCACATGTGGAAAACGTAAGACTGGAAAGGTCTGAAAACCACTGAAGTCATCTGTTCTGGATGATGGCAGAATCCTGTCTTTGGGGAAGAAGAGCTCCTTCATGACATCTAGCCAAACCAAGAACACTCTCCAGGAGCTGGATCTATCTATTATTGCCAACGTCTACAATCAAGAGAAGACTTCATGAAATTAAATACAGGGGCTTTACAACAAATTGCAGACCACTGGTAATCCTCAAGCATAGGAAGGGCAGATTAGATTTTGCCAGAAAACAGGCCTGTGCAGTTTTGGAACAATTTTCTGTGGACGAATCAAAGTAAGATCTGAATGATGGATAGAGAAGAGTATGGAGAAGAGAAAAATGTGAAACATGGTGAATGCAGTTTTGTGGCCTGATCATGCATGGCTGCCAATGGAAGTCAGTCACTGGTGTTTATTGATGATATGACTGCGGACAGAAGTGGCAGGATGAATTCTGAAGTGTCCAGGGCTGTGCTGTCTGCTCAGATTCAGCCAAATGCTGCAAAATCTATAAGACAACGCTTCACATCATAGATAGACAATGAGACTAACCATACTGTGACAGCAAACCAAGTGCCTGTCAAGGCAAAGTAGTGGAATATAATAGTATAATATTCTTCAATGGTCAAGTCAGTAAACTGGCCTCAACCCAATTGGACACTTGCTGAAGACAAATCTGATGACAGAAAACCCAAGAAGAAGACAGCTGCAGTAATGGCCTGCCAATGTATCACTAGGCTGGAAACCCAGCACTTGGAGATGGACGTGGGTTCAAGACTAAAGGCAGACATTAACTGTAAGAGATTTTCAAACAAATATTGAAAATGGTCGCTATATTTATGATTATGTTAGTTTGTCTAAATACTTTTGAGCCCATTTAAAAAGGGGGTCCATATATAAAAATGCCTGCCTTCTCTAAACAGCTCAAAAATATTTTTGTTAAACCCTTTGAATTAAAGCTGAAAATCTATACTTCAATCCCATCTTGAGTGCTTCATTTCAAATGTATTATGGTGGTGTACAGAGCCAAAATTATGAAAATTGTGTCACTGACCCAATACTTATGGACCTGACTGTACAGGTTGTGAAAATGAACAGACTCGACACACTTAAAAAGGTTTGGGGCAGCCACTCGTATCACATTCCTGGCTGCAAAAAGGGTTTTGAATAGCAGAGTGATGTTCACAATACTGAGCCCAAAACAGAACTGGTGAGGGTTTGCAAAGATGGCGGCTTTAAGGGATCAGACCGGAAGTGATGTGTAGGAACTGGAAGTGATGTTCTTCTGACGTCAGTCTGTGCATGGGAAGTGATGTTATTCTGGGTGCCGGAACTGAAAGTGACATCAAGCTAAGTGCCGGACTTGACGTCACCAGCTCTGAATCAGATTGGCTTTCCCATGGCTGCTCTGTACAGATAACAGGAGAAGGTTTAGTGTACCCCACCACCCCTTGGACTGGCAGGGAATTACCTTTGCTTGGTCCATACAACGTCCTCCTACTCAGATGTGTGTGACAAGGTAGAGTCACACATGCAGTCTTTTAATGCAGCATGGATGACTGAAGAAATCTAACAGAAAGCTTCTTTTAATCATTAAGGTTCATTTACGTATAATGACTATAACGCATTTCAGATACACCAATCAGCATACAGATAAATGGTATGGTCCAGAAACTCACCTCTGCTATTAATTATTGTGTAAAGTCCCAAAATAATTAGTCAAGCGTGATACCCAGTTAAAACAAACAAGACATCTTACATGTAATCTGTTATCAGAGAGTAAATCAGTTAAATGTTATACAGGTAGTCCCCAAGTTATGGACATCTGATATATGACTTACGAATGAGGCCACAGCTGCTCCTTCATCTGTCTGGGGAATGCGATGCAGGCTCCACAGTAACTGGCACTCCATCGTCTTCGGCCTGGGAATGCTGCAAGCGGTGGCCCTGTGCGATTTCGCTGCTTGCGCAGTGTAGTGTCCCTCGGGTGGCTCTGGTTGATGAAAGGGGCAGCTGGGTCACGGTAAGCAAAGACCCGGGGTCCATAGTCGCCGGGGACACAGCTACCACTCATGTGCAGGACGGAAGCTCAATGGGGCAGTTCACTGCCTGCCCACCACACAGCCTTGCAGTGTCCCTCGAACAGCTGCACCATTCGTTCTCGCTGGGTGGCTGGTGATGTTGCAAGCAGTGACCCAGTTGTGACTGAATGGAGGCCATTGAGGGTGAATGAGGTGGCGGGGGGCAGCATTGTAGTGTGACTCGGGTGGCTGCCTGTTGAATGGGGGCAGTGCTGGGCGATTCACTACTGTTCGTTCTCGGTGGGCAGACACTGCAGGCTGTGTGGTGGGTGATGGTGAATGACTCCTTGCTGCCCCCATTCATTCTCAATAGCAAGCCTGCTTGTACTGTTACGTACATAGCAAGAAGTTGTCTCTCGTCAGTACACCAGACGTGTTGACGACGCGTCCCTTCCTGCTGTGATAGCCTGTACAGTGCTGTGAGAAGAGTGCATCTTAAACTTTTGTCTTCACCTTTCAGTAATGTCTCTGAAACACAAGTCTGATGCAAGTGCTGGTGATACAGTAAAAGAGAGAAAAACCATCACCATGGAAATAAAGTAGAAATAATAAAAAGGTCAGAGAGGTGAAACTCCATCATTCATTGGTAGAGCACTTGGTTACAGTTGGTCAACAATAGCATTTATTAACATAATGCACCTGTTCAGACTTACATATAAATTCAACTTAAGAACAAACCTACAGTCCCTATCTCGTACCTAACCCGGGGACTGCCTGTATATGATCTCATTTTCTAATTTAAATGCACTGGTACAAATGTCAGGATGTCCTAATTACAGCATCTTTTTCTTGTGGTAAACTGATGTCTCAATCATTGGCCAGTCAACTACAACTTCAATCCTCATCTCCGACACACCACAACCAAGTCAAATAACCTGCCTGGACTCCAATTGCAAAGAAGGATATGGAAATAATTATGGTGTAATATTATCTTCAAAGTTTCCTTAGGCAACAGTCTCTCCAAATAAACAACAAAAACAATACAAAGCCCTCGTTCTTTGTATCACTTTCCTTGCTTTACCAGGAAAAGAAAGAAGGACATACTAATGAAAATAGACAGGGCAGGGCAAACTAGTGTTTGAGTTCAAGTTTGGACAATGGCCAAATCAATAATTAACACTTTAATGAGCACTGCTAACCAATTTAATATTTTAATCTCTTTAGGGATTTGGTGAAGCCCCATTTCAATACCTCTTGCAGGGGAATGGAAGGCATAAGATAAAGTGAAAAAAAATAAATATATAAGGACGTAGACCCCTTGCACAGATCTCAAAGTGTTACTGATTTAGGAGACTTACACACAACAGGATCGGGAAAGCCTAATCTTTATTTTATTTTTTTTTACAATTCCCCTGGGGTTAATGAGGTCTGATTGACACTCACTTTGTAAGGTTGTATAGGAATTTTAGGAGATAAAGGCTGGAAAGGAAGCAATAAAGGAACAAACCATTCCAATTCTGTTGCAGAGATATTATTACAAAATCAATATAACCCGCGATACCAATGTTGTGAAAATTTATTTTCTTCAATGACTAAAACACAATTTTGCTCTGAAAGTCAAGACATCTAATAGAGATGTGGCGGCCATTGTTAAGTGTTAGAAAACAAATTAAAGGAGCCAGATGTTATTGTTTGAAGCCCAGCGGCTGGTTAAATAAAAAAACACACACACACACAAACCTAAAGAATTGATGATTTGATAAAGTGGGATTCCCCAGCTGTGGGGAAATAAACCAAACCATTCAAATTCAGCAAATGAGTGACTGGAGAGCAATACCTACCAGTGCGTTAGCAGGATTAGAGGACTGAGTGATGTGATGTGCTACGGTTCCCCTTACACAAACATTTTTACTGTACAGCAATGACAACAAGATATATCTCTAAAGAACATTTTCAGACAAAAAATGTAGTAGCTCAAAGTGCTTTACAAGATGGGGAAGAAATATTTACAAGTAAATTAAAAAACAAATTAAGATCAGTTAGGAATAATAATGAATAAATATCAAACAGAAATAAATAATGCACACTTACATATTATAGATATTGTGGCAGACGGCCAGGTTGCCCCCCCCTGATGGAAGGACCGGAGGAGAGAGAATTTGTGAGGCACTACTTCCCCTGGGATGCTAGAGGGAAGCCATCTTGGGTGACTGTGGCACCACAGATTCCCACAGGGCAAACTGGGAGTTGGAGTTTGGCCCAGCCCTGTTGGGTTCCATGGGGGCCACCGGGGGGAGCTGTAGAGCCTTTTCTTGAACTTCCATCACACCTGGGAGTGATTCCAAGGGAATACTAATGAACCACCTGGAGCACTCCCAGGATCAACATAAAAGGGGCCACTTCACTCCCTTTGGAGAGCCAGAGTCGGGAGGAATTGGACGAAGCTTGCTGGGAGAGAAGAGAAGAGAAGAGGAAAAGAAAAGAATAGAAAAGGACTGTGCTATTGGTTTGGTGCTTGGTTGTGCTGTGCTATGGGGAGCGTGAATAAAACTTGTGTACTGGACTTGAACTCGTGTCTACCACTCAGTGTCAGGTAGGGCGGCTGGTACGCGGTCCACGATACATAATTATTAGAGAAGTAAAATCTGTGAGTGCTTTGCTCTGTCAGCCACCAAAACACAATTTTATAATGTGTGTACAGTACGACAGCATGTGTTCGCCAGTTTATTGTATAGTGTTGTATTTTGTAATCCTATGAACTGAGGGTACAAACTGTCCCGTAATCTAGTGGTGTGATTGTGAGTGCAAACGTTCATGAGTGGAGGAGGAAGAAAAGTCATTGTGCAGGAAGGCCGAAGTCTTTAATAATACCAGGTATTGCACAAAAATTGTGGCTTGCAAATTAATGAGTACACACCAACCTGACCTTTGTGACACATCCATCTGTTGTAATAATCATGACTTTAGAACATAAGAATTCTGACAAATGAGAGGAGGCATTGTCTCTTGTTTGTTTAGCTAATAGCTAAGCTGTCCCAGTATCTTATCCCGATTCTTCTTAAAGGTTGTGAAAGTTTCTGCTTCAACTCCATGTCTCAGTAGTTTGTTCCAGAGCCCCATAACTCTTTGTTTAAAGAAGATCTTCCTGGCTTCAGTTTCAAATGCACTTCCTCTTCATTTCAATGGATGTCCTCGAGTATGTGATTCACACTTCAGCTGAAAGAATGTTGCTGGATCTGCTTTGAGGATTGTGAAGACCTGGATGACGTCCCCATGCAGATTCCTCTGCTCAGACTAAACAGGTTTAATTCTCTGAGTCTGTCACAGTAGGTCACGTCCTTAAGTCCCGTGATGCACTTGGTTCTTCTCCTCTGCACAGCTTCAACTGCTGTTATGTCTTTTTTGTATCATGGCAACCAGAGCTGCACACAATACTCCAGATGTAGTCTTACCGTTGCATTAAATAGTTTGAGTATAATGTCCCTTGACTTAAATTCAGTATTTTTCATGCTGTAACCTATCATTTTATTTTCCTTCTTAATTGCTGGGCATTGATTAGTTAATGAAGATGCTGTGACAACATAAACCCCTAAATCTTTTCCAGATGTCTCTTCCTGTCTGACAGTGCCTGTCATCTTGTATTTATAACTGATATTTATTTTGTCCACGTGTAGCACTTTGCACTTTTTTACATTAGCACAGTATTTTCCAGGTGCTGACCCAGTTTTGAAGCTTGTTCACGTCTGTTTGAATTTCTTTTTGCTACCTCCTCAGTGTCAGCCATCCCTTCAATTTTTGTGTAATCTGTAAATTTCACAAGTTTTCTAAGTATACAAGAATCAATGTCATTAATAGAAAAAGTAAGGATCAAAGGACAGACCCCTGGGTGACTCCACTAATGACCTCCCTCCACGTGGAGCTTTCTCTTCTTATCTGTACTCTTTGTTTTTAGGTAGAATGCCCAGAGGGGACTGGGCGGTCTCGTGGTCTGGAACCCCTGCAGATTTTATTTTTTTTCTCCAGCCGTCTGGAGTTTTTTTTGTTTTATCTGTCCACCCTGGCCATCGGACCTTACTTATTCTATGTTAATTAATGTTGACTTATTTTTATTTTTTACTGTGTCTTCTATTTTTCTATTCTTCATTTTGTAAAGCACTTTGAGCTACATTTTTTTTGTATGAAAATGTGCTATATAAATAAATGTTGTTGTTGTTGTTGTTGTCTCCTACCGGTGAACTAACTAGAAATCCAGTTTTGTAGGTTACCTCTGATGTCTACAGCTTCTAGTTTCAAAATTAATCTTTTGTATGGGACAACTGAGTCAACTGAGCGTTTTGAATGTCTAGGTCTAAGACTTTTGGCTTATCTGGTGTGGTGGACGGCCAGCTGCTCAACCTGGCCAAGGCACACAAAAAAGAAGGATGGGGGAAGGCAGCGACTGTGGGACACTGCCTCCCCCAAGACGCCAGATGGCAAGTCCCCTGCAGCATAGCGGTGCCCCAGATTCCAGCAGGGCACCATGGGATTTGGAGTTCGGCTTCTCAGCCCTGCTGGATACCATGGGTGCCACCAGGAGATGCTGCCAGGGGAACTGGGGACTCATATCTTTTCCATAGCCCTGGAAGTACTATCATAGAAGCATAGACATATATAGATAGACGCCGCATTCACTGTGTTGCCCAGTCAATTTGAAACGTCAGTGGATCCACCATATTGCGAGTGGCAAAAGTGCCATTTAAACTAATACAGGTAGACGTGGAAACCGGGTTTTATGATGAAAAAACAATAACGTTTAAAACAGTATCGTTTACGTTCAACAGATTTTGGCGAACCATTTAAATGCAATTATTTATATTCATTTATACACTAATAATGCCAATTATTACATAATATTAATAATTATTATTATTATTAAATAAATTCCTCCCATATAAGTAACATTTCTCGGATTGCCTTCTTCCATCTCCGAAACATTTCTAGACTTCGTCCTGTTCTTACGCAACACAGTACTGAAGTATTGGTTAATGCCCGAGTCACCTCACGTATACATTATTGTAATGCTATTCTATCCAGCATCCCCACAAAAACGTATCCATCGCTTACAACTACAAATTCTGCTGCCAGGATAATAACCTGCTGTTCTAAATCCACTGAACATATTACACCTACTCTCTCTTAACTTCACTGGCTCCCTGTTAACTCATGGATCTCCTCCAGACTTACACTCCCTCTAAAAAACAAATTAAGATCAGTTAGGAATAATAATGAATAAATATCAAACAAAAATAAATAATGCATACTTACATATTATAGATATTGTGGCAGACGGCCGGGTTGCCCCCCTGATGGAAGGACCGGAGGAGAGAGAATTTGTGAGGCACTACTTCCCCTGGGATGCTAGAGGGCAGCCATCTTGGGTGACTGTGGCACCACAGATTCCCACAGGGCAACTCTCGCTCACTCAGATCCTGTAATTTGAGAGTATTCAGTCTGGCAATATGGTGCAGCCTTAGTTTGTGGAAGACAGACACAACTAAAGACAGGAGCATAAAATGATGGTTGTCAATTTCAAACTGTGTTTCCTTGATGTGCTCCTTGAGAAAAAACACATCATCTATACCAATCTCAGCCCGTACCAACTGATTGATCAAAGATGCACTGACAGCTTGCCCTAATGTCGACTGTCGGATAACACGCTCAACTACTTTGACCATCTTGATTGTACCCTCAGAAGGAATCATCAAACCTCCTTTGTTTTTTTAATGTGAGCAAGTGGTAGCTTTGATCATATGATGTCGGTACAGCATCTGTTAACAAACTAGCACGGCACACATCTCAGAACAGCTTTCTCAAAATCACGTCTAAGGGCTACCTGATCTCCCACTGCTTCCTGAGGTGGATTTCTTTGGTAAACCTTCAGAGTTTGAGAAATATTAACAGCTAACAACAATCTATATAGTTAGTTACTAAATACATTTAGCCAAAATATTGTTTGGAGGCTCACTTGAGCACATAAATGCATAGATTTGCTAGCTTAGCCTGGCATAGCTCAAGTTAAGATTATAAAACGGGATTTTCTAACGGCCAAATATAACCAAAACAATTGTTCAGCCTTACCTATGAAATGTAATCCCCTGGGGTCTGGTTTGGAGCGTACAGCGATTTGTATAATTCCAAGCAGCACATGCATGAGGCATCTTTATCCATTACTTCACTCCACAGCAGTGCCACTTGCAAAATATGGCGGTGATGTTGACGTACGATGCTGCTGGTCATGCGGCGTCTAGTAATTCTATGTCTATGGACAGAAGCCCCAAAGTACTTCCGGGGCTGAAGAAGAAAGCAAATTTTCCATCTGACCCAGAAGTGCTAGCAAGTCACATGGGTAGAAGGACAGAAGCACTTCCGGGTCAAGGACTATAAAAAAACTGCTGGAGACCCAGCAAGCGAGCCGGAGTTGGGAGGTAGTAGGTCAGAGCTTGCTGGGAGGAGTGGAAGAGAGATTAGTGGGCTTTATTGTGATTGTGATTGTGATTGTTATTGAATTTCCTGTGTATGGTGGCGGAGGTGCTTGGAGGCACTGAAAACAAGATGAAAATAATTTTAAACGTTCTTGGTGATTTTACTCAGTGCACAGTGTGTCTGTCTGTTGGGTTGAAAGAGGCAACAGCGACCTCTAGCATCTTACACTGGAGAGTAAAAACCTGTAAGGAACAGATGGATGAGTTTCTCGGGTTTGTTACATTGCTCACAGTAGTACATCGCTTTTTACCAACTGCTGAATTGTGTGTTTCGCAGAAGCACTTGCAACAGGATTTTGTTCAGTTGTGGTGATGATGGTATATTTTACTATTAGACTAGTGATGCATTTTCTTGATGTTATTGCTAAGTTTGTAATATGCTTGATTATGTGAAACATATGTTAAAACATTTTAGATAAGGTTAATCAAAAGGGTATGCATGAGCCACATGCTAGTCCCAAGAGCAAATGTCTGGACCTTTAACTGCAGGCTCATCCCCAAAAGATCAGAAGTTGGGACCCTCACCTTACAAGGAAGTTAACATCCTTGAGTGTACTGTATCTCAGGCGCGGTATTCAGATATTACGGTTAAACCTGAGTCAGACACAGGGATATGTGTAATGATCCTCTTTACAGTTTTAAGCCTGAATAACTTGCAGAACAGTTATCTGCTACCAAGTAAACAATGTGTGGTTTGAATTCACATTGGGAGGTCTGAAAATCTAAAGTACACCTTTATGAGAAGGATTTAGGAGTCATAGTGAACTCTACACTATCAACTTCCAGACAGTGTTCAGAATTCATTAAGAAGGCTAACAGAATGGCAGGTTATATAGCGCCTTGATGTGTGGAGAACAAGTCACAGGAGGTTATGCTGAGGCTTTATAACACACTGGTGAGGCCTCATCTGGAGTACTGGGTGCAGTTTTGGTCTCCAGGCTACAAAAAGGACATAACAGCATTAGAAAAAGTCCAGAGAAGAGCAACTAGGCTGATTCCAGGGCTACAGGGGATGAATTATGAGGAAAGATTAAAAGAGCTGAGCCTTTACAGTTTAAGCAAATGGAAATTAAGAAGAGACATGATTGAAGTTTTTTAAATTATGCAGTGGATCAAGACTGTGACGTTAAAATGAGTTCATCAGGAACACGTAGACATAGTTGGAAACTTGTTAAAGGCAAATTTTGCACAAACATTGGAAAGTTCTTTTTTACACAGAGAACCTTAGACACATGGAATAAGTGACCAAGTAGTGTGGTAGACAATAGGACTTTAGGGACCTTCAAAACTCGACGATGTTATTTTGGAAGAATTATATGGATAGGACTGGTGAGCTTTGTTGGGCTGAATGGCATAGATTGTTTCTAATGTTCTTATCTACTGGATGAAATGCTGCAAAAAAATCATAAATATTTCAATGCGTTTTGCTACCCTAAGGTAACTCATCAATATTTATGAGTAGGGCGGGACTCTTTAATGAACAAACACAATTGCCTGTAAACGAGAACTATAAAGCCAGATTCAGAACAAACAAACACAGAAGCATTAGTTGAATCTAGCAGTAGTGACGACACTTTTAATTTGTCATCAGACGTTTACCCGGATGGTGAAACTGATGCATGCAGCACTATATGAACCACCATGATATGCCTGTTGACTTCAGTCACGTAACACTACAATGGGATGCAAGTAGGTGCATGGCAGAAAGGCAAGATGATCACGATCAAGTAAAAAGACAAGAAAGACGTTACCTCCCTAAGCACAGCTCACAATTCAACAACTACGGCTAAGTTTTGCGCCTTTGGTAGCCTACAGTACCATAAGGGGCACATCAGTCATGTGGATCAGGCACTGAAATTTTGTCCTTTTAGCTGAAAAATAATATTATATGAAAGGTGAGCAAAGAAAAATGCTTCTACTGTCCTTTGCATTAATAAGTGTTTTTAAAACATATCACACAAAGGACCAATGATGAATCTGTATCAGTACACTAGACTTTTTGGTATCTACATGATTGTGTTCCATGCAATAATGTTTTTATTGTTGAAAAAAAATATATATATATTTTTGACAGGTTTTTTGGGTCAGTAAACATAATGCTAAGGAGAGTAATGAGATGGGGGAGCCACGAAGTTCTAAACCCAGACCCAATAGTACCCAACACAATCACAGGGTTCAAATGATTGATTTTTTAACCCACCTAGCACTTTATGCAAATGAAGCACAACTAATAACCATGCAAACAAAGAAATTTTATCCTCTGCTTCCATCTCCAGTTGTCACCTGCTGCCTCCCCAAGGTAAGGCAGTGGACTCGTTTCATACTGGACCAAAAACGGCTTCTGGTGACCCAGCCTGACTTGTGGGGAGCACTGTCCAGGATGTTTAAGAACCATTGCAGTCTTCCCCCTGACAACACCCTCTTACGTCACCCATGGATCCCAACAGGGTTGCATTTCCAGACTCCAATGAACGCCCTAGGAGTGTCCAAGCTGGGATGCCTGCCACGGACCACTGCCACCAAGCATATAGGGGCTGGAAACCACTCCTGGCACCTTCCATTTTGTCAAAAGTTTATTCCGTTGTCAGGCCAGGATGCCAGTCTGTCCTCTGTGGTACTCACATGAGGCTGTAGCACTTGTTGACCGCTTCTGAACAACTGCAGAAAGAGCAGTCTTACAAAAACCACAAGCAAGATGAAGCTGGGAGTTAACAGACACAGGAAGAGGCAAGGACAGAAAATAGAAGAGGGAGCTGCAGAGGGTCGGCTAGTGGGTATGACACAGACCCCTAAGAGGAAGGAATAGACGTTCCATAGTCTATGCCTACATTTTGTCATTTACTACTAGAATAGTAGTGAAAAACATTTCTGTTTTAAAAATGTGTTCACACAGATTACTGTAGAAACAGAACACACATGAAATGCGTGTGTTCCAAATAATGATCTATTATTTCCACTCTAAAACTCCACTTCACTCCCAGGTAATCAATCAAGGCATGAGCTGGGAGAAGTTCATGCACGTTCTAAGTCGGTGGCGGGATGGAATAGCCCGGCTGCTTGCAGCTTGTCTTTATCGGCACATTTAGAGAACAAAAGACGCTGACGGAGAGGTGAGAAGCGTTTTAAGGTGGGACAGATCTACGCGTTTTTTCGTAGGCTCTGGTAATTCTAGTGTTAAGGAGCTTCTGTAAAAAGCCAAATTTCTTTCAGGGGACAAATTAAAGGTTTATCAATTGTCACACATATGTGCTTAAGGGGCAGCCACAGGGTGCAAGTGAAATAATAAAAGACTGGAACAAAGTGCTAACACCTTTCTCCCTCTTTTAACAGAATATCAGAAGTTTAACCATTCATTTCCACCCCAGTCCCATTTGGTACCATCTTTTCCAGCTCATCATAAAAATGCCACTTCCGGCCCACACCTGATAATGTCACTTCTAGTCCAGCCATGATGACGTCACTTTCCCGGCCAACACTTGATGACATCACTTCCAGTCCAGCCATGATGATGTCACTTTTGGTCCACCTGTGATGACATCACTTCCAGCCCACCATGATAACGTTGCATCCTGTCTACCATCAACTTCCTTCCTGCTACTTTTATTTAAACAACACCGGCTGTCTTTCTGTGATTGTCAAATGTTTTTTCAAATTTTGGACAACATCTCAGTCTTTTTGAATACTTTGAACGCCAGACTTTATAAAGGGAAGCTTCCCCAAATCTTTTTCTTGTTTTTTGTCTTGTTATTTTCTTCACTCTATCTAAAGTTAATCATAAGTAGTAAAGCTACTATTTTATTACGTAACTTTAAATTATTACAAATCCTAACCCACCTCTTTTAAGTCAGTGGGTTAACTGATGTTCTGGAAACATCTGGAAATTGGAAAAAATCTAATTCTCACCTAGAGGATCTGCTCAGAACTTTTTTTAAACCTGGCAGGGCCTAATCAATAGCATTTTAGAATACGTTTTTATATTAGGGAGAAGGACACATTTCCCTCTTTACTACTCTCAGTAGTTATCCTCTGGCTGTCAACCTTTCTCTCTTTCTCATGGGTGCGGGTTGATTTGAATTTAGTTTTGTTAAGTTTCGACTTGATTGTGTGAAATGTTATATGCTTTTAATAAATTAAAAAAAAGATAAAAAAAATAAATAAATAATTAGAGATGAAATGGATATTTCTCCTATTTTTCTTCTTCACTTTCAGCTACTCCCATTAGGGGTTGTCACAGCGGATTATTAGCTATGCTTATTACATGGCCCACATGCTAGCCATGATTTTCGGTATATGTAGTTCTGTCTCAATTACATTATATACATTTATTATTTATTAAATTACCATATTCAAAATATCAATGATGTATCATTGCCATGTCTGCTTCGTGTGATGTGTGAGACATGCGGTATTGTGTAATACTCTGGGCGCTTCTTCTCATGTTAACAGTGCACCTCTCTCCAGTGACATGCTGCTTGACATCACATACGGCACACTGTACAGTTTCCTGTAATGTGTTCACGCCACGGATAATGGCATTCACATTCGATGGCATGATGCTGTAAATGTCTTTGTTTTGCTGGAGACTCTGAGTCACATTAGAAGTAGTGGCTCGCGCAACTACCGTCTGCTTATCTGCTGACAAGCATGATGGTAGAGAGAGCTCATATTCCTCCTTTACTTATTTATTTAGCCAACACACCTTTAAGTTCTCCGGTGGCTTTATTGTTATACCATCCTGTGACAGATAGGGGGCGCTATCGCTCCCTTGAACCCCTGCCCACGACTCCAGACACCAGGTAAAACTCCAATCCTTGACTTTATTAAATTGCCACAGTGCACAAGGCACCCTCTCCTCCACTATACTTATACACAAATCACAATAACCAATGACAAACTATCCTCCACTCCCAGACGCGTTGCCACCCTTCCACCCAGCTCAGCTCGCCGTCTGGGATCTCCCATAGTCCTTTTATATTCCCTGACCCGGAAGTGTTCCAATCCCCCGTCCATGTGACTCTCAATCCATTCCGGGTCCGGTACAAGTCCTTTCTTTTCATCCCGGAAGCCCGTCGCTCTTCCTTTGACGAACTTCCGGGTTAAAGGGCACAAAGAAGACTTCGGTCCTCCCTGCAGCTCCCTCTTGCGGCCCCTGTGGTATCCAGCAGGGTCTTGTATAAAAATTACATGTCCCATTACTCCTGCTGGTCTTTGGGGCACCTCCATACTGCAGGGAGGGCTCCACCTGGCGGCCTGGGGGTATTGGCCAGGATGACAAGCCGGTCACATCTCACACATCCATACACCATATTGCAGCATACAGTGGCATGAAATAACATTCCCAGGGACTGCAGAGCTACATATACAGTCAAAGTAAAAAGTATGTGAACCCCTAGGAATTATCTATATTTATGTCTAATTCCCATACAAAACATGGTTGTATCTTCATGTCAGTCACATTAGTGAACAAACACAGTCTTCTATAACTAAAGATACGTATATTTTCAGAGAATCTTTGACCATATTGAATAAATCATTCAAACTGTGATACTGAAGGTTGGAAAAAGTAAGTGAACCCTAAGCTAGTGACTCATTGTAGTCCGAATTTTGCACACCTGGAGTCCATTTAATGAGACGAGTTCAAAGGTGTGGCCTAGAATGATTTTGATTGATCACAAACACTATAAAGTTTGAGTTTGAGCGTTTGACAAGAAGCATATCCAGATGGGAATCATGCCTCGCACAAAAGAGCCGTCTGAAGAGCTACGATCGAGAATTGTTAATCTACATAAAGCTGGAAAGGGTTACAAAGTCTTCTCAAATATATTAGATATTCATCAGTCTACTGTTAGGCAAGTTGTCTATAAATGGAGACAATTTGGTATTGTGGTGACTCTGCTTAGAAGTGGGCACCCTGCCAAGATGACCCCAAGAGCACAATGCAAAGTCAACAATGAGTTAAAGAAGAACCCTAAAGTGACAGCAAAGGACTTGAAGAAGCCATCAGAACTGGCTAACATCTCTGTTCATGAGTCATCTATACGCAAAACATTGAACAAGAAAGGAGTCCATGGCGGGGCACCAAGAAGGAAGCTCACTGCTATCAAAAAAGAACATTGCTGAACACCTGAAGTTTGCGAAAGAGCACTTGGACACTCCACAGCAGTACTGGGGAAATGTTTTGTGGGGTGATGAAACCAAAATGTAACTATTTGGGAGGAACAAGCAGAACTTCATTTCGTGTAAAAAGGGCACTGCATATCAACGTCAAAACATCATCCCTACAGTAAAGTATAGTGGTGGGAACATCATGCTTTGGGCCTGCTTTGCTGAATCAGGGCCTGGATAGCTTTGCCATCGTTGAGGGGAAAATTAATTTACAAGTTTATCAGCAAATTCTCCAGGACAATTTGAGGGTGTCTGTCTGTCAACTTAAGCTCAGAAGAGGCTGGGTGATGCAACAGGACAATGACCCCAAACATCGCAGCAAATCCACAGACAATGGCTTCAGAAAAACAAAAACTGCGCCTTTTGGAGTGGCCCAGTCAGAGCCCAGACCTCATCCCTATTGAATGACTTGGAGAGAGCCATACACAGAAGAAAACCAAAGAATATGGAAGGGTTAAGGCCGTTCTGCAGGGAAGAATGGGCTCAAATTCCCCCCGCACGATGTGCAGGTCTGATCTGCAGTTACAGGAAGCATCTGGTTGAGGTCATTGCTGCCAAAGGAGGGTCAGTCAATTATTAAATCCCAAGGTGCACTTACTTTTTCCACTACCACTGTGAACGTTGAATGAGTTTGTAAAATAAAGACATGAAAGAGTAGAATTTTTTGTGTGTCATTGGCTTAAGCTCATTGTGTAGATCAGTACCTGTGACTTAGATGAAGATCAGATCACTTTTTATGACCAATTCATGCAGTAAACCAGATAATTCCAAAGGGTTCACATAATATCTGTCTATCTATCTATCTATCTATCTATCTATCTATCTATCTATCTATCTATCTATCTACTTTTTACTTCGACTGTACATAAAGAATGGACAAGTGCAAGACAAGTAAAACACTACACTATTTTCCGCATTGTTTATGAATCACAATCCATGATAGACATCTTTCTCTGCTGCTCTTTTTCCGGTTTTCTGTGGTGGCGATCTGCACCACTACCACCTGATCAAAGCAACATGCAGTCCCTACATTGATGGATTGAAGGCCAGATGTCGATATGACCGTCATCATCAAATTCTTCCACGTGAAGCCTGAAAACCATGAGGACTGATTGAAATCATTTATGTTAGGTAGAATGTCCCATGCGGTGTGGTGGTCTCGTGGCCACAGAATCCCTGCAGATTTTGTTTTTTTTTCCAGCCCTATACAGTTTTTTTGTTTGGTTTTTCTGTCCTCCTGGCCATCTGACCGTACTTTGTTACTTAATATTTCCTAATCTATCTGATCTATTTCCTAATCTACATAAATCTTTAGTTTTTTTTTTTTTGTAAAGCACTTTGACGCTACACCATTTGTATGAAAACGTGCTATAGAAATAAATGTTGTTGTTGTTGTAGACATTTAACACATTTTGCACTTGATTCTTCAGTCCTGGAGAAGCTGCTGAGTTTTCACTTGCCGCCATCTTACCAGAAAGCTTTACACATTTAATTAAGGAAAAAAAATGTAAAACGTGTTGTCATCTCTACACGGCGTGACCAAAATGTATGCAAAGCCCCTTAAATGAAAGCCTCAATGCGCACCTTATGTATGTCTGAATTGCTTGATTTATAATTTTGAAACTATGGAGCAGAGGGGGAAATCAAGGAAAAATGTTTCTTTGTCCCAAATGTTATAGAGGGCACTGTATAACAAGAATAAACGATAAGTAAATTACCAAAATGCAGGCATTTACTAGGTGTAATGTGATTAGAATTTTGCATATATATTAGTTTTGATTTCACAGTGCAGGATGTTATCCATTAGCAGTGTATATTGCATATAGTGTTATTGTCTGTTAAGATGGCTGCTAGACCAGCCCAGAACCGTTCACCACACCGGGAACAAGACCACTTTGGTTGAGGGGTGACTCATTATAATTTCTGATGTGTGGAAGTAGAAATGACTTTACTGTATAGGGCGCTTCTTGGAGAAACACAGTTGTGTCAGTTTGTTCCTGAATGTACTCCTCTCCCCATAAAGGAGGTGGCAGTCATGGTCCAGGATAACAAGCAGCTTTCTGAGTGTCTCTCTGTTCCACCATTACCTCTAGTGAGTCCCAGCCTGAGCCTTTGATGTGCCTTTTTAAGGTAAAGACAGATATAGGTGTCCAGAACAGAAGGGACTTGTATGCAATTCATGTTTTGTGTTGACTTAACCTCCCACTGCAGTGTTTTGTTCCTTTCATTATCCATCCCGCTATATCAATACTACAGGGTCACGGGGGTCTGCTGGAGACAATCCCAGCCAACACAGGGTACAGGAAACAAACCCCGGGCAGGGCGTCACCAAGCACACATTAGGGACAATTTAGAATCGCCAATGCACCTAAACAGCATGTCTTTGGGCTGTGGGAGGAAACCCACACAGACATGAGGAGAACATGCCAACTCCACGCAGGGAGGACCCAGGAAGCGAACCTGGGTCCCCTAACTGTGAGGCAGCAGCGCTGCCACCGTGCAGCCCCTCTTTTCATTATTATTATTATTATTATTATTATTACAACCCCCTCATAGCACTCTATGATATGCTAGTGCATTTTGAGGTCAACTGGACCTCTCAGGCTTTGAATTCAGCTTGTTATTCAGCGCAGGCCGTGCTGAGGAGTGTAATCTGCTGGATTTCTGTCACACTGAACTGTACACAGGAATTTGTCCAGCTGCTCTTGGAACCCGGTCTTGATGGTTCTCAATGCACCTATGACTACGGGGGCCACTCTTGTCCTCATGTTCCACATATGTCTGACTTCAATCTCTAGGTCTTCATTTTTGATGATCTTCACTGCCTCCTTGACTATACTATCTTAGAAGGTTGGCGTCCTTCAACATCTGCAATAAGATGCTGCAGATGTTCTACCAGACGGTTGTGGCGAGCGCCCTCTTCTACGCGGTGGTGTGCTAGGGAGGCAGCATAAAGAAGAAGGATGCCTTACGCCTGGACACGAAGCTGGACAGTTTGACATCTGTGGCGGAGCGATGGGCGCTGAGCAGACTCCTGTCAATCATGGAGAGTCCACTGCATCCACTGAGCAGTGTCATCTCCAGGCAGAGGAGGAGCTTCTGCGACAGACATTATTCAAAGTTATTGTCTGTTTTTACCTGCATTTTTATTACACTTTAATTTAATCTTGTTTTTTGTATCAGTATGCTGCTGCTGGATTATGTGAATTTTCCTTTGGGGATTAATAAAGTATCTATCTACAGTATCTATCTATTATGTGATCTCATCTACTCTTGCATTTTGCTCTGTTCTTGCACTATTACTATTGTACTATTGTATTGTATTGAGAATTACTTGTGTTCTGCTCTGTGTATTGTATTGTATTTACCCCATTGTATTGACCCCACTGCATGCCCAGCCTAGCTGGAAAGATAGAGATAGAGAGATTTCTTCCATTTTTTCCCTACAAGGGTGTTTCTTCTTTTCTTCTTATAGAATCAAGGCTGGGTGGTTGTTAAAAAACAGGGTCCATTGCAACACCCCTTGCGTGATTTTGAGGTATACAAAAATAAATTGTATTGTATTGTATCTGGAATTGTCACATTAATTAGGATGCACAACTTGCTCTGTTTGTTATGGAACACAATGTCTGGCGGTGATGGTACGGTCTGTAGAAATAGTCTTCCACATGAGGATACAGTCTCCAGTGTCAATGTGTGATGATGCGGGTTCACTCCATGCTCCCATCTGACTTCCTGGAGCTCTTGAACACGACACCGTTGTTAATGTCCCCGAGATGAGCTGACATATGAGGACAACTCTCAAATGAAGCCAGGGGATAATTCAAAAAGTGCCACGGTGCTTTTATTAAATCAAACAGTTGTGTCAAAACAGAAAGAGCAGTGCTCCACAGTTACAATAAATAAATCCATAAAAACAGTGAAAAGTTGGGATAAAAAACAATAAATAAATCGATTAAGATCCGAGGTTAAAATCAGAAGTTAAAATGCAGTATCTCTCATCACAATCCCCAGCTCACCCATTACTCCCATAGCCGGCGGAGACCATCAGCAATGAGCTCCTTTCAGCCGACCTTCATCTTGGCTGCCTCCAGGCATCATGGCCAGACCATCTGAAGTCGGCTCTCCTCCCTTATTCCTTTGCACTCATGTAGTCCCTCCTCAGATCCATTGGGAGGACACCTGCCTTCCTCACCCCACTCCACCCAAACATTCAGTGGGGTGGACTTACCCCTAGAGAGCCACAGCCAAACACTCCTTAGCAGGGCCCCAGCTCGTGCTGTTTCCTCCTTCCAAGTGCCAGATCGTAACTTCCAAGACTGCCTTTCATCTCCTTTAACCTCCTTTTTTTTTTCTTCTTTTGCTCGATCCCCCTTTGATTCCTCGATCCATCTCCCCGTATATATACACCCCTATCTCTGTGGGTGCAGCGCTTTAAGCACACGCCGCAGGAAGTCAATGAAGCAATTGCGAACGACCGCACCCACATGTGCAGGTGCGACTCACTCCAACTACTTTAATTAACTCCCCATGGTCATGCAATCGCACCCACGGAGAGCAACACAGCTCTATGGATTTAAAACCTGACTCTTTGTTTTTTTTTTTTGAAGCCGCGGACCTGCTATACCACACAAAGACCACAACTGGTATATGTTCGTACCACTTATCCATCATCGGAACAGCCAGCCGTTTGGCATAGTGCTCAGTTCAGGTACATACTTCAAGGCCAGTACACGGCACCCGGACACTACTGTTAAATTCTGCTTTGTACTTGTAATATTATAATATTACTATTATATTGTATTTTTGTTTTGTTCTGTGTGTTGCATTGTATTTACCCCCTTCTTTTTGACACCCACTACATGCCCAACCTACCTGAAAACTACTTGAACTGCCTTTCCCAAGGTTTCTTCCATTTTTTCCATAAAGGGTCTTTCTTTGGGAGTTTTACCTTGTCTTCCTAGAGAGTCAAGGCTGGCGGGCTGTCAAAAGGCAGAACCTGTTAAAGCCCATTGTGTGATTGAGCTATAATAAAATAAATTGTATTGTATTGTACTATGTGGCTGATGGTCTCCTCATCTTCACCACACAGTCGGCATTTGCTGTTGACTGTTGTGCCTATGATACCCTTCTGGTGGAACTGGGTCTTCAAGGCCTGATTTTGAGCAGCTGTGATAAAGGTTTCGGTTTCTCCCTTGAGACCTGCACTTTGAAGCCATGTGTGCGTCTGGTCCTTGTTGATATACGACCTCTCCAGGTTGTTGAAGAATTGGCCGTGCAATGGCGTCTCCTTGTGGCACTGCATCCTGGCCTCCATTATCTTGGACTTGAGTAACTGCTTGTCCACTATTATTATTATTATTATTATTATTATTATTATTATTATTATTATTATAATCAGGCCAGCATTGGGTGTACTGGAAATGATTTATAGTTAAATGTCCTGAGACAACCTCTTATACAAACCCTGATGTCCAGCAGACCTGGCTTTGCCAAAATCTCATGTATGATATTTGATCGTTCAGAATATACAAAGTGCTTATCTTTTTAAATCTGTACCATATCTTTTAAAATGTTCCTCTTCATTTTGTTATTCTTCAGTGTAAAAAAAGCATTTCTTCATCAGCAGTCAACACAGTGAAAGTGTATTTTCCCCATGGAGATAAATAACCTTTGTGGGATTTTAAAGTAATACAGAAAATGTCATTTGTCCTGTTTTACTTCTTTTTTTAACCCAACATTTCTGCATGATATGCTGCAGTGTAACAACAACCTCTCCAGTGCTCCAACTATGGAAGAAAATAATTTCAAGACTTCTTTAGGGATTGGTAAGAAATGTGACCTTCACAATGCAAGAAAGAAACGTAGCTAGGAAACGTAATGGAAAAAAAGGTTGGTAGCACAAATAAAAAAGAATGAAATGTACACTTGTGTGGTCTCGGTGGAGACTCTGGTCATGCAGTACATGGTGCTGAGTAATTATAGTGATTTAGTGATATATGTTTGGGATTTTCTCACAGTTTCTGTATAAAGATTATTACTTTTGTTGTATAAAAATACTTGGTCCAGGCACTTTCTGATCATTATGTTTCTCTTTTTGTTGGATCTTTTTATGCTGTTAATCATGTGTTTTAAAAGCTTTCTAAAACACACATACATAAAAAGTATTTAATTACATGAAAACCCAAACACAACAGTTATTATTATATACAATGTTTTATTGTGAAGGTGTCCACAAAAGGGACTTCAGCCTCCAAAGGTTCTTTTTTTATTGGTGGACAAGATAATCCTGGACATGCCTAAAATGATTCACCTTGTTTTATATGTACACCCCATCATTTTCTTCTTGTTTTGGCTGCTCTCATTTAAGAGTCGCCACAGCGGAATATCCATCTCCATCTATCCCTGTCTTTTGCATAATTTTCTGCCACACCGACTGCCTTCATGTCCTCCCTCACCACATCCATAAACCTCCTCTTTGGCCTTCCTCTTGTCTGGTGGTTCCATCCTCAACATTTTTTTCTCGATGTGCCCCTCATCTCTCCACTGCATATTCCCAAACCATCTCAACCGAGCCTCTATCACTTTGTCACCAAACTGTTGTATCTGAGTGGTCCCTCCAGTATATTCATTTTTAATCTTGTCTACCCTCATTACTCTGAGCGAAGATCATAGCATCTTCAACTCCACCACTTCCAGCTCTGCCTCCTGTTTTTTTTGTCAGTGCCACCATCTCCAAGCCATATAACATAGATGGTCTCTCTACCATTTTATAGGCCACTCATGCAGTTACTCTTCTATCACAAATCACTCCTGACACTCTTCTCCACTCAGTCCACCCTGTCTGCACTCTCTTCTTCACCTCTCTGCCACACTCTCCAATGCTTTGGACTGTTGAACACAAGTATTTAAATTCATCTGCCTTCACCACCTCTTCTCCTTGACCTCTTTAACCACCTTCACTTTTATACACGAACATGTACTCTGCTTAACTCCTACTGACTTTTCATTCCCTTTTCTCTCCAGTGCATATCTCCACCTCTTCATGTTCGTCACAACCTGCTGTCTACTCCCACTACAGATCACAATGTCATCTTTAAACATCATAGTCCATGGAGACTCCTGTCTGACCTCATCTGTCAACCAGTCCATCACCACTGCAAACAGGAAAGGGCTCTTTGATGTAATCCCACTCTCACCTTGAACCAGGCTGTCATTTCTACCGCACACCTCTCCGCAGTCATGCTGTCCTCATATGTATCCTGCACCACCATCACCATCATACTTTTCTGCTACTCCAGACTTTCTCATACAGCACCATAACACCTCTCTTTGCACCCTGTCAAAGGCTTTCTCTAAATCTAGAAACACACAATGCAATTCCTTCTGACCATCTCAGTACTTCTCCATCAACACTCTTAAAGCAAACATTGCATCTGTAGCACTCTATCCTTGCATGAAACCATATTGATGCTCATAGATCACCACCTGCCCTCTCAGACTAGCATCCATCACTCTTTCCCATATCATCATGGTGTGGCTGATCAACTTTATATAATTGTATTTACCGCAATTCTGCACATCTCACTTATTCTTGAAAATTGATACTAATATACTTCTTCTCCACTCCTCAGGTATCTTCTCGCTTTTTAAGATTTTGTTAAACAATACTGCCATCTCACCTAAACATCTCCATGCCTTAACTGGTATATGGTTCGGGCCAACTGCCCTTTGCATATTTCATCCTCCTCCTAGCCTCCCTCACTTCAGCCTTGCTGATCCCCTGGTACGTCATGATTTACTTCAACCAACCTAAAATATAATAATAATTTGAAGGAGAAACCTTGGCAACCGTTAAGAAGAATTTGGATGAGTTATTGGGACAGCTTAGCTATTTGCTAAACAAACGGGTTTGATGAACTGAATGGCCTCCCGTCGTTGGTCAAATATCTTATGTTCTTATACTTACATTTGGAATCCTTCACTAATGGCTGGCTAGCTTTGTAAAGGATTCAACATTAAATCTCTCAAATACTTTAATAATAGTTGAGACCAATCTTGTTCTCAATTTCCCCAACTGTAAAGTACTGAACCTAAATATTACAACAAAGGCTACCGTCTGCTCCCAGGTCTCTACCATTGAAAGGATTTAGCTTGAATGAGCATGACTTGCTATACGAGGGGCAGTCAAAAAGATCCCAGAATTGTGATATAGCGGGAGAGTGAGAGATCAGATTACAGACACATCGTTGTGGAGGGGAGCGCAGCACGTCTATAGACCAGTTACAACATCGTTAGACGTGTGCATAGTCATTCAAACAACGTTCTAATGTCAAATTTATGTGCAAATTGGGAACTCATATGCTAGCGTATCTGAAGCTGATTTGCCCCTCGTATTACAGAACGTTTTAACACCTATGGTCTGGGTTAGGATCCCACAGAACCTGGATAAGCAACTCAATCCCTCACCCTCAGGACTCTCCAGCTCGGCAGTGATTGCCCATGTCAGTAAATAATGAGACAGTTTCAGTGAGACATGAGAAAACCCAAACTTTATTTCAAATTAAATACATGTGTATTTCCAGAGAAACCAGGCATAGACTCTACAGTTAAATTAAATAATGGAAGAAAAATACAACCTGATTGATACAAATCAGAGTCTCACAGCAAGCTTCATTTCAGGAGGTCAATTGAATTTTAGTAGAACCATAACCAGGTCTTTTGTCGATGAGGGGAGCCAGAAGAACCAGTAGCAGCTGCTATTTAACAAAATAAAGTACGGTAAAGAGTTGACAGGTGCAGCGCTGAAAGGTTCATAAAGTAAAGATTCCCCCTAAGACACTTAATGTTAACACATCATTCCAATAAATATCAGATTTTTTTTTTTATTTCAGATAATGCCTTCACTTACCAGCTTGGCAGAGTTCTGTTTTAAAGCGGACTAGCTGAGTTTGTGGTCAGCTGACGGGCAGTTTCCATTCTACGTGTGCATGGCTGTGTACTCCCTTTATGCTGCTAAAAGCCGGCAAGCAGCCAATTATGCAACATTCGGGAGGCACGGAACAGGAAAGGAGAAAAGCAATTGCAGTACAGGTAATGTAATAGTTTTACTTCATTCGTTCATGTATATTATGTCTTATTGTCATTTAAGAATTTAGATGTAATCCCCGGGGATGTGTGAGATGTAGGTAAGATGGTATATGTAAGAATAAAGTATGGATAAGGCAGTGTTCCTCCCCCTCTTTCTGAATGGTAGAAGCCCATTGCCTTTAAGCGACTGAGTAGGAAATACTTAAAAGGTTCTGTGCTATTAGTAAGAGGTGGGTGGTGAGGATAGGTATCGCCATTCTGCGTATTACAGAGATAGGTTTTGGCTGCTACAGAGCCATTGGAACAATTATTCGACCTTTTTCTTTCTACAGTTTTATTTTTTTGCCTGCTTTGGACTATGAACATTTTATGAGCCCTTGCCTATAAGTACTATACACAAATTTTTTCATTAATTTATTGAATTCGTCCTGTTTGCTGGATACAACTATTTTTGTTCTACTGGATTGCTATATATATTTTTTTTATTTTATTAATTTTTGTTGTGGATTTTGTCTTTTCTCTCTCCCGCCAATACTGGTTTATCATTTATTTTTTTGCAATAAACATTGGTGACTTTACTTTCAAAAGACTTTGTACTTTATCTGGGTTTTGGGATACCTTGAGCACCGTCCAGATATGAACTACTAGCGGACAATGACCAAAGACAGTGTTTTGTGACAGTGATCTTTGTCTTCCCAGGCCAGATATGATGCTATCGAGTGTACGGACACTTCTGTAGATGACTAATAATGGTGATCATCAGTATTTTTCGTAGCTGTGTTCACTGTTGACCTCGCTCACTGAACATTTTCCTGTAAATTTGCCATGCGGCAGGGCTTAGGCAAACTTTTCTTTCCACCAAGATGCTTTGCGAGGCCAATAGAGCTGTAGCACCTATGTGTGATATCGCAAACCAATCTAGCCAATTTGCAGCACTGTGTGATATGTTACCCTTTTTTTTAAGTAAGCTTGTTTCACCAAGGTGGACCCCCTGACTGCACTTGTTTCACCAAGGGGGCAGTTTATAATTGCTGCTAGTGGTTTGTCAATGCACTTAGAAAGGCAAAACTGGGTCACGGAATCATAAAGTTTGAGAAACACTGGTGTAAGGGATGGCGATGAGGGCCGAATACATTGGCCATGTGGACCAGTGCCAATCAAAACAATTCATAAAGGGCTCACCAAGAATCAAATAACATAGAAGACCCTGTGAAATAATTATAGCAATAACGGAAACCTGGCTAAATAACAAAGATGGGGATGAGGGATAACATAGAGGGATACACATTTTTTAGGAAGGATAGACAGAACAGAAAAGGAGGTGGGGTTGCTTTTTATGCCAAACAGGGTTTAAATGTAAGTCCTCTTCAGTTGGATGATGAGCCCCATCTTAGTGAGGACATGTGGCTTTGCCTGGAAAATATTAGGGAAAAGGTTTTATTTTAGGAGTGTGTTATAGACCACCCAATTCAGACAGTAATTTCAACACACATCTTTTTAGTAATATTAAAAAGGCAAGTTTACAGGGGGATATTATAGTCATGGGGGACTTTAATTATCCAAATATTAAATGGGATAACCTTACAGATGGAGGAGTACAAGAGCAGGAGTTTTTAGAAGTAATCAGTGACTGTTTTTTAACACAGCATGTTAAAACACCAACAAGGGGTGAAGCCTGTCTGGATTTAGTATTCTGTAATAATCAGGATAGAATTGAGGGTGTAGAGGTGATTGAACCACTAGGGTCAAGTGACCATAATGTAATACAATTCTCAGTATTTTGTAAGAGTACAGATGCAAAGACTAAAATTGTTAAGTTGAACTTTGTAGGGCTAATTTTGAGCAGATGCGACAAAGTCTAAGTAGGATAGACTGTGATAAGCTTTTAAATGTGGAGACAGTCGAGGAGCAGTGGAACAGGATTAAAAATGTTTTACATGTAATGCAGGACAGATACATACCTAAATTTGGAAGTAATAGGAAACTAAAAAACTCCACGATGGATTAATAAAGATTTAAAAAGAAGTTGCAAAGGAAAAACTGCTGTATAAGGCATATAAGACTAATGACTGCAAAGAGAACCGTAGCGTATGAGAAAATGAGGGCAACCATTAAGAAGGATATCAGAGAGGCTAAAAGACAGTTGGAGAGGAATATAGCAGATAAGGCGAAAGAAGACCCCAAGAGATTCTTTCAGTATTTTAGTAGTAAAAGAACAGTTAAGGAGGAGGTCAAGTTCATCAGGAATAGTAAAGGGAATTAAAAGATACAGACAATGAAATAGCAGATGCCCTAAACTTACATTTTTCTGAGGTGTTTACAAGTGAGCAAGTGGATAACCTCAGAGGTAACAACTACTAAGGAGGTACTGAGGGATTTGGAAATTGTAGAGGGAGAAGTGCTGCTCAGATTAAATAAGATGAAATCAAACAAATCACCAGGCCCAGATAATATTTATCCTCGTGTTCTTAAGGAGGCTAGTGAGTACATATATAAACCCTTGACACATATTTTTAGGAAGTCACTGTGCACTGGAGAGATTCCAAAGGACTGGAAAATGGCAAATATCATCCCATTATATAAAAAGGGTGACAGGGCAGATCCAAGCAACTATAGGCCAGTAAGCTTAACAAGCATCACAGGAAAATTAATGGAAGGAATTATTAAGGATAAGATTGAGCAACACATGGCAAGGACAGGAGTTATTCTGAACAGTCAGCATGGGTTCAGAAGAGGGAGGTCGTGTTTTACTAACATGTTGGAATTCTATGAGGAGGCAACAAAAGGATACGATCAAAGTGGAGCTTATGATATTATTTATCTGGACTTTCAGAAAGCATTTGATAAGGTGCCACATGAGAGGTTGGGCATCAAGTTAAAAGAAGTGGGAGTTCAGGGTGATGTTTTTAGATGGGTGCAGAATTGGCTCAGACACAGGAAGCAGAGGGTGATGGTGCGAGGAACCTCATCAGAACTGGCGATGTTAAGAGTGGTGTTCCACAGGGGTCAGTGCTAGGGCCGCTGCTATTTTTAATATATATAAATGATTTAGATAGGAATATAAGTAACAAGCTGGTTAAGTTTGCAGATGATACCAAGATAGGTGGATTAGCAGATAATTTGGAATCCGTTATATCATTACAGAAGGACTTGGATAGCATACAGGCTTGGGCAGATTTGTGGCAGATGAAATTTAATGTCAGTAAATGTAAAGTATTACACATAGGAAGTAAAAATATTAGGTTTGAATACACAATTGGCGGTCGGAAAATCGAGAGTACACCTTATGAGAAGAATTTAGGAGTCATAATGGACTCTAAGCTATCAACTTCCCAACAGTGTTCAGAAGCCATTAAGAAGGCTAACAGAATGTTAGGTTATATAGCACGATCTGTGGAGTACAAGTCCAAGGAGGTTATGCTCAACCTTTATAATGCACTGGTGAGGCCTCATCTTGAGTACTGTGTGCAGTTTTGGTCTCCAGGCTACAAAAAGGACATAGCAGCACTAGAAAAGGTCCAGAGAAGAGCGACTAGGCTGATTCCAGGTCTACAGGGGTTGAATTATGAGGAAAGATTAAAAGAGCTGAGCCTTTACAGTTTAAGCAAAAGAAGATTAAGAGGTGACATGATTGAAGTGTTTAAAATTATGAAGGGAATTAGTACAGTGGATCGAGACTGTTATTTTAAAATGAGTTCATCAAGAACACGGGGACACAGTTGGAAACTTGTTAAGGGTAAATTTTGCACAAACATTAGGAAGTTTTTCTTTACACAAAGAACGATAGACACTTGAAATAAGCTACCAAGTAGTGTGGTAGACAGTAAGACGTTAGGGACTTTCAAAACTCGACTTGATGTTTTCTTGGAGGAAACAAGTGGATAGGACTGGCGAGCTTTTTTGGGCTGAATGGCCTGTTCTCGTCTAGAGTGTTCTAATGTTCTAATGATGAAAGTACGAAAGATGTATTATTAAGGCTGGTTTGGATAACTTTTAGAACATTATGTTTTCTTGTTTTCCTATGTCCATCAGCCACAAGTGCGAATTGCCGTAACTCGGTTGGCTATAAATAAGCGTGTATCTGTATTTTGTTTTGAGCTTTTCACTTATGGTGATTAAATTTTGTAACCTTGTCCTGTAACACTCCTTCCAAAACAATCCCTCAGACTAATGTTTACTCAATTATGTTGACCTCTTCTGTAAGTCGCTTTGGATAAACGCATCTGTTAAGCAAATAAATGTAAACCTACAACACAGTTTCGTGTGCAGAAAATGAAGGAGTTTGAATGCTTTCTGAATCCACTGCATGTTTCTTCTTCACAACTAGCAATTATCCAAACCTGAGACCCCTGCGGGTCCCAACCTATGCGGTTCACCTGACTCTACTGCCCCAACACTTTAGCCTGCTGTCTCATGACCGGATGAAGAGTATTCTACCAACACAGTTGCTCTGCTTCAGCCCTACACAGTCACTGTTAAAAGGGGATTTTGCCACTCGGCACCCGAAACCTCAGTACTTTCTCTACCTGTCCTTTTACACAGCTTACTATATTACACATTGCCTTACAGCAGTGCTTCTCAAATATTGGGGCGCGCTCCGTCAAGGGGGGCGCGTTTGACCTCGGGGAACATGCTTTTTTAAACTTATACTTATAACAATTTTATAGACAAATGATACTATTTACAGTCGCGCGGGAGGCGCGAGATGTTTTCTTCTTCCTAGGGGGGGCATGAAAGAAAATAATTGAGAAGCACTGCCTTACAGTATGAAATATTTAAAGCCTTCCTGTGTCTTCTAGGTGGCGCTAGAATGAACTCAGAGACCTTTCATTGATTCAGTGTGATTTTACAATTCTAATTGTGTCTCTGTTTCACAGTAATCCCACTTTTAGGTTGTAATGCATTGATCCCAGCTCCTACAGCCCAATTTTCCTCTCCCTCGTAATCCTTTTCTTAGACAATATGTTCGGCTTTCATTTCTTTGATCTGTGCCATGTTGAATGCGTTTCCTTGATTAGTTTTTAGTGGGAAACTTTTCCCCTGAGGACGAGTATTCAAAAAATCTAGTCTTTATCTTAAAATCCTCGCTGAGAAACAAAGTACTTTGACATCTGCTAAGTCTTTTTGTGCTCCTACAAGAAAGCTGTAACATCAGGCAGGCGTGCCATTCTGTGATGCGCAGCCACTCATTTATGGTCGTATAATTTACTGGGTGCAATGTGACACGCATGCATGCTTAAAGGAAGACGACTTTTATTTATATTAAAGGGAATCATTGGAATTGAGAAATGCACACTAAACACGGTGGTTTGGGACAAGGGCAGGATGGTTTAAGGTCGTGAGCCTAATGAAGAATGTGCTGGCGTAATGTTAGCAAATGGGGTAGGTGGGCATCCAGAAGAGAAATGAAGCATATATGATCTTGGTGCTGTGTTTTACGAGGGAGCTAGATGGCAGGCAACCTAACATTTAATAATAATAATAATGTCACATGATGTCATAGGGTTTCCTCCGGGTGCTCCGGTTTCCTCCCACAATCCAAAGACATGCAGGTTAGGTGCATTGGCAATTCTAAATTGCCCCTAGTGTGTGCTTGATGTGTGTGTGTGTGTGTGTGCGCGCCCTGCAGTGGGCTGGGGTCCTGCCTGGGGTTTGTTTCCTGCCTTGTGCCTTGTGTTGACTGGGATTGGCTCCAGCAGACCCCCGTGACCCTGTTGTTACGATATAGCAGGTTGGATAATGGACGGATGGATGATGTCATAGAGCATGGAAGTATGGTGAGTCCCTTACGGGACAGATAAAAAGGAGTGTAAAGGATATTTGGGGGGAGATGAACAGCTATTCATACTGTGTGTTCTTGTCTCTGAAGTTCACACCATGAAGGAGCCTAGTGGTTTGCTCTGCTGTCTTGTGGAGAGGATTGGCTTTCTTGTTTGCTAATTATTAGTTACAGTGGCATGCATAGCAGCTCTTTACGTTTCATTTGTTGGACTATATTACTTCTTCTGGAACCTGTAGTACCTTATTTCAACCACTATATATATATATATATATATATATATATATATATATATATACAGTATATATAAAACAGTAATGGTGCACTGCACGTTATGACCTGATTATTCATAGTCTTCATCCTCTTTCTCTGTACGTTTACCATTCATTTGCTCAGAGGTTGATGCGCTTGCTGCTTCCTGAGCACCTCTTCTTTTCTCCACCCTAGCAGCCTGCTTTTTCTCTTCTTCCATCGGCATCTTTTCACGTTAAAACTGATTAAGTCAGTTTTTGTGTTGCAATTACATTTTTCTTCATTTTTCACTTAAGTTGCCACTTAAGTGCTCACTCTGCCTCAAGAATGATTTAAGATATGAAGATGGTAGGGAATGAGAACAGCGACCGTACACATGCGCTGCATGGCTGCCCTGCGGCGAGAGTTGATTCTAGAATAAAATTAAATAAAAATAAAAAGAGGAATAAAAATTATCACCCTAAAATCACCCAGGTCAAAAGGTTTGCGAACTACAGGTGATTTAAAATCCTGGACAGACAAAAGGACAGCCACAGTTGCATATTATATAAGAAAATATATATATATATATACTGTCACAAGTGGCTGGGTGTGGTCGGCAATCAGCCACCTACTCAAGGAGCCGCCGCCCTGCAATCAAGGCTGGAGTCGGGTGAGGAGGAGGACAAGGTCGTGGCAGAGGAGGCGAGGAGAGGCCTGAGTGTTTGTGTGTAAAGAAAGTGGCTAGTGAGAGCCTGGACTTTGGGGAGACTGGGGGTTCGATGACGGTGCACTTGACATTTGTAAATATACTGTAAATAAATGTGTGGTGATGGATAAAACGGTGTCCGCCTGTGTGTGTCTGGGCCGTCATATTTCACAGTGGCTTGGCCGGCAGGATGCTCCACCTGAGTCAAGGTGGGGACCTGTGTTCTTGAAAATGTCTGTGAAAGGGCCAGCACAACAGGGGAACCCACCCACGTGCCGCAGGGGCGGCGTGTACCCAACCCCGCAGCAACGAAGTGCTGCATGGACCAATAGGGGTCCATTGACGGACTTTGCGGTTCAG
The DNA here is from genome assembly GCF_016835505.1 of Polypterus senegalus. Lineage (NCBI taxonomy): Eukaryota > Metazoa > Chordata > Cladistia > Polypteriformes > Polypteridae > Polypterus > Polypterus senegalus. Next base: position 307,131,883 of record NC_053155.1, read on the forward strand.
GGGCGGCTCACCGACGCGGAGCCCAGAAAGGGGGCTGCCGAGAAGGAGAGGCTGTGGCTGCGGAAGCCGCAGCAGCAGAGCTGCCCGGAGAGACGCTCTCCGGCGAGAGAGGAGAGCGTGATGGCTGACCAGAAGTCCTTTCTCGTTATAAGCACAGGATTGGACAGCGTGTCCTGTTCTCTCGCCAGTGATTGGTTGAAAGTGAGAGCAGGGAATGTCTGTCCCATGCACCCAGGAAACCCGAGTGGGCCGTAGGACAAGACCCACAGAGAGACAGTCGGTAGGTGGAACTACTCACAAGGTAAGCCAACCGCCGGCTGCTTCTCTCTCCTTGGCGAAGATTTTACAGGAGCTGCAAGAAGAACTGCGCCTTGTGCTGTCGCCGCCGGCCGAGCGATGTGCCCTCCGGAGACGCTGGAGTCAGGAGGGACGGCAGTGGCGTCGAATCGAGAGCCACAGGCAAGAGAGGAACGGCGCGCTGCGGGAACTCCTGGACGGAGAGGCACAGCGGGTAAAGTAAGTGAGACCGACCCCGTGAAGCTCCGGACGCCAGCGGGGCTGGATCTGCCCTCTTACAATGAGCAGATCCAAACCACCGCGGCGTCCCAAAGTAAGCGGAGGAAGCGGCTTGGGGAAGCCAGTTCCTCCGACATGGGAGGACGTGCTGCTGTGTGCGCACGTCCCGTGAAGGGCCATCCTCTGCGGAGGCAGATGAAAACCCCGCAGCGTGGGAGGTGGACACGACGCCTGAGCCCACTAGTGGTTCCGTGGCGGGGACTGCGGACTTGCCGTATGGAGAAGCCGAAAGAGGGAGCATCAGGGGGCCGATCGGAGTGGAGACTGTTGGCCCAGCTGAGAAGACGAGCCGAGGGACTGCGTCAGGGTAATGTCCCCGCCCCTTGTTTTTCTATTTCTTTTACAGGGTCGGGCCCTAGGCTGCAATGTGTCGGCTTGACGTCGAGGCGTTCTCGTGTTTGCGGTCCCGGGAGGTCCCAGCTAGCGGGGGAGTACTGTCACAGGTGGCTGGGTGTGGTCAGCAATCAGCCGCCTACTTAAGGAGCCGCCGCCCTGCAATCAAGGCTGGGTCGTGGCAGAGGATGGTGAGGAGAGGCCCGAGTGTTTGTGTGTAAAGACAGTGGCTAGTGAGAGCCTGGACTTTCAGGAGACTGGGGGTTTGGTGGCGGTGCACTTGACGTTTGTAAATACTGTAAATAAACGTGTGGTGATGGATAAAACAGTGTCCGCCTGTGTGTGTCCGGGCCATCCTAATTCACAATATATATATATATATATATATATATATGAATGCACGCTAACGAGATGCGGTAGGATCAGCTGTTTTGAAAAAAAAAAAGTTTTGAACTTATGCTGCTAGCGAGCTGCGTGTTCTGCTTGTCACACTTTGCGTCGATCATTTAAAAGCCTGTACAGCAGCTGTCCATTTGCCACTTTGCATCTCTGCTGCTCATGTTGTGAAGGGGAGGGGGGGTTGTGTGCTGAACGCACGCTAAGGAGATGGGCTCGGATCATCTGCTGGCTTGCTGCTGCTGGTGAGCTGCGTGTTCTGCTTGTCGTTGTTTAAAGAGCTGGGAGCACATGAAGTGCGTCTGCCTAAAACATTCCAACAACTGCTAGGTTAGATGTCCTTGAACTTGTTTTAAATTGTTTGTAAGCAGGACATGACATGCAAAAGTCACCATCTCACAGGTTTTGCTCCCTAAGGTTGTAATGTCTAGTCTCACGGGTCGTCAAAGTGTCTCTCCTAGATGATCAATTCTCGTTTGCTTTACTCCAACCCCCTGGAGGCATGCTATGGTCCTGCCACTTCGTGTCTCTCCCACTTGCGTTGTGAAGGGGGGTAGCTGAACGCATGCTAAGGAGATGCGGGCAGATCAGCTGCTGGCTTTGTTCTCCTGCTGCTGAGCTGCTTGTTCTGCTTGTCGGGCTGCGCGTTGATTATTTAGAAGCCTGTATAGCAGCTGTCCTTCTGTCTCACTGCCTTGTCTCGTGGGATGTTAAAGTGTCTCTCGCAGGACATCAAATTGTCTTCCGAGAAGATCACGTCTTGTATCCCTGGCAAGATTTTTTTTATAATATATGTGATATTTCAGTTTTTCTTTTTTAATAAATCTGGAGAAATTTCAAAAATTATTTTTTTTTGTCTGTCAATATGGGGTGCTGTGTGTACATTAATGAGGAAAAAAAATAATTTAAATGACTTTAGCAAATGGCTGCAATATAACAAAGAGTGAAAAATTGAAGGGGGTCTGAATACTTTCCGTACCCACTGTAGATAAGGGATGCTGGTGTATGATGCTGTGAGATACAAAAAACACAAAACAGTGCAAATGTTGCTTCAGAATAGTTCGGGTATTACCGTGTGGTCACGTAGGCACAATACACAGGAAAAAAAAAAGGCAGTGTGCTCCGTTACTCTCTCAGGTGGGCGTTAACATATCATAATCTCTTGGACCAATAGCGTGAGTTTTCCACATTCGACTTATACAACCGACATTACAAAATACCAGAAATTATATGGTAAAATCAAGCCCTAACTTACCCGCGGGAGAACTTATCTGCGAGTATATGCTGTAGTTGGAAAGCATCTCACGGTCCAGGAAAGCACCACCAAGTGGGAGGGTGAGATTCTTCAATTAGATTGTCTGGTTATAGTCCTATCTTCCTCGGGGGTTACTACCACATTCTTTACACGACGGAACAGCTTGGGATCCTGATTGGCAACACCCCTGGCAGACACACAGTCCAGTCCAACCCTCTGGAAATGACCCTCTATCTGCCACATCCAGGTGTTCTGTGGACGTCCCCTTGGCCTGGCACAGCCGCTCGGCTCCTCAATAATGACAACCCTATGAGCCAGATCACCCTCGGGGAATCACGCCACATGGCCGTAGTGCTGTAACTGTCACTCCCTCACCATGCAGGTATTCAGGACTCCATGTGCTACCGCTCACTCGACACAAATTCAAACCAGCAGTACCCAAGGATTTTCCGAAGAGACACAGTACCAAAGAAGTCCAGTCTTCATCTCAGGTCACTGGATAGTATCCATGTCTCACAACCATATAGCAAAATAGGAAGTACCAGAACTCTAAAGACTTGGAAGTTTGTCCTTTTGCATGGATATCAGGAGTGCCACACACCCCTTTTCATCGACCTCATAACCCCCCATGCTCTCCCAATCCATCTACTGATTTCATAGGAAGAATCACCAGAGACATGAATGTCATTGCTGAGGTAAGTAAACCGCTCTACAAGTGGGGTAAAATCAAGTGGCATCCTGAGTGTGTGCAATCAACCAGAGACGGTGACTTCCTGTCAGCATATGGAGCCTGCTGGTTTTTCATTAACTTGTATCGAGGGTCTGTTTGCAGTTAGTAGCAACTTTCAAAAGTAAAAAACAACAAAATATTCAGGGTTGGTGTAACTGCTGCCAAGGTAAAATCGAGTCAGTGAACAAATTTGTCGCTGAAGTTGTACAGAATATTTCTTCATTCTAAGATATATGAGTTCATAAATTTGGCAATGCTTTCCAAAAAATTTCAGGCCCTGTATACAAACATCCCCCATGATGATGGCATACTGGCATGTGAAACGTACCTCGGACAACATGATTTACCCACAAAGTCAGTAATAGAAATGATAAAATTCACTCTGACACATAATCTATTCTCTTTTGGACAAGATTGCTACTTGCAACAAATGGGGACTGCAATGGGCTGTCGGTTTGCACCTCACTATGCAAACCTATTTATGGCAAAATTGGAGGAAGATTTCATGTCAATGTGCATCTTAAAACCAATGTTATATCTCCGTTACATAGATGACATCTTCATAATCTGGACTGCCAGTGAGAAGGACCTCCTCCATTATCATAATGAATACAATTCTTTTCACCCCAACATAAAGCTGAAGCTGAATTACACAGAAACAGAAGTCAGCTTCCTTGACACCACAGTTCAACTGAAAAACAACACCCTTGTAACTTCTGTTTTTCACAAACCAACAGACAGACGGACCTACCTAAGAAGTGATAGCTTTCACCCCAAGCATATAAGGCGCTCCATTATTTTTAGCCAAGCAATACGGTACAATCGTATTTGCTCAGACCCGACAGACCGGGATCAACAACTGCAGGAGCTCAGACAAGAGTTCATCAAACAAGGTTATACCCCCAAAGCAACAGACACTCAAATACGAAGAGCTACTGCCATACCCAGAGAGAACCTTCTGGAATATAAAACAAAGACAACAAGAACCGCATCCCCCTTGTTGTCACCTACAACCCACATCTTGAAACACTTCGAAAAACTATAAAAGAACTTCAGCCAATACTAAACAACGACCAAACACTAAAAAATGTATTTCCTGAACCTCCCCTCCTGGCATACAGACAACCACCAAACCTTCAGCAACTAATTGTCCGAAGCTCCCTAAATGAACCAACGGAAAATGGCACATCTCCCTGCCTACAGAAAAGATGTAAAACGTGTGCCCACATCTACAATACAGACCGTATAATTATACCAAACTCCCGACTTGAACATCACATAAAGGGATCATTTTCCTGCAGATCATCGAATGTTGTCTACCTAATTCTCTGCATGAAATGTCCTGACACTACACTCTATGTGGGAGAAACTGGACAAACACTCCGCCAGAGAATGAATTTACACAGATTCCACATTAAACATGGCAACACAGATGTTCCTGTAGCGGCCCACTATAACAGCCATGGATACTGTGAGAGGGACTTTAAAGTCACAGTGCTTATGGGCAACTTCAAAACGCAGCAAGAGAGAAAAGAATGGGAAGTTTAGCTCATGTTAAAATTTAATACATTACAGCATGGCTTGAACAGAGACAAGAGTTTTATAGCCAGATATGAAGACTGTTTGCATCTCTCAGTCTGACACAGACAACCTGACTACAGATCTGCATTGTTTTGAAAAACGCATCACAAACTTCAAAGGACTTTATTGGACAGTTATCTTATCTAAAGATCTTGACCATACATTGTTCTTCCCTCTCTTGTTAAATTAATCTTAGCCTGAATGAACCTATTAAGTTTTTACATTTCAGATTTATCATTTAAAGATTTACCAATGCTGTTTCTTGTCCTAGTGTGTGGATATAAACACAGGAAACTTCAGTTTCTGTATTACATCTTGCCTGATGAAGGGGCCTGAGTTGCCTCGAAAGCTTGCATATTGTAATCTTTTTAGTTAGCCAATAAAAGGTGTCATTTTGCTTGGCTTTTCTCTACATTCATAATGGCTAACACTGTACAACAACCTAGTACTACAAAAAATGTCAGAAATTTTAAAACTGTTTACAGCGTGATATGTTCGGGATATTTCAAGGAAAATTGAATGAATTTCTTAAACAAATACACTTGCCACATTTCAAAAAAACTGGTCTACTTGGGCAAGCTGTTTCATGCAGACTGAGAGAGAGAAATGAACTACTGCAATAGGTGCTTCACGCATTTTATGCGAACACACCTAAAAAAATGAAGATGCACATATAGCACCTTCCCCTTGTAATTCACTTATTCAATTTACTTTTATACCCTTCTAACCTGCTGGATCCAAATTGTGAACTTCTATTCCATAGTTTGACAGTGACCCATTCTTTCTATCCTAATACAACTTCCTGATTTTTTTTTTTTTATCCATGCTGCTATCTAGGCATCAGATGCGTCCTCTGATGTTTAAAACAAATGTTACTACTGGAGGAAAGATTCCCTCTACTGTAGTTAACAAAAAAATCAAAGGCAAGAGAGTTTCTATAAATGTCTTCCAGCTCTTTAAAGTGTGAGCCACTTTCTGTCATTACGCCTTTATCATTTCTGACAACACTTGTTCAGCTTTGCAGCACCTATCATTTATTATAGCCAAAAGCAATCCTGTTGTTTTGTGATGGCGATTAACAAAACAACTGATCGATGATGTGAAGCCAGCCATATCATTTCCTGGGCCCTCCATCAACCACAAAGAAGAGCTGCCTGCTGCCAAAATGTTGCCTCTGCTGTAAGTGGGCAGCACTTCTTCTATTGTCCCATTAGCTTTTTTTGTCAACATTTTTGGGACAAAATATTTGACTCTGTTAGTACAACTCTATATCAAATATAATAAAAGATGAATGACGTCTATAATAATGTGGGGTCCCATCTAGGATTGGCATCTGACTCCTGAACTTTCAATGGAATTAATAACTTCGGAAAATAACATAAGTTGACATTGCTTTGGAGGAAATGTGTATGTTGTGAGGAGAAGAACTGATTGATTGATATTAATTGCTCAGGTAATTAATTAATAGCGTTGCCCTTGCCAGTGCCAGTAATTAAAAAAGTAAAAGGAAGATGTAGGAGTGTGAGGATTTTAACTTCTGCCCACCCAAGGATCTCTGTTTTACCTTCCAGTCAGGATGGCAGAAATATGAAGAGATCTCTAAAATTTATGAATGAGGTTCATTAATTAATGAAAGTCTGTATTAAATAACTTTCATTTTCTCAGTTGAGATCCAGACACGGTGATAGGCTATTTATCATCAAATAGTCCTGACACACTTTCCGCAGTAATCCAAATAATACATTTATTTCTAACATAGAAGACAGGTATATGTAAGTGTGTGTGTTTATATCTACATCTATATCTATATATACTGTATACCCGTGGTTGAGTCTTAAAGTTTTCAGAGCCGAACTCTGCCGTGCACTTCTCCCAAGCTGTCGGCTAGCGGACTGCCAGCGTTATGCACGCAGCTATACCCAGCTCTTTAAGTAGCGAGCACTTGTGTCCCATACACCGCACGACTCTGAGTGTCTCTGCAATAATTGCTTAGATGAAATCTTAGCAATACACAGCTCTGTCCTGTTGTATCTCTTTATTAGAGCAGATAGTCAGAAAACAAAGCTCAATCTCATTGTATAGCCATTGCCAAGGTCATTAACGAAGCCATCTTTCTCATTGATGGTAACTATTCACAATTTAACAACCCCGGATGACAATAACCCAAACCCACCCCACCAGTTGAACACAAACACATACAACAATTACAACAGGAAAAACAATTCGATTACCTTGCTAATTTAACACAACAGTAAACTTTACACAAATTACCCACAATGCATCATGCCGCCAGCGCTGGCTGCGGGTCACTACAATATATATATATATATATATATATATATATATATATATATTATAAAAAAGACTGGGCCGAAGGTTTACCTTCCAACAAGACGATGACCCTAAGCACACAGCTAAAATAACGAAGGAGTGGCTTCACAACAACTCTGTGACTGTTCTTGAATGGCCCAGGCAGAGCCCTGACTTAAACCCAATTGAGCATCTCTGGAGAGACCTTAAAATGGCTGTCCACCAACGTTTACCATCCAACCTGACAGAACTGGAGAGGATCTGCAAGGAGAAATGGCAGAGGATCCCCAAATCCAGGTGTGAAAAACTTGTTGCATCTTTCCCAAGAAGACTCATGGCTGTATTAGCTCAAAAGGGTGCTTCTACTGAATACTGAGCAAAGGGTCTGAATACTTAGGACCATGTGATATTTCAGTTTTTCTTTTTTAATAAATCTGGAGCAATTTCAAAAATTCTTTTTTTTTTGTCTGTCAATATGGGGTGCTGTGTGTACATTAATGAGGAAAAAAAATAATTTAAATGACTTTAGCAAATGGCTGCAATATAACAAAGAGTGAAAAATTGAAGGGGGTCTGAATACTTTCCGTACCCACTGTACGATAGAGCGTTCGATCAGAAGAAAATATGAAGTTGGTGTTAAATTAACATTCATTGAAGTGGCGAAACAAACTGTGCTGCTGCAGCAAAATTCGATGTGTCTGAGAAACTGGTGCGAGACTGGAGGAGGTAAAAAAAGAAAATTAAAGCGTCGCATTTTTGAATGGGCGTATAAGTCGGTGTCTGATTTTATGATCGATTTTTTGGGTTTCAAGATCCGACTTATACGCGAGTACATATGGTATACGTTCTTCCCACCGCTCCCTTTCTTCTTCCAAGCCTCTTAAAAGACTCCATCTCATTCCAGGGAGTGTACTAATTCAGTGTTCCCAGCACCTCATTCGTCATTACTTTCTGTCTGCAAGCTGCACCTTCACTCGGGTTCTCCAACAGGAGGGGAAGTGAGGCTCAAGGCTTCCAGACTTTTCTGTGGACGAACCAGACCTAACTTTTTCTGGTGCGGGTCTCATCAGTCGTAACTACTTTGCTGGTCCTCTGTGGTTCCCTCACTCAGGCTCGGACCCAGAGCCTGCAGCTGCCTCCTGTACCTATTCGGGCACCAAGAAAACTATGGAAGAAATCTTCTGTCAAATCCTAAACAATGAGAACAGGCAGGCAAGTTGATTGACCAATACATGAGTAACATAAGCAGCTTAGCCAACTTGTGCAAGTTTGATGATATTCTATATGAATAAATGGAATTCAGAGATAACATGCTGTTGTCCTGCCTCTCATTGTATGAGATGCTCTCTCTGCAGCATTGGGCACAAGTCAGCAAGCAGTCCTGGAAGAAAAATGAGTCCTTCAAGGGGCACAATAATGCACATGGGGTCAGCATGAATCATGGTTTAACCTAATCTGTATATCTCTGGGTGTGTGGGAGAAAACCCAAGAAGACTTTACTGACTTGGAGAGACAGACAGAAAGTATATTATTATGTAAAGTACCAAGAGATAAACATAAAATCATAAAAACTGTCCGACCTCAAAACCAAGAAGCAATAAAACCAAAATGAGATCAAAATCACAGTTCAGAGACAAGGGAAAAGATTTGAGATCTGAGAAAGGAAAAATGAAAGGTCTTGAAAGTTGCAAAGAAAAGGTTTATTATCCACAAACTTTTATACTCTAACCCAGTGGTTCCCAAACTTTTACAATTCTCGGTGCCCTTGCTGAATCCAGGTGCACCCTGGTCAAATTCTAATATGCAAAATAGCCAATTTTTTTTTTTAATTAAAGGGTTAAGGAAAAATAAATAAAACACATATTTAAGATCACAAAAAACTGTAATTGAACAAATTCAACTAATTATAATTAGTGGGATTGTGGTGTAGCGGGTGTGCGGCTACGAAAAATTGCCAACCTTTAAATAATCCATTCGCCGTGTCAGTCTCCGTAGGGAGTTGTAAGAGTAATTGGGGTGAGTCGCACCTGCACGTGAGGATGCGATCATTCTGAATTGCTTAATTGGCTTCCATTGGTACACGATAGAGACGCTGCGCCCACGGAGCCATACAAGAACAGGCCAGCACAGAAGGAAAGGGAAAAAAAAGAGACAAAAAGACTTGGAGAGTAAGAGCGTGGCATTGGGTGAAAGAAAGAGGACCAGCCAACCAGTATGAATGAGAGAAGTCAGTGTGGTCAGGGATCCCGGAACGAGCGAAGGATCGGCGCTCATGGGACAGATTGTGCCCACTGTATGAGAGAGTGGATACGATTGTGAAGGAGTCTGCCCTAGGGATCTGAGGGATGAAGTACATCAGGGGCTTTACTTCAAATAAATGCCCGCAATCCTCCAAAACAGCTGGACATAGAACGAGCACCATTAGTGCAGACAGCAGCACACTTAGTCCACTCCAAATTATTTTCGGATATAAAAGTATCAAGGATTTCAAACAAGTCTTGAGCCTTAGCCTCAGCAGTGATACTTTTACAATTAATTACTGTTTAATAAAAACCGATCCATTTTTAAAAATACATACGAGAAGAAATACTTCAAAAACTTCACTTGACTTAATCATGACAATATATCTGAAAACGAATTCAATACTAAGACCGCGCGAAACCAACAGCTATTTATATACGAACACAAAGTACCGAGAAAGTTCGACAAACTACTAAAACAGTCGAGAAACTTAGTTTTTGTAGAGCGCCATCTAGTAATCATTTATAGAGGCTTCCGCAAACAGTTATTACTAAGTCAGTTACTGGTTTGCACCTGGTCCGCCAGATGTCGCATCCTATCACATTGAATTGAATGTGGAAATAAAATGATGAAAATTTTTGTAATATTTCACGGCACCCCTGTGAGGAAGCCATATGGCGCCCTGCGCACACTTTGGGAACCACAAATCTATCCATTTGCAAAAGGGATCCACATCATGACGACAGAATCCACCAAAAGGTGGCACCCAAAGGAAAGGACACGGTGCTGCTGCAAAATGCAACTAAATTAGAAATTCTTCAGCATGCATTAAACGTCAAATTTCTTTTCAGAACTAGAATCCTGAGTTCCAAAACACCAGAACAGACATATTACCAGCCAGAATTTGTTTTTCAATATTCAGGAAAAAATGCAAAGTCCATAATTGACAAAAGTGATGCACTACATGATGTCTTCAAGGTTCCTCTATAATTAGGGGCACCAAACATATTCAAACATTCCACTGTGAATTGAAGAAATGTGTCAGAATGCTCTTTGTGTAATGACGTAGGAGAAATTTGGTTTTTGACTTTGATTTTGAACGTTTGCATTGAGTTTTATTTTGACTCTTTTCTACAATCTATGTTCTTGCTTTTCTGGTTTTCAGCCATGCCTGGCCCCTAAATGATGATTTTACCTGTCTCCTATATGCTAATGCCATCTACTGATTGTATTTATCTAACAGTCATTTGCAACTTTTACTGGGACAGTGGAATATTTCTGTGCCTAAATGGAGATGCGGCTTGTCCAAAGTGGCAGAAAACAAAGACGTAACGATCATTGAAATGAATAAGGGAATATCAGAAGTGTAGCTGAAACCATAGTGAGGGTCAGAAAAACAAGGAAAACAGAAGAATACCAAGTATTAAATTTAAGATAAAAAAACCAAATACCAAAGCGCTGGCTCCCTGCCCGGGGTTAATTTCCTGCCTTGCGCCCTTTGTTAGCTGGGATTGGTTCCAGCAAACCCCCGTGACCCTGTAGTTAGGAAATAGTGGGTTGGATTATGGATGGATGGAAAGTCAAAGAACTGACCCAAATACCCTAAGAACCACAAGAAGTATTTCATCCTTTCCGATATTGACAACAGCTTGGACTTTAAGTGTAAATAGTGTCAACATGATAACATCAAATGTATTTTATGATATGGTGTCTTCCACAAAGTCAAAATAGGTGTGAAGGCCACATAAATTCCACAAATGGCAGGCCCAGATCTTCTATACCCTGCCCAGAAGAGGCACACCTTAATTCAGCCAGACCCCAAAAACGAGGAGCTGACAAAACAACTTAAAATGTTCCCAAAAGTTTCATACGAGGAGGGATAACCATAAACCCTTGGCCTGTATTTAAATAAGGCAAACAAAAAATCTTTATAAATGTAATCATCGAAAAATACAACAAAAAGCTTAAAAGGGCAAAAACCGTCAAAAGGATTAATCTAGTAAGTCAACAAACACAACATACACGTTACAAAACATTATCAAAATTCAGAATTCTTAAGGCAGACCAAGAAGTGATTTGAAACCCAGTAAATCTAAAACAGCAAACAATGCTTAGAGAACACCACCAAAAATTAATCATCAGCAACTCCTGAGCCTTCTCAGCTCACTTAAACAGCCTGAGGGAGGGCTTGGGAGTCACGATGTCAGGGTGATCCCGCCTCCTGTGGCTCCATCCTTATAAAAAACAAAGAACCTAAGAACATTTAAACGGACAATGCGCAGTGACTCAATAATAAATAAAATTGTTGAAATAACATAAAAAATGAACATTAACAATATGGAGACAATAAATATAAAATTCACATGAATTCACACTGATACATAACAGTGTCACACTACCAGGAAAACACATGCCTGGTAATAGCAAAATGGCCATGATGATGAAAATGTGGGTGCCCATGAAGGAATTAATCGAAAAACTGTCACCATCATAATTTTGTTTACTATTTACGTTTTTTTTCTTGATCTCTTCCAGGTCACATTGGGTTTGAAACCATGTAGAATGTTTGCTCATTTCAATCTTGTATACTGTCATTGATTATTGCCTATGTTTTTTTAAGTTGTTTTGTTTATCACATGCACCGCCTGTTATATTTTGCGGATTCTGTTTCGCTTCTAGCCGCCATATTGCATTCCATTGTCTAGGTAGATTTTCCTGGGGGGTCGTGACCCTCAAGTAATTGCAGTGTTGGGGTTAAAAGGTTGCCAAAATCTTACCTGATGACAAACCTTACTTCATGCCTTGATAAAGAATATTTATTTTCGGATCTCATTTTTTTTTATTTTTTGCTTTATGTTTTGGTTTTCAGTTTTCTCCATTTCCTGGTTTTGACCCCTGTTCAGTCTTTTGTCAATTCTCCCCATTGCCCTTTTAAAATGTGTTGGCTCGCTGACACAACAACACCATTTTGTTGTTGTATATTTATGCATATACAGTAATCCCTTGCTATATCGCACTTCGACTTGCGTGGCTTCACTCTATCGCGGATTTTAAATGTAAGCATATCTAAATATATATCACGGATTTTCCGCTGGTTGGCAGATTTCTGCGGACAATGGGTCTTTTAATTTATGGTACATGCTTCCTCAGTTTGTTTGCCCAGTTGATTTCATACAAGGGACGCTATTGGCGGATGGCTTAGAAGCTACCCAATCAGAGCACGTATTACATATTAAATAAAACTCCTCAATGCTATAAGATATGCTTCCTGCGCGGTGCTCGATTGTTTGCTTGTCTCTGCCTCTCTCTCACCCTCTCTGACATTCTTTGCACCTGACGGAGGGGCTGTGAGCAGAGGGGCTGTTTGCACAGAAGCTGTTTGCCTAGTGGATACGGACGCTCCTCTAAGAAATGCCACTTTATCGAGTTGCTTCCAAAAGCACACTTATTGATTTTTTGATTGTTTGCTTTAATCTCGCGCTCTCTCTCTCACGTTCTCTGTGCCTGACGGAGGAGATGTGAGCAGAGGGGCTGTTTGCACAGAGGCTGTTTGCCTAGAAGATACTGACGCTCCTCAAAAAAATGCCGCTTTATTGCGGTGCTTCACCAAACGCCACGTATTGATTTTTTGATTGTTTGCTTTTCTTTGCGAGCGCTCTCTCTCTCTCACTCTCTGAAATTCTCTGCTCCTGAAGAGAAGATATATTTGCATTCTTTTAATTGTGAGAAAGAACTGTCATCTCTGTCTTGTCATGGAGCACAGTTTAAACTTTTGACTAAAGGGTGTTATTTCATATCTAGAGGGCTCTAATAATGTTAACAGGGTGGGAGAGTTTATAAGAGCTTAAAATATATACAAATAACTATACAAACATATGGTTTCTACTTCGCGGATTTTCACCTATCACAGGGGGTTCTGGAACGCAACCCCCGCGATGGAGGAGGGATTACTGTACTAGCCATGCTTCTCCAGCCACCTGCCAGATAAGTAAGGGAATAATTAAATAATAAAGAAATGGAATGGAATAGTTATATTATTTGAAATTGGAAAAAAATCAAATTTAAAAAAAAAAAGTACAGACTTTTTTCAAAACATGGCAGGATCTAATCAGTAATGTTTTAAAATAAGTTCATAAAGCACAGAGAATTTATTAATTTTGGTATGTTTACAATCCTTAAAATTTAACGCGGCTTGACTTGCTCTCTCTCTCAGGGGTGGGGATCGATCTGTTCTTAACTCAATTTTTCTTTTTGTAAAAGCTCGATTGCTTTGTATGGATTGTAATAAAAATTAAAAAAAAAAAAAAAGAAATGGAATAAATGAATAATTAAAAAATGTTTGCTATCTCTTGCCCTATATGTACCTTCAGCTCCTTTCCTCTGTATGTGCGTGCATTAATGTCTCTTAACTAGTCCTCCCTCTCTCTGTGTTTCTGCTTCTCAGACTCAGTTATTATTTTTAAGAACGCCTTGCTCACCTCCTGTCTGACTTTATATTTTGTGTCTTTGAAGACGATACCGTCAGTGTGCCTCATACGCCTTTACTTCTTGTGTGTCTCACACTCACACGTCCTCTTTCTTGATGACACCAAAGCCCAACTGACTAATCAAATTGCTCAGAAGGACTGCACATATAGACCTTACTGTTTTGTTATATAGTAGACTATGGGGCTCTGGCTTCTGCTCGTTTCGCTCGCCAACCCCCGGATGGGCACAATGCGCCAGCCACTTCGCATTTCTGCCGCTCGCATATATGGATTTCACTTTCACCAAACAACAAATCTTTTAATTCTTGAGGATAGACCTCTTCATTGAGAAGAAACAACTTTTCCCTGATGGCAACATGAATTACACGATCTACAAGTCTCTGACTTAAAGTTTAAAGCCAAACAATACTTCTGTCATATCACCTATGTCCATATATTCAATCTCTTTTCACTGTTCCGTTATTTCACCGACTAATAATTTCTGTTTGTTTGCGCTAATGCGATCTTTACAATCATTTTTTTGAGACTGTCAAATTTTAGTACTTTCATAATCTCTAACCTGCTCTGCATGTGTATCCTGCCAACATTTTTGAACCTCTTTATGACATTCTACTTTGTCTTCTACTCTTGGTCTTTTATTTCTGACCCCGCTTGGAGCTGAGAGTGCAAGAACTGTGTCCGACAATAGCATTCACATGCATGAGAAGTGAGTGGACAGAGGGCGTGGTTGTAAATGTTTGATGGAAGGGCGGGACTTGTCAAAATCTCTTGGCAAAAAGTCTCATCTTGCAGGACCCGAAATTATCTCTTGCAGGAGTTGAAATTATCTCTGGGAAAGTCTTGTCTCAGGATTTCCTTTTATAATAGAGAGATATATGTTATTGTTGTTTTTGTTATCTATGAATTATTATTTGTCTTATTCAGTTATTTGGTTAGATATGCACTGCGTCTTTAAATGTCTATATGTTCCATATGTTTTGTGGATTTTCCTCCAAATGGCAGGGCCACCTGCCAACCACCTCCAGGAATCTTGCCTCCACCCTATAAATTTGATGGGGCTTCCACAGTCTCTGGTGGTTCATTTTGATTGCCCTTTGGAGTTTTGGTGAATTTTTAGATTTTCGACCTGTCAGTTGTCTTTTGACAACTCTTTACATTGGATTGCTTTATTGTTTCAGGCAACACCTTTATGTTTTTGGCGCTTCATATTATGTAATGAAGAATACTCCTTTTTATCTTATAAAAATTAGCCAGGTTTTTTGAGTTTTCCCCTAAGCTGGCATTTATGGAAGTGCTTTTGGGAGTCATACATGCTTTGGGACTTCTAGTCCGCAACATTTGTGAACAGGTGGGCCTGCATTGCTATGAAAATGCAGTGGAGGTGCTCAATGAGGGACATCATCAGCAGGGCAGTGTAAAGGACACGTGATCCACTTCCTCATCACCCGAGTTTACGGATTGAAAACAAAGGAGTTGACATATCGGTCTTCAGATTGTTTTTGGCAAATGAATCCTTGTCAACAAAATTTAGAGTACTTATTTTTGCTTTGACGACTGTGTGTTTGAGTAATCATTGCCTGTTTTCTTGGTTCATGTCTTATCATTTGCTATCATTTAAAATGATTTTCTACCAAACTCATTCTTGCAATGGAGATGTCAGTAAAATAACAGGACAAAATATATAAAAAAAGATTTCAAGTTCCCAGTTCTATTCTGCAATGGCTGTATGGTCCTATTATTAAGCAGACATTATGTATATTCTTTAAGTTCTCAAAATAATTAAATAATTCATGACCAATAACACAATAGTACACTATAAAGGGAGATATGTGAAAACAGGCTGCTGTTCTTGATCAGTTTGAATTTTGTGAGCTTTATGGGTAAATAAAATCCAATGTCTGCTATGTACAAGGACTGTATGGTTCATTCTAAACCTCTCTTTTTTCCCAACAAATGGGCACTAAAGGGTAAAATGAAATGGCAGATCCTTTTGGTGAAGAGGAAGGCCGGGGAGTTCAGTGCGGTAATTGCTCACAGTGATGAATTGCTTGCCACTCATGCAAAGCAATCCACCATATTTACTGAAATGTCAAAATTCATTCTGAATGATTTAATTCCTTCCATTTGAATATCCATGAATTGGTGAGGTCAAAGGCAAATAACAATGGCTTCCTCTTTTTTTTTCCTCCGTTTTGTTTTCTTCACGGTGTTTATGGCTGACATTGCCTGTCACTCCTTTCTTCTATAATTTCTCAATGTGCGGTTGTTAAACGAATGCCATAGGAGTGATTTCTTCTCTCACTCGACATAATCCGGAGATTAAATGCATAGGCTGCTTTTTATCATGTCAGCACAACTATGACAACACTGATTTTTTTTTTCAAATCCAGCCACTATTGTTGAAAAATGACACTATATTAATAGCATCTGAGTTATATTTAAAGCGGAGGTAATAAAAAATAACATACTGTGTATTTCTCTACTGCACATATTCTCAAAATTTAAATTAGATGAGGCTGGGTGAGGTGGGCACCACCTCTGATAATGTGTGGGCTGCTAAGAGCATTGTGGTTCTTCTCCTGCTCCTTTTTGTCATCTTTGCTCACTTTACATTATTGTTCATTGTTTTCTATTACTTTGATAATATTGTTATGTCCATGTATTATTTGCCTAAGTATGTATTATACATTCAGTTTATTCTATTAAGCTATTATGTAGTATCTCTTTGTGTTTTGTGTTCTCTTATGTTCCGTGTGTGGATCCCCAAGAGGGGATCTCGTGGCCACCTGTCTATCACCATTAAGGGACAACCTCCAGGCCTTTTAAACTTGAGCAGGGAAATAAAGTCCAGGGTGGTTCATTTTAAGTGCTTGTTGTTTTGGTTTTTTTGCTTCTGTTACTTGTGGATTTTATATTAGGGCTCATTTGCTTTGGGTCGCCTGATAGGAAAGTCCTATTATTTAATTTTTACCTTAGTTCAGTGGTTCTCAAGCTGTGGGGTGGGCCCCCCTAGAGGGGCGCGAAGTAACAAAAAGGGGGGTGCAAAGATGTGAAAAAAAGAAAACAAGAATCAAAAATATAAAAAAAAACATCTGTTGAAACCAAAATAAATTAACTTAAACTACATTCTGATACTAGAACAATAAATATAGAGTTAGATAAATGTTGATAAAAGTTAAGTAGGTATAATAAAATATGCATTTCAAAAAAATGTTAGGGGGGGTGCGATTAAAACTGTTATGAAAACCCGGGTCACAAATACTTAAAGGTTGAGAAACGCTGCCTTAGTTGTATTTTTCCTATTCCGCCAATAGGTTCCGCTTTTATAAAGTTTCTTTACTGCCTTGCTAGGCACAAGCCAGGGGTTAACAGTGATCTTCTCCCTTGTGGGGCATTTTGAGGAATTTCTAGGTCATTTCATTGTATATTTTTTGAACTTTAATTCTGAAGTGCATTTTTATCCTGGTTTAGGCCAAAGCCAGCCACTCTCTAGTAGAAGCTAGTCTGCCTTTTGGTGTACAGTTCTTCCGGAAAGTATTCACAGCGCATCACTTTTTCCATGTTTTATTATGTTACAGTCTTATTCCAAATTGGATTAAATTCATTTTTTTCCTTAGAATTCTACACACAACACCCCATAATGACAACGGGAAAAAAGTTTACTTGAGATTTTTGCAAATTTATTAAAAATAAAAAAAATTGAGAAAGCACATGTACATAAGTATTAACAGCCTTTGCCATGAAGCTCCAAATTGAGCTCAGGTGCATCCTGTTTCCCCTGATCATCCTTGAGATGTTTCTGCAGCTTAATTGGAGTCCACCTGTGGTAAATTCAGTTGATTGGACATGATTTGGAAAGGCACACACCTGTCTATAGAAGGTCCCACGGTTGACAGTTCATGTCAGAGCACAAACCAAGCATGAACTCAAAGGAATTGTCTGTAGACCTCCGAGACAGAATTGTCTCAAGGCACAAATCTGGGGAAGGTTACAAAAAAATTTCTGCTGCTTTGAAGGTCGCAATGAGCACAGTGGCCTCCATCATCTGAAGTTCGAAACCACCAGGACTCTTCCTAGAGCGGCCATCTAAATTGAGCGATCGGGGGAGATGCGCCTTAGTAAGGGAGGTGACCAAGAACCCAATGGTCACTGTGTCAGAGCTCCAGAGGGCCTCTGTGGAGAGAGGAGAAATTTCCAGAAGGACAACCATCTCTGCAGCAATCCACCAGTCAGGCTTGTATGGTAGAATGGCCAGACGGAAGCCACTCCTTAGTAAAAGGCACATGGCAGCCCACCTGGAGTTTGCCAAAAGGCACCGGAAGGACTCTCAGACCATGAGAAAAAAAATTCTCTGGTCTGATGAGACAAAGATTGAACTCTTTGGTGTGAATGCCAGGCGTCACGTTTGGAGGAAACCAGGCACCGCTCATCACCAGGCCAATACCATCCCTACAGTGAACCATGGTGGTGGCAGCATCATGCTGTGGGGATGGAACTGCAAGACTAGTCAGGATAAAGGGAAAGATGACTGCAGCAATGTACAGAGACATTCTGGATGAAAACCTGCTTCAGAGCGTTCTTGACCTTAGACTGGGGCGACGGTTCATCTTTCAGCAGGACAACGACCCTAAGCACATAGCCAAGATATCAAAGGAGTGCCTTCAGGACAACTCTGTGAATGTCCTTGAGTGGCCCAGCCAGAGCCCAGACTTGAGTCCGATTGAACATCTCTGGAGAGATCTTAAAATGGCTGTGCACCGACGCTTCCCATTCAAACTGATGGAGCTTGAGAGGTGCTGCAAAGAGGAATGGGCAAAACTGGCCAAGGATAGGTGTGCCAAGCTTGTGGCATCATATTCAAAAAGACTTGAGGCTGTAATTGCTGGCAAAGGTGCATCAACAAAGTATTGAGCAAAGGCTGTGAATACTTGCCCCTTATCAAGCGGGGTCATTTTTGCTAAATCGCTTGTAATTCGACCTCTCCAAATTAGAATCATTGCTGTTATTGAACTATCTGGAGTATAAACACATGTTTGGTCTCTTTGTAAAGGTAACATTCTCTAGTTTCACCCTTAGTAGTCAGAATCACTGTAGGTGTGACTGATCAAAAGTTATGCACATTAGAACTCACAAAAAAAATGAATTTTTTTGTTCTCGCCTAAGTTTTTTTATGAAAATAAAGGAAAATAAAGCTGCAGTAGGTAGGTGGGGACAGAAACACACTATGTACCAACAAAATAACTTGTTGACTACTCAAATTTCAAATTTGAAAAGAATACCTGTAAAATGACATTTTTACACCAGTTTTATGTGGGCATGCCCAGGGGCTTTTTAGAGGGACCATTATCCACATTTTGGAACATATGGAAAAAGTGTAATAACTTTTGAATGCTTCAACCCACAGATATCAATGAGGGCTCTACTGAAAGCTTACACCTAAAGGAATCTATATCTACACACAGTGTCACTCTATTAGTTATGGAAATTCATGTTCCATAATAAAAACAATAAAAATACACATTTCTATGTAAAAATAGTCAATACAAGTTATGGGCCAAAAATATATTTATATTTTTATTTTTACTTTTTTTATAAAATGCACACAAACTATATATATTTCTTTTACAAACTGTTACAACACAGCTCAGCGTTTTTCCATGTGCCACTTGATGGCAGCAATCACTAGCAAGCAGAAAGCACAAGGGCGTGGCACGTCGCTCTCTGCCATTACACGTCTCCTGGGCCGGCTGAATACTTTCGCAACACGTACATGCATCTATTATTTAATCGAGCGTTTATTTACGTTTAAACTTCTATTTTATTCATATTTAAAATGCGAAAAACTTGGCGAAATCACAATAAACAACCACGCACCAACTCTGCAGACTGGCACAAATGCCACCTTCACGCAGCTCCGATCGTTTTGTTTACAAGTTAGTATGGCAAGTTACATATCAAAATGCTCGGCTGCTCATTGGCTGTAAGTTTTGAGTGTCAGTCACAGTGTCCAATCAAACTGGTAGATTCTACCAGAGTTTGGAGCTATACGTCATCCTCCAAGCTTTCTGTGACACTGGTTGGCTATACGAGGTGCCAGTCAACCCCAGACCCGTCGTAATTGGCCAACTTAGGTGTCTTTCGGAAGCTAACACTTCCGTGTTTCATGCGGTAGCATGGTTATCGCCGACAGAAACAAATTACGTCTAATATGAGCAATATATATGAAAAAAAATTACGTAGGTGGTCTGAAGTTATGAAACGTTTTCTGGAGTTTTTGTCCCTTTGAGAATATATCGTGTGTTTTGGACCTAAATCGTTTTACTGGATTATATTCGCTGGAGCCTTACGGACACAATGGGATCAATACTGCTCGGAAATATTGATGTTTGACTTGCAGGGGGTCTTCAAAGGTAGGGACAGTCAACTCTTAAAAAGTATGTACTTCTCTGTAAAAAAGGCTTTAGTGTCAGTGCTGTGGTTGTTGTGTGTCAAAATGGTTTATATCATCGGAAAGACGAGACTTTGAAGTTTCATTTGATGGGTAGGGTGTCGAGATGCATGGCAGATGGGCATGCACACATTACTGCAACATTTTTAAAACGCTGTTATGTCTCGGAACCGGCACGTGTGCGCGTTAAGATTATGTACATGTGATTTCTCAGTTTTTTTATTTTTATTAAATTAGCAAAAATCTCAAGTAATCTTTTTTCACATTGTCATTATGGGGTGTTGTGTGTAGAATTCTGAGGAAAAAAACTAATTTAATCCATTTTGGAATAAGACTGTAACATAACAAAATGTGGAAAAAGTGATGCTCTGTGAATACTTTCCGGATGCACTGTATCTCCCCTGGGTAGACTGCGATTCAAGCCTGGTTCCCTGACTGTTTTTTAAGGCCTCAATCAATTTTGTCCATTTTGTAAGATAAATTGCAGCAAATAGAACTGGTAGGGCACTACAGAAGAAAAGGCTGACAGAAAGAAGTAAAATAATATACCTTAAAATACCAGTGCAAGAAATTAACCTCCATAAGAGGGAATGGTGTGCCATGTACTGTATATGATTTGTGAGACGCAGAAACAAATTCTCTGAAAGAACCAGTGGGACATGCTAAAGGACTGACAGGAGATGCCCACAGATCAACTGAACTGGCAGATAGCAACAGAGGGGTCCCAGCAGGGACATATGATTGGCGCCCCACCGTTAGGATCTCAGGAGTTCTGAAAAATACTCAGAATGCCAGCTAGAAGGGGAAACTGTCAACCCTGGCTAGTCACATAAAAAGAGCAACAAATAATCTTTATAAATTTAAAGATTTATGTTAACAATAATGCTGTGTAGCACAAAGATAAGCTCTGAAGAGTACAAAGCAAAAGTTACAGAAAGCATTCCATCAAAATAGGTTATTCTAAAAGCAAATAAAGTCCCAATCTAAAATCCAAGAGGAGAGTCAAAAACACAGAGCACAGGTTCAAAAATTCCAGTAAATCACAAATAATCAAAAAGCACAGAAAATCATAGTAGAAAATTCACCACACCAAGAGCGCACATTCAGAATGAGCCACAAGGGACGGCAAGAGGCTGCTTTGCAAGATAAATTGCAACAAATAGAACCAGTATGGCATTCTGGGATTTTTTTGTTCTGTCCTTTTGGCAACCTGACCTTACTTTGTTCTTTGTTACTTGGTATTACATCTTAACACCAGCAAAACCAAGGAGCTGGTGGTGGATTTTAGGAGGCCCAGGCACCTCATGGACCCCGTGATGATCAGAGGTGACTGACTGTGTGCAGAGGGTGCAGACCTTTAAATATCTGGGAGTGCAGCTGGATGACAAATTGGACTGGGCTGCCAATACTGATGCTCTATGTAAGAAAGGTCAGAGTCGACTATACTATCTTAGAAGGTTGGCGTCCTTCAACATCTGCAGTAAGATGCTGCAGATGTTCTATCAGACGGTTGTGGCGAGTGCCCTCTTCTACGCGGTGGTGTGCTGGGGTGGCAGCATAAAGACGAAACTGGACAAACTTTTTAAGAAGGCAGGCTCTATTGTAGGAGTAAAGTTGGACAGTTTAACATCTGTGGCAGAGCGACGGGCATTAAGCAAACTCCTGTCAATCATGAAGAATCCACTGCATCCACTGAACAGTGTCATCTCCAGGCAGAGGAGTAGCTTCAGTGACAGACTTTTGTCACCGTCCTGCTCCACTGACAGACTGAGCAGATCGTTCCTCCCCCACACTATGCGACTCTTCAATTCCACCCGGGGGAGTAAATGCTAACATTACTCAGTTATTATCTGCTTTTTTTATTTTTATTTTTTAATTTTTATTACTATTTAATTTAATATTGTTTCTTTGTATCAGTATACTGCTGCTGGATTATGTGAATTTCCCCTTGGGATTAATAAAGTATCTATCTATCTATCTATCTATCTATCTATCTATCTATCAATCATATAGTGCCTTTCCTATCTATCTATCTATCTATCTATCTATCTATCTATCTATCTATCTATCTATCTATCTATCTATCTATCTATCGCCTAGTTTTATTTTTTGATTCTTATTAACTTTTCTTTCTTCATCTTCACTTTGAGCTACACCGTTTGTATAAGATGGTGCTATATAAATAAATGTTGTTGTTGGTGGTGAGTTGTCTCCGCCTTTATAAGGCTGAGGGCAGTCTCTTGATAGTGATGGACAGGTGGCCCCACCTCTTAAGGCACCACACGGATCACAAAGGGACATACACAGAAACTGAATGACCAACAATATTCCTTCAGAGTCAGATTTACAAATATATGAACTCCAAAGAGTAGCTTATTCTCTATTCAGTAGGCAGCAAGCATGCACATTGACTACTGGTTATATTTCATATCTCATCAGCATTTTTTACACACTCATAAGTAAGGTGCATATTTGGCTAAGAAAGAACATTACATTTATAGCGGCGAAAGAGCGCGGAGAGAGTGGATTTGCTCCTCACCCTCCATGTGTTCTAAATTTACTGTTGCAATTCCACAATTCATACTCATTCAATACAAATGAAAGTATAGAGTGGTATACAAAAAAAAAAAAAACAGATTTCAATTTTGACCTTAATTGAAATATTTAGTTTTTGAACCTTTTAATTCTGATGCTTTAATCAATTTTAATACAGACTGTTCAACTAAAGGATAACAACATAAACAAAAGAATATTTTATTTAATGTCAAAATTTAGTTTTTTTTTCTTAGTCTGCTCATATCCATCCCGCAATATCCTAACACAGGGTCACAGGGGTCTGCTGGAGCCAATCCCAGCCAGCACAAGGCAGGAAACAAACCCCGGGCAGGGTGTCGGCCCACTGCAGGGACAATTTAGGATCACCAATGAACCTAATGTGCATGTCTCTGGACTGTGGGAGGAAACCAGAGCACCCAGAGGAAACCCACGCAGACACGAGGAGAACATGCAAACTCCACATAGGGAGGACACGGGAAGAGAACCCAGGTCTCCTTACTGCGAGGCAGCAAAGCTACTACTGCGCCATCATGCTGTCCATAAATTAACTTAGTTTACCTAAATCATTTTATATAATACGCTACTGTGGCTGTCTGTTTGTCTGTCCAGGATTTTAAATCAACTTTAGCTTGCAAACCGTTTGACCTATTGACCTGAAATTTGGTATACATTGTGAACGATAGGGGCCGTCCTCGCTCCCTTGAACCCCTGTCCACGACTCCAGACACCAGGTAAAAGTCCTCAAATCGACTTTATTTTTCTTCCACAGTGTACAAAGCACACTCTCCTCCACAATACTCATATAAATCACTAATAAACCACACAAATAACCAATCCTCCAGCTCCCAGACGAGTTGCCACCCTTCCACCCAGCTCAGCTCATTGTCTGCGAGTTCCCAAAGTTCTTTTATACTCCCTGACCCGGAAGTGTTCTCAATCCCCAGTCCATGTGATCCTCAATCACTTCCGGGTCAGGTAAAAGCTCTTTTCTTCAACCCGGAAGTCCGTCGCTCTTCCTGTGATGAACCTCCGGGTCACAGGGCACGAAAAAGCCCTCGGTCCTCCCTGCAGCTCCCTCCTGTGGCCCCCACGGCATCCAGCAGGGCTTTGCATAAAAACTCCAATGTCCATGATGCCCTGCTGGTCTTCTGGGGACCTCCACGCTGCAAGGAGGGCTCCACCTGGCGGCTTGGGGGTATTGGCCGTGATAAATGGCCGGCCATCCATTACAACATATACTACGTGACCTCTACTGTCCGCTTTCCGGGTGATTATTTTCATTACCCTTTTTATTTTTATGTTATTTTATTGTAAAATCAACTCTTAGCAGCAGGGCGGCCGTGCAGCACATGCATATGGGCGCCGTTCTCATCCCTACCACTGCCGTAACTTCCTCTACCTCTTCATATCTTAAATCATTCTTGAGGCAGAATGAAAACGTAAGAAAAACATACTAAGTAATTGCAACACGAACACTGACTTTTTTTACATTTCTTAGTTTTAACACGAAAAGATGCTGTCGGAAGAAGTGAAGAAGAAGGCTGCAAGGGAGGAGAAAATAAGAGCTGCTCAGGAAGCAGCAAGCGCATCAACCTCTGAGCAAATGAATGGTAAACGTACAGAGAAAGAGGATGAAGACTAGGAATGGTCAAGTCAAGTGGATTCACTGCACGTTTCCGTGCAGTCTGCCATTACTGGTAAATGAATAAATACAGGATATCTCAAAATGATATATAAAAAAGGGTTAAAATAACACCGCTGCTAATGAAGCCCTCCCTACACGTCATCACCGGAGTACTGAAGTGCCGCTGCCTTGGACCCCCTGCTCTACAGTCTGTTGACATTGGCAAGACTTGGAGAGTGATAATTTTAGGGTAACATAGCATTCATCTTAAAGAAATAACATAAAGGATAAATAAATGTTGGAAATCAGATAACGGTCAAGTGAACAACAAAATGTAATGAAAGATGACTAAGAAGTCAGCAGATGTCCTATAAACTAGAATGGACAGTTGTTATATGCACAGATATTTCAAGGGTGGTGGCTCAACTCAAAGGTAAAAGAAGAACCAGAACATAATATATTTGACTTTTATTTTATATAAGTCATTTGGGTGTAAACCAATGAACCAACCGGAGTAAAATGTATGCATTGATTGACACTGTGTGTAAATTCAACAGTTTATAAGATGAACGTCTATTCTTTGTTTCTCTGACCAATCTGATCATTCTTACCAAGCTGTAACGGACTGCTTTTGAAGAATGTTCTCTCTAAGGCATTTTGCCGAAGAGTAATTAAAAGATGCAATAATGAACAACTTTTCTCCTGCCTGATTACTGATTTGTCCTGTTAGATGATGTTTCTTTCTTTAACAAGATGTTAAATTTCTACCACAGAGCATCTTTATGTCTCCAGGAGGCACCACCATGATTGGCAATGACAAGGGAGCTTACAAGAGGTGGGTGAAAAATCTGACTGTATGGTGCTGGGAGAACAGCCTTGCTTTGACAAATGAGACCACCAGCGACTTCTGGAAAAACACAAGCCCCATACCATACCAAAGGGTCACCAGTGTCCAGCTCTCGGACCAAGGAACAACAGAGACTGCTCTTCTTGAAGATTCTAAAGAACCTAGGGAACTATAACCCTACTTAACTTTTCCAAGGCGTATGTCAACTTTTGTCCAGAGGAGAAGTTGGGGATGGTAATCAACTGTAAACGTTGACACGAACCCCTTGCTGAACGCGTGTGTCCTCATTTGCCTGGCTCATCCTCGGATATATTATTGACAGTTCCGGATTCAAGAGGCTCCTGAAAGCAATCACAGAGCATGGAGCCGACCTGGACCATTACACTCCTTTTTTTCCTCTTCGTTGGACATTCTAGCCCTTACATTCCTCTTCCTCTGTGCTTCTTGTTGCCTCTTCTTTGTCAGACATTCCGGTGCTGTTTTGGATTACATGACGAACAGACATATGCCACTGCACATCTTATGCCCGCCATTTGCTTTTGTTTACAAAACTTTCCCCCTTCTTGTGGACGCCGGGCAACATTTCACCCAAGCAGAGGCATGGACGCCATTTTGATGAATGACTTATAGCTTTATATATGGAGAGATATAAAGTCGTCATATTGCACTTTCTATGTCAAGGGTCATCAGTCCCAGTCCTGGAGGGCCGTAGAGGCTGCAGGTTTTTGTATTAACCTGGTTGCTTAATTAGAACGCAATCGTTGCGAATAATTTAATTTCATGGCTTCTTAGTGCTTTAACTCTGCTATGTCCGGTCATTCTCATATCCAAGATGTTCGACGAAAATGGAGGAGTAATTCTCAGTCCTTCACTTTTTTCTCTTCACTTTCCTTCCAAGTATTTAATTAAACCCAACAGTGCCTGATAAATACACACAGAGGTGTAAATGGTAACAAGCTAAATGGAGAAATGCTGGTCTCTTTTATCATTTACATGTTATTGCTAATTAGGAGCAATTAACAACAAAGAATACAGGTATTTAAGACTAAAATAAGCAATAAGCATTCAAAATCTTAACGAGCGAGACGACTAAAGTGAAACAGAAGTGTTACTTGAGCAATAAGGGCTTCTTATTAGGCCACTGGGTTGGAGCAAAAACCTGAAGCCACTGCGGCCCTCCAGGACCGTGATTGAGGACCCCTGTTCTATGTCATTACTTTAAACTGTACATATGCTTTATTCATATACAGTACATTAAACTTGTCTTGCAATTATGACTTAATTATTCTTATCTAATTTAGTTTGTTTTCCTTTAATCTGGACATCCTGTAAAGCACTTTGAGCGACATCCTGTGTATGAAAATGTGCTCTAGAAATAAATGGTGTTGTTAATTATATAAAAGAGAAATGCGAGATTTACTCTTACATAGGCAAATATATGCTAGTAACTGGCAAATCTGGATCGACCATGTAGGACCCTGAGTGCACGAGTGTGGGGGTCTTGTAATGGACACGATCCAAGGCTGTTTCCTGGCCTTCTAATCAGTATTGCCAGCTTATCTCCCTCCCACTTTAAGACCCTAAATTGTATTTGGTGGATTTGAAAATGTTATTAAAATTTTTATAACAATATTATAATGTTGGCTATAAGGTGCCAGTGATGCTAAATATCGTAATGTTTTTCAGGAGGACAGTGAAGCTTGAAAAGCGAGGTCAAAACGCCATCACTGAACTTAAATGAAAGCTCAGGGCTAAGTTCACATATCATTGATTTGGCTTCAGTCTGTTAACTTTTAAGCATGTTTGCCATTTGTGATAAGAATTTCTATTTCTTTGGCCCCAGATGTATTTCAGATGCCATATAAAGTTTATGACTCTGAGGGGTGTTCTGGTTTTTATCACAGCCTCTAAAAATAAATAAATAAATAAAAGAAAGTAATCCTCCCTTGAGACAAGATAGTTGGAAATGTCAGTCAATTATTAATTAGTTTTGATCATCTGGTAATAATATCAGAACAGGTTGAATGTAATAAAGGTGCATTTTTATAATACATATTAACATTTTCAGTAACGGGAATGCATTTTTTATGACTAGATGGGGTTCGTTAAACACACAGGTGCACTTAAAATAACCCTCACTTAATTTTTTTTCTTTTATAATTTTATTTTTAAGATGGCTTTGTTGGAGAATAACACTGAATCTCGTTCAAATGGTGCCTATAATACAAATTTACAAAAAATGAACATAAAATAAAATAACAGAAATGTGTTCATTTGTTTTAAGCTTTTCACATTTTTTATATTTTGTCCCAGCCATCCATTTTCTGAACAGTGCTAGATCCAGCAGTGGCGGTGTGGATAGGCAAGAAAGAAGCCCGCCTTGGATGGAACACAACTTGATCTGCATGCAGATGCTGGGCATTAATCAATAATTAATAATTAATACTTCCCTAAGGTCTGTTAGCCTAAATGTTTTACATATGTAAGACATGTCTTGAAGGTTCAT